>NC_088922.1:56457500-56537500 GCF_038396675.1 Hydra vulgaris | reverse complement strand
CTAATATTTGGTATTTTTCATCACATTGTTTGTAGGTTAGGCCCTTTTTTCGATCACAAGTGACCCGAGATCTGATGTCCAATAAATAATTTTGATGATAAACCATTATTATTATTATTAGTTTTTCTAAAAATAAATTCCAAATAATATAGTTTAAAATGCTAATTGTTAATAACTTTAACAAAATATTTTTGATTTTATTCCTTTTTAGTAAATAGTTATTGACAAAACATTATATTTCATAATAAAAATGTAGATATTTCTTTTGTCACATTGATTTTAGACAGAAAAACTGTAAGTTAGCAAATTTCATTTTATAGAATTACTTTTGCAATGAGTTAAAAAGAGTTATAAATTCTTTTTTTTCTCCTTGGAATCAAATTAAAAAAAAAACTTAAAACTTTTGCAGTTTTGTAGATACTGACATAATTTTATTTTTAATGTTTGAATTTCGATTTTATCATTAATGTCCCTTAATTTTGCCTATATATATATATATATATATATATATATATATATATATATTTAATATACAGTAAACTCCCGGTTATTCGAAATGGCACTTATTAAAATTTTCTGCCTATTCGAAGCAGTTTTCATTTCCTGTGAATTTTCTTTAACAAACTCATGCAAATGCTGTTATGCAGAAATGCAGTTATTCGAACCTATAAATATATATATATAATTTATATATATATATATAATATTTATAATATATATATATATATATATACTATATATATATATATATATATATATATATATATATATATATATATATATATATATATACATATATATATATATATATATTTTAACAATTTATTTATCTATATATTTTATATATAAATATAAACCATATATATAAATAAGTTAAATATATATTTATATATTTATTTTTACTTTTTTAAATTTAATAATAATTATACTAATTCAATTACATTTTTTTTTACAATTGCTTTCAGACTACTAATGGTACAAGTTTTGTCTTTTGATTTTGATTCTGTATCTCAATGATATCCTGTCATATCGATACGATATTCTATTAATTGTCTTTTTATATATTGCATTAATATATATACAAACACTCACACACATAAATCTTAAAGAAAATATTTATGTTTTTATATATATAACTATAAATTGTATATTTTAGGCTTTTTGATATTTATCATTGTATGTTACTGTTTCTATTAAAAATCGATTTTGGAAGTATTGCGAGAGCAGAGTTCAACTTACACTTAATTTTTATTTGCCATTTCAATATATATTATAGCCACGTTTAATTACGTTTAATAATATTTTGCGATATTTTCTACAGCGCACTTAAGCGTTGATTCAACGTTATATTTCAACCTTTACTCGACGTCTTTGAGTCACGTTAAATTGACGTTTTACTAACAACGTTACAAATCCTTGCAAAACAGACTGCTTTAATAGCGTTTATGCAACGCTTTTTATGTAACTTTTTTTCAACGTTATGTTGCGACGTTTATACAACATTTTTTATGTAACGCTATTTCAACGTTTAGTTGTGACATTTTTGTAACGTCACTTAGTAATGTTTTTTCAACATTTAGCAACAACGTTTAATCAACGTCTATCAAACAACATTACATATCTTTGAAAAATCGATTACTTTGTCGACGTTTCCGCAACATCTTTTGCGACCGGTTTTCAATGTTGGTTTAATGTTGACATGTTTGCTGGGCTGTGAATACCACACTTTAGACAGAATGTCGTCATCTTTAACACTATCCCTATCATCTCTTGCTGGATTATTTTTTCTTTTTGTTGTGGTCTTGTTTCTAGGAGCATTATCTTTTTTTGTTGCTTCTTCTCTCAATCGCTTCAAACATTCATCACCTATTAGGCTTTTTCCATAGCAAAACCTGATGGTTATAACCGACCTACCATTCCCAAAAATTTGTGTAAACCTGAGCTGCAGTTCTTTGAGAAAAATATCTTTAATAAATGACTTTTTTGAAAATGAAGTAGAAAATGGTGTCATTGGTCTTTTTGCAGATGCTGAAGATGAAGGTGTGATTCTGTGGATGATGCTGCAGCTAACAATGATGTTGACAGCAATACACGTAGCAGTGATGTTGACGTAGAAGCATTATGAGCACTAGTGCTGGAAAGTACTTTTTTAGTGCTTGGATTCCTGATTAGCAAATATCTGCTTACATATGACAGAGTTATAGGCATCTGTCATTGTCTGGCTAGTTGCATAGATTTTTCTGCCTTCTTTCTTATTCTTTTTATGTCCGAAGCATTCTGCTAAACAAAGGGGTAATAAGCTCAATTATTGAAACAGTTTTTAAAGAAAAATTTAAATTGTTTCTACAAATAAATAATTTTTCTTTTCAATTTAAACTATATCTGTGTAATGTTTACAAAATTCAAATATCAATTTTATTTATCTGATCAATGTTTTAATCACCTTTTTAAACAGTTGAGATAAATTGGGGGCATTCAGCCCCTGCTAATTAAAACATTTATTTTTATAAACTAATTAAACTAATTAATATTCAGCAGAACCATATTTCTTTTAAAAAAATCCATTTAAAATATTCATTAGAAATTTAGTATTAAAGTGAATTTTAGAGTTATTTATAAATAATCTCTTAGACATTTATCTAACTCCCATTTCACTTGGCTATAATTTCTACCTTCATTTACTCTACAAATATCAGTATTTTAACTCATAGATAACATACACTGATAGTTAAAAACCTAAAAAAGTACTTACTTAGTTTATATGTACTTGTAATTGTATGAAAAATATACAAATTTTATTGCAGAAATAATTTTTCAAGTCAAAACAAACAAGCATTGACCTTTGAATGCGTCTGGGAAACAAACAATTAGGGCCAACAACACCGGGGGGCCAGGGATGCGTTACCGCTCCCCCCTCCCCCTTCATGTACACAAACTTTTTTGCTAACGGACCTTTTTTTTTATGAAAATTCTAGATATAGATAACTTTTTTTTAAATTAATGCCTTTCCCCCCCCCCCACCCTATTTCGAAACCCGTGTCGTCGACCCTGACAACAATACGCTAAATTTTAATTTGCAAAAGGAATATATAACGTACCCATGAGCGAGACTGAGTTTTTTCAAACCGAGACCGAGACGAGAAGTTAGTACTTCTCGTGAGACCGAGAACGAGACGAGACGAGAAATTTAACAATTTTCGAAAACAAATTTATTAAAATCCAAGTAAAAAAAAAAAAATGTAAACATGGTTTTGACAAATAGACACAAATGACATTTGTCAACTGTAAACAACTTTTTCAAATATATTCAGAATTTTTTTGCCAAACTTTTCCAACAAGACAATGTTTTCTCTGATTAAGATAATTGGTTCTACTTTTTTTGGGTGTAAGTTGTGTCTGGATGATCGGACGACATTTCCACCTGAGCTAAAAACTCTCTCTGATTTAGTTGAACTTGCTGGAATAGTTAAAATTTGTCTAACTAATGAAGAGAGTTCTGGCAATGTATTTGAATGCAATTTTCCCCAATCAAGAATCAGAAAATCTTTTTTGGCATCAGGGAGATATTCATACTGGCACATTTCGCTCAAAAAAGGATTCAGTTCAGATGTTAGCTCTTGTGTTTCAAGTCTGACGTTTAACTTGCGCTTCAGTTATGAATTAGGGGACGAATCTGATGAAAGGACTCTGGCAACAGGTTGGTACTCAACATTATCCTTAACCTGTGAGGCTAACCATTCTTTTGTTGTTTGAAATTTTTTGAAGAGCTTCAAGTGAAGTCCCTTTAAAGCAGGATTTAAGTAGTTTGCTGCAGCACTCAATAAGTTTCCAATGTGACAAAGAGGAAATCTTTTCTCAATGCAGCTTTTCAAGTATTTTGCATACAAGACACCGTAGCTAATTTTTCCATCCGTCTCAATAAATTGATCAATTTTGTCATGGATTAAATAAAGAGAATTGGCGACAGTGTTAATTATTGGAATAGGCTCAGCCGACCACGTTTCTGTAACTTCTTTAAGTGGTGCCAAAATTTCTACTGCTCCCTTGATTGATTTCCACTGTAATGCACTGATTATCTTTGAAGAAAAAATATCTTCATTTGCACATAAGCTGATAATTGCACTCTTTAGATGTAGGACAGAAGCCATGCAATCCAGTTCACTATTCCATCTTGTGTCAACAGATTGGCGTAACTGTCTAAAATTGATTCCTTGAGCGTCTGATTCTGATTCAAGCAACTCAGCTGCAACTGTTGACTGGTGAGTTAAAGAAGCCAAATCTTTGCATATTTGCAACGCATCATCCATTCCAGCAGTCACTCTAAATGAGTCTCGAACTGCACATTGCAAAATATGATTGTTGCACAAGTATTGGTCAAGGCGCTTTGATAATTTGACTGCAAGTTTCATGTTTCTTGCCTGGTTCTTCACGCAGTACATTGGCAAATCAGCAGGCAAATTTAGTTCTTCTAAGAAAGAGTCCAGCTTTCTTTCAATTAATATACCTATGTGTCTGCCTGGGAACTGGTGGACATAGGGTGTCCAGTGATGTAGTCTCCAATTTTCGTCAATAGCATGAAAAGTCCAAGAGATGTAGCTGTCATGAGCTCTAGAAGTCCAAAGGTCAGAAGTAAATGCAGCACTTTTTAGATTTGGCGTAATCTCCGTTATTATGCTCTTCATTCCAGCTTGAACTTCTCATGACCGAATTGAAAGCTTCTTGAATATGTTGTTCTGTGATAAAGGCTCAGTTTAGGGTTTGCAATGTCAAACAATTTCTTGAAACCTCTTCCTTCGACTGATGAAAAGGATGCCAGATCAGTGCAAAAGTAATCCAGCATTGCAGAGTCAAACTGTTTTTGAATGGAATTGTCTTTGTCATACATGGACTTTGTTTTAAGCATTTCGACCATGGTTCGTTTTTTCTTTTTAGGAGGAGGAATAAGAGAGTCGTCAGTTTTTTCAGAATACTCAACGTAATCTTGGCTATGTTGTTTTTTGAGGTGACGCTAAAGTCCGCTTGTGTTTCCATCTTTTATTTTCAAAGACTTTTTGCACGCCTTGCATTCAGCACCGTCACTTGCTTTTTGAAAATATCTCCAGATTATGTTTTTTCTTGGTGACATTTTTGATCGTTGAAATGAGGCAAGAATATTTCTTTTCAATATGAACATTATGTGTCAAGTTGAATTTCACTGGTAAACTAATGAAATTAGGTCGAAAGTGCACCATTTTATACAAAATGTTATTTTTTTTAAAATCTAATTAAAAATATTTAAAATCTAATTAAAATTTTTTAATTAAATTTTAAAAAAAAATCTAATTAAAAAATCTAATTAAAAATCTAATTAAAATCACGGAGTCAAAATATTAGTTAATTTGAAAAACAAATTATTAAGCAATTTGTAAATAATAATAATTTTTCATTTGGAAATAGTATAATATTTCAGTCTTGTTCTACTTCTCGCAAGAATTTTCTATTTCTTGTTTCTCACGAGAAGTCCCATTTCTCACGAGAAACGAAAACGAGACGAGATCTCGCTCATGGTTAATATAACGGCATTTCTATAATTCTCTAATTCTACCGACAATTTTTCATGTTTTTCAATAATTCTACAAACTGTGAAGAATTTATACATATTCAGGACGTGGACTGTAATGATTTTCTTCAGATATATCGAAATCGCAATGGTAAAGCTTTTCCGGTGATAACAAGTATTTTAAAAACTGTGGTGAATTACGTCTTCCAAGATACTAACAACAATTAGCGGTTGTTTCTTAATATAAACATTAATGTATTTGAAATGATGTGGTCTTCGTAGAGGTATGGGAAAATTACGCCAACGTAATTACTTGTAATTAAGTTTATTTATTTTGTGGTTCTAAACTTTATATAAAAAGGGTGATATTTGTAAATAATTTATTCGCAGTCAGATGAAAATAAAATAAAATTGATAAACGAGTGAAATCATTAGTGTCTCAGGGAAAGTATTAAAAAATTCCCCACACTAAAAGGTGGCGACACTGCCAGGACCTACGAAACCTACGAGTTAGTAAAGAATGGACCAAGAGCGAATTTACCAAAGAGAAGTCAGCATGATAAGAATAAACATTAAAAACATAGAACGCAACACGATTAATGGCGACAAATCAAGCATAATCTTGGCGCTGGACAAAATAACAAATTTATTGGGAAGATTTGAAATGGCAAAGGATGAGCTGACCAGGAAAATGCTTGACGACGGCGAAAGCATCGATTCAGTTGAAGAATGGCTTTCGAAACCAGTAATGGAAGTAGAAGCAGCAATTGAAATCAAAAACAAAATGGTGGACAAGTTGGATTCGATAAATAAAAACGAATGCGTCAGAAAATTTGAGTATGAAAAGCAAATAGTGGAACAGCAGTTAACGATTCAAAAAAAAGCAGAACAAGCCTCATTGAGAAAACTTCAAAGCGAAGAAGAATGGTATTTAAAGAAACTAAAAATGAAAGAAACATTGCGTAAATCTCTTGGAAACGAAAACGAAGCTACTAAACAATCTGTCAAACTTCAAAAGTACACAATTACAAAATTTAATGGCGATTATAAAGACTGGTTGCGATTTTGGAATCAATTCACGGTAGAAGTTGACAACTCAAACATATCGAACATCAGCAAATTCAACTACTTGCTGGAACTTGTCGAAGGAAAGCCCAGGGAGGATATACTTGGTTTACCTCATTCGTTGGAAGGATACGATGAAGCTAAACGCATACTACAAGAAACTTACGGAAAAGATATTTGGGTTCACAAAGCATTGATTAAAGATTTGGAAGGATTGACGGCTATACATAGCTCGTACAAAATCAAAGAAGTTCACGACTTTTACAACAAGCTTGCAAGAACTGTACGAACATTGAAAACTATGCAGAAACTACAAACGGCTCAATCATTCGTGTATTCATTGATGGATAAACTTGGACCAGTTCGTGAAATACTTACACAAAACGATGATGGATGGGGAGAATGGGGACTGGAGCAACTTGTCGAAAAGTTGCAAAGGTACATTGAAAGGAATCCGTTGAACTCAACTTTTAACTCAAGCGACGAACAAACAAAGGGCGATAAAAAGAACACGAACGTTCAGTCAAGGCCCTATGAACATCGAAGCACTACGTTTAAACAATACAATGGCAGTCTTTATGACAAAGAAACCAGGGCAACTAGTGGAAAGCATGGATGTGTCTACTGTGGGTTACAAAATCACAAAAGCGAAGATTGTACAAAAGTACTAACTGTTGCAAGACGCAGGGAGATTTTAACAAACAAAAGATTATGTTATAACTGCATTGGTTACGGACACTCGGCGGTAAATTGTAAATCAAGAGGATGCAGAAAGTGCAACAAAAAACATCACACGTCCATTTGTCAAGATAGGAACGCAACAATGGATGGTAACATTGAAAATAAAAAAGAAAACATGGGAACGGTGCTTAATGCAAGCACAACTATTCACCCAACAGTGATCGCAAAAGTAAATGGTGAAAAAGTAAGGATAATGTTGGATACGGGTGCTGGAAGTTCCTATATATGTACGAATTTGATAACAAAACTAAAGTTGAAACCTACACGAAAGGAATATAAAAGTATTGAACAGCTCTATGGAACTGTGGACAAGCGTGTGGAAATATATAAGGTTACGCTAGAATCAACGACAATACCGGAATTTAGCATCAAAGTCGAATGCGCCAACGCAGAAAAGGAAACACTCACCTTTTTACCGAATCCGATGATCAAGGATGTTAAGAAGCATTTTGCAAAATTGAGGAGGCTGAAATTTAGCGATGATGAAGGGAGTGACGAACTTCAACCTGTTCACATTATACTCGGTGCGGCTGATTATCAGCGAATAAAAACCACGGAACCGGTAGTTCTCGGAAAAAATCCGGATAAAGATCCCGGAGCCGAATTAACGATGTTGGGATGGACTCTTTCTGGGAGACGAACACAATTTAGTTCAGGTATTGAGAGAAGTTTCTTATTGAACACTGGTCGTGATGAGTTTGAGCAAATGTGTAGTTTAGAAGTACTTGGATTATCGGACACAAATAGTGAGTCAATGTTCCACCAAGACTTCAGCGAAAAACTGCATCAAACCGAAGAAGGTTTCTATGAAACCAGAATGCCGTGGAAAAAGGGTGTTGTTAAACTACCAAATAACAGAAACCTGGCTCTTAAAAGATTGGGAAGTGTGACGACTCGATTGAAAAAACTTAAAAAACTAGAACAGTATAATGAAATAATGATGGAACAGATCAATGAGGGAATATTGGAAATGGCACCAGAAAAACCTACGGGAGAAATTATTCACTACGTTCCTCATCAAGCAGTAGTCAAGGAAAATGCCAAGTCAACAAAAATGAGAATTTTTTATGATTGTTCAGCTAGAAAAGACGCTCAGTCACCTTCATTAAACGACTGTCTAGAAGTGGGACCATCGCTGCAACCATTAATTTTTGACATACTCGTACGAAATCGAATGAATAAACTCTGCGTTTTAGCTGACGTGAAGAAGGCGTTTCTACAAATTCGAATACACGAAATGGATAGAGACGCACAACGCTTAATTTGGTATAAGGACTTGAAGAATATGGAATTAACGGATTTACGATTTACAAGGGTGATTTTTGGTTCAAGTTCAAGCCCTTACATTCTTGGTGCTACCATTAAAAAGCATATATCAAAATACAAGGACATTTATCCTAAAACGGTGCTTGCTTTGGAAGAAGATACTTACGTCGATGATATACAAGCAGGTGGAGAAACGGAAGATGAACTTATCAGGTTTAAAAATGAATCAACGCAAATCTTAATGAAAGCTGGGTTCCAGCTGCACAAATGGCATAGCAACGTGAGCAAATTGGAAAGCAACGCTGAGGGCAAATCAACAAAAATACTTGGGATTCCTTGGAACAAAGAAACGGATCAACTATCGATTGACTTTACTGCTTGCATCAATAGTGGAGATAAAGAAGTGATAACAAAAAGGAAAATGCTATCCGCCATTAACAGTGTTTTTGACGTATTGGGATTTAGTGCACCTATTTTAATCACTGGAAAAATATTATACAGTCGGCTATGCTTGTTAAAACTCGGATGGGATCAACAAATTCCATATGAACTTTCAGAAGAATGGAAGACCTGGATCAAGGCAATACGAATTAAAAGAACTATTTCAATTCCGCGGAGCGTTCTGTCTGAAAGAAGTATTGAAATGGAGCTCCATGGATTTTCAGATGCAAGTAAATCAGCAGTATGTGCATGCATCTACATTGCAGTGAGCCACCGATATTCGAAAACCAGTAACTTACTTGTAGCGAAAGCACGGATCGCACCAAGGGATCTTAGTATTCCTAGACTGGAGCTGGTAGCAGCACACACCTTGAGCAAGTTAATGAATCACGTTAGGAAGACATTGAACAAGTATAATATTATTGAAGTATATCATTGGGTTGACAGTACTGCAGTACTTTATTGGTTAAAAGAAAGGGGCAGTTGGTCACAATTTGTCAGGAACCGAGTTCAACAGATATTATTAAATGGAGAAGTAAAATGGCTTTATGTCCCAACAAAAGAAAACCCAAGTGATCTTGGATCAAGAGGAGTAAGTCCTGAGAAACTAACAAGTTTGTGGTTCAATGGACCTATATGGTTAAAACACAAAGAAAATTGGCCAATTCAATCAGAAATATTTGAAACGCCGAACGCATTATGTGAAACTATTCATTTAAGAGAGAACGTCAGTATGGCAACAGAAGAAATAAAGGGACTTCATATATTTAAGGAAATATTGAGTAAACACAAGTATTGGAAAATCATAAGAATATCATCTTTCATAAAAAGGTTTATTTACAATTGTCGGAATGAAGAAAAAATAACAGGACCACTGAATGCTGAAGAGATGATAGAAGCGGAGTTGGTGAATCTTAAGTTACTACAAGAAGCTGTTGCGATAAAGTCCAATGTGGAACTTAAACAGGATGAAAAACAGCTTTGGAGGTGTCATGGAAAAGTCTCTGGGTATAATCCAATATTTGTACCAAAAGGTTTTCAACTAACTCTAAAAATTATTGAGTATCATCACGCAAAAACGTTTGTGGCAACAGGGAAGTGGTTACTAACACTTAAGAAGGATGAAAATCTCGCAAACTATCTTGCTACCACAGCCATAAAATGGAGGTTTAATTTATCAAGAGCGCCATGGTGGGGCAGAAAGCGGAATCGAATCGGAAGAGAATTTAGAAACCAAGGCCGAAGAGGATACCTTGAAAAGAGAACCAAGACAGGCGAAATTAAATGCACGACAAATAATCAGTTCCATCATGGAAGACGAGATGGCTGATTAAAGCCGAAGTCTCAGCTTTAATCGGGGGAGTGTGTGGTGAATTACGTCTTCCAAGATACTAACAACAATTAGCGGTTGTTTCTTAATATAAACATTAATGTATTTGAAATGATGTGGTCTTCGTAGAGGTATGGGAAAATTACGCCAACGTAATTACTTGTAATTAAGTTTATTTATTTTGTGGTTCTAAACTTTATATAAAAAGGGTGATATTTGTAAATAATTTATTCGCAGTCAGATGAAAATAAAATAAAATTGATAAACGAGTGAAATCATTAGTGTCTCAGGGAAAGTATTAAAAAATTCCCCACAAAACTAAATCATTTTACAATCGCAGGATTACCCCAGCAGTAACAAAATCGTATGAAAAAAACAACAATAATAAGATGTTTTAAAGTTAAAAAATAAAAGTTGTTTATATAAGTAACATCTAAATAACTTTTTATGACTTACTTTGGCAAATAATTTTCATCTATAAGTAACTTTTTTACGTTAACTACTTATGTTATTTACTTTAGTAGATGTCAAATAGGGGTTTGACGACACCCCAAGACACCTTTGGAGAGCTCCCTCTCTTCGGTCTGCAAAAAAATATTTTTGACACCCAGAAAATTTTGTAACCCTCCTCGGAGAGCTTTTTGATACCCTTTTTAAAAAAACATTTTGACGCTCGTATTTCGTTTTAACTTTGAGAATTTTTAATTTTGCTTTTTTTTTTACTTTAGTTTCTTAAATGAATTTTACTAATTGTCTGCGTCCTTTTAAGCAGTAGTAAAAAAATTTTGTTGATTTGATTTTATTTGGGGTGACATAATCATCACGCAACTTTTTTTATAACTTTTGGACTGTTATTTTTACGCAACTTTTTTAGGTAAATATTATATTTAAGCTTTCCACCAAATAACTTTCCATATAAGATAGTGTTGAAGTCGAAAAAAATTTTAAAGTAAAAATTTTTTGTTGATTTGATTTTTAAACTGATGGTTTGCGTCCTGTAAACAGTAGTAAAAAACATCTCGTCGGTATATAAGGGAAATGCATTAAGTCTACTTTTGGCAGTATCGAGTAATTTATTCCACTATTTAGTATTTTAAATTCTCTATCGTTTGATATACCACAAACTATTACACAGAAAACTATTAATTTAACTATTACGCAAAAACTTACTCGCTCATTGTCTTAAAATGATGTTTTTGGACTCGAGTGCATTTCCCTTTTATACCGATGACATCGCATAATTGTATATGATGACGTCATAAACTTTAGAAATTTGACAAAGGTTATATAATCTTTGTCTAATTATATATATATTGTTATTATGAGTGATGGATCCAAATAAAGCGCAAGCTCTTGCAGGTCTTAAAGATTTACTACGAGAAAAATTTATTACTCTCAATGAATGGAAAGAAAAAGTAGAAGTACAATCAGCATCTCTTCAACCAAAGGTTAAACTTTCACCTAAGCTAGAGGTTAAGCCTTCAATTGCACCGAAGTTCCAGCTAAAAGTAAACTATTAGTCAAGCCTCCAGCTAAAAGCAAGCCATCTTCTATCGATGAGTTAAAACGGTTACTCTTAGAAAAATCAGCTAGAAAGAATTTACTAGAGAGCTCAACAAGCTTATGCCGATGCCAGAGCGTACACCTTAACCTGAAATTATTAAATCTTCAACACAAAAGTCAAGTAGAAAAGATCTTAATAAAACTTAAAAAATCTTATTTCACAATATAGTACAAAAATAAATGCACTTAATTTAAAAATCCACTAGGAAACCGGTCAGCTTACAAATTATGTGGCTGAATTACCACATGGTTATAGACTCGAGTCTGAAGCCCTTTTGTTTATAAGTAAAATGATGCCAAATATAAAGAAATTAATAAAAGATAAACTAAAGAAAGACCGTCAAAAGGTTTCATTGATGCTTTTAGCTGAAATGGAGAAAGCAAAACTTGAAAATGAAAATGTTTAAACAAACTCTTTACCTTTGCTCTGATGTTGCAATTAATAATAATACAAATGATATCAAAGAAATGCTTAAAAAAGCTTTAGCGAAAATTTTGAATTGATGGAAAAATTTGTATATGTGGTTTCTGATTGGCGACTTAATTGTTGTAAAGCATTACACTTTGGGTTTGCATAATACAAACTTTTCCGAGGAAAAAGTTACATTAAGACTCCTGCTTGTATACCAAAGCGCTGCATTATAAATGTGAAAAACACAGACAATCGATGCTTTAAGTGGGCTGTTCTAAGCGCACTTTACCCTGTAGATCCTCCAAAAATTAAGGGTAAAACTACAGTTATGCAAGGTCAAAAAATGCTTGAAAAGCTAAGTTTTGATGACATTGATTTTCTAGTTAAGATGAGTGATAATGCAAAGTTTAAGCGCTGAAACCCAACTTTATTAATCAATGTATTTGCATGGAATAAGGGACTTTACGCTCTTTATGTTAGTAATAAAAAAGATAAAATTGATATTGATTTTTTAATTATTCAAGAGGATTCAGAAAAATTACACGACATATGGGTTAAAAATTTAGCTGGTATGTGTTGCTACAATAGTAATTATAAGGCAACAAAATTACTTGTTGTTAATGTCTTTATATAAACTCTCGGGTTGATCTACTGGAGGATTATAAAGAAAACTGCTTGGGAATCGGTGAAAAAGCTCAGCAAACTATAATGTCTGAGAAAGGTAAAGGTTGTATCTTGAAGTTTACAAACAATCACTAGCAAATGCGTGTGCCTTATATCATCTACGCTGATTTTGAATGACTTAATATTTCAGTAGAAGTTACTTCTGAAAATCCAGAAAAAAGTTCCACTTGCTACTTGTTATATAAAAGTTCAAAGTGATAGACTTGCTGAAGCTTCGATTTTATATCGTTGTGAGAATGTTGTAGAGTACATTCTGGAGAGCCTTTAAACTTGGAAATAATAAGCGATTCTTTAGAAATCCAGAAGACTTAATTATGACTAAAAATGATATGGCATTATTTAAAAATGCTCTAGAGCTTTCTATTTACGGTGAAAAACTTGATAACGATAAAGTTTGTGACCACTCCCTTATCACGGGGAAATACCGAGGCGCTGCTTACAGTGAATGCAAACTCAAGCTACGCGTTAGACCTGACGTAACTATGGTCCCCGTAGTTTTCCATTATCTAAGAGGTTATGATTCTCACTTGATTATGCAGGCTCTTGGTAAAACTAACCAAGGCAAAATTAGCTGTTTTCCTAATACAATGGAGAAATATATGACGTTTAGTGTACAGTTTATCGATAGTTTACAATTTATGAATTCATCTCTTGATGCTTTAGCGAAAAATCTTGAACTAGGTGACTTGAAAATAACCCAAGTTGTCTTAACAGAAAAGATGCTAGTCTTGCTGAAACAAGGAGTTTTGCATAAGGAGTTTTACACCTATGAATATGATAACAGCTTTGACCGATTTGATTAGCTATGCTTACCATCTTAAATAGCATTTTGATCAAAGCTACCGAGGAGTGGAATTACTGTTGAAGACTATTAACACGTCCAAAATGTCTGGAAAGCCTTCGGTTGTAAAACTTTCGGTGGTTATCATAATATTTATCTTCGGTGATTATCATGATATTAAGACTGACGTTAAATTGCTGGCAGATGTATTAAAAAATTTAAGCAAATGTCAATGGTTAAATACGGGCTTGATTCAGCGCACTACTTTAGTGTCCAGAGATTTCATGGGATGGTTTGCTAAAAAAGACAAAAGCGAGATTAGAGCTTTTGACAGATATAAACATCCATTTATTCTGTGGAAAAGGACTTCGTGGCGGGATTTTTATAATCTCAAAATGTTTTGCAAAGGAAAATAACTCACGATGTCTCGATTATGATAAAACTAAACTAAATAGTTATATATCTTATCTCGACGCAAACAATTTGTATGGTTGTGAAATGATGCAGCTGTAGGAGACTTTCAGTGGTACTATCCATCAATAGAGAAAATTCTTTCAACATCTGAACACAACCCTTCAGGTTATATTATTGAGTATCCCAAGGAACTGCATAACACACATAACGACCATCCACTCGCTCCCCAAACGATGGAGATTAAAGAAGAACAGTTAAGTAACTATCAGCAAAATTTAGTTAAGAAGCTTAACCTTAAGTTTATAGATTGTAAGAAGCTTGTACCCAATCTTCGAAATAAAGAACGATTTATAAGTACATTATAGAAATCTTAACCTTTACCAATTGTTAGGGATGAAAGTAACTAAAATTTACAAAACTATCAAGTTTAACCAAGAGCCATTGGTGGTTCTCTATATTCAAATGAATACCGATTTAAGAGCTAAGGCTACTGCAGCTTTTGAAAAAGACTTCTTAAAGCTGATGAACAATAGCGTATTTGGAAAGACTATGGAGAACCTTTGCAACCGTATATGAGTAGACCTTGTTTGCGAAAACAAGGAAGATTGACTAAGGAAGCTTGTTGCTGAACCAGTTTACCTAAGCCATGGCATATTTGATAGTAATCTTATGGCTATTCACAGCACAAAAACTTTAAAAAAGTTTAAGCTTAATTAACCCATTTAAATTGGGAAGGCTGTCCTTGATCTTTCAAAACATTTTATGAATGATTTCTGGTACAACCAGATTAAATCAAAATATAACCAAAAAGCACAACTGCTCTACACTGGTACAAACAGTCTATTGCTCCAAGTGGAAACTGAGGGTATCTACAAAGACATAAAAGAAAAATCTGAATAGTTTGACTTTAGCGATTATCCTTGGGATTAGCTGTGCTATGATATAAAAAATAATAAGGTTGAAGGCAAGGTAAGTATGAAATGCAAGGACGTACAATTTCAGAATTTATTGGTCCTTAGCCTAAGATGTATTCTGTTCTAGAAGCTGGCGGAGAAAATAGAAAAGATAGCTAAAGGTGTTAGCAACATTGTTGTTAAAAAAGATTTTAAACACAATTCATAAAAGCAATGCCTTAACGAGCAGGTTGAAATGAAAAACAACCAGGCTAGAATTAACAGCAAAAGACACCAAACCAGAATTTACAAGCAAGTGAAAACTTCTCTCTCATCTCTTGTCCCAATAAGATGGGTTGCTCCAGATGGGATTAATACGCATAAAGGCAATAAAAATGTAAGTTAAGCACAAGGTAATTTAGCATCTGGTGGTATCAATTGTAGTTCTTCACGAACAAAGCGCCTATTTGGCCCACCAATAAGATGATAAAGCGTCGTATTTATATGTTATATTTTTCAAGAAGTTTTGTAACTTCACCTTTAAATTCACTTCCAGCATCAACTTGCATTAAGTTGGGCTAGGTAAGAGGACCTCTCTTATATAATCTAGCAAAGGCTTCTAAAACTGCAGGAGAAGTTTCGTTAGTGAGAGGTTCAGCATCTTTATAGCGGCTTGCCACATCTACAACCGTTAAAGCATATCTTTTAGTATACCTATTGACTTTATCATGAGTTAGATAGAGTGAATCAGCTTGATAAATTTAATTAGGTTCACTTTTATTTATTTTTAATCTTGGTACGTAAATAGGTGAAGGGATATAAATTTGCCATATTGCTTGTTTTTTTTCGCCATTCGCTAACGACTTTTTTAAAAACCTTGTAGTGGCTGCTTCCTTTTTACAAACAGTAAGCCTTTGCTAATAGCCCTTAGAGCTATATTAAATTTTTGAAAGCTTTTTATTCATTATGTATTTATATGATGTTAAATATTTTTAGTTAGATAAAAACTGATATTAACATATATATAAAAATGGAAGAATCTAAAATATGGATAATAGAGTCAGCAAAAAAAGTTTCTGAAGCTCTTATTAGGTATTTCAAAAAAATTACTTCACAGTATTTATCTGCAGCTAAGTTTCGAAAAGTTTTGATAGAAGTTAAAGCTTCTGAAGAGGTATTGGAAG
This sequence comes from Hydra vulgaris, assembly GCF_038396675.1. Lineage (NCBI taxonomy): Eukaryota > Metazoa > Cnidaria > Hydrozoa > Anthoathecata > Hydridae > Hydra > Hydra vulgaris. Next base: position 56,521,187 of record NC_088922.1, on the reverse strand, counting down.
CTATTTTATATCCTGGAATGGGCATTGAATATGAGAAATGACAAGCTGAAAGAAAGCAAAGAACAGAAAAACATAATCAAGAGGATCCTTTAAAGTAGTTTTCAACAATCGTAGAGAAAAATAAATTTGGTCAAATTCAATATATTTTTCAATCTCATCAGCAAGTGGATGTTCTACATCCATATATCGCAATAAAGAAATGTGGGTATGGAGAAATCCATTCAACGCATTTCTTTTTATTAGGTGTTGCTTTAAAGCAGGAACATCTTTTTTTAAACAGCTTTTTGAGCTTCTTTATAGTCTATTTTATCTACAAGGGTATCCTTGTTCAATAAGTGATTTTACATCGTTGGGATAACTTTTTACCATTTCGAAGAGGCATTTATATCTAGTTGTACACTCAATAATATCAGCATGTATACCATCATTAATGGCAAAGCATTTATATCTATACCATGAGTGACCAGCATTATGTAACAAAGTAATTATTTATTTTTATTTTTTTCTCTATAATGGCTATAATGCTATAATTCCATTTACAGTTTTTATCAGTCAGATATTTTACAATTTCTAATGACCCAATATGCACAGCATTTTGAAAAGCTTCAATTTGCCAAGTATGATTGATTTTCAACAATTATTTTGTGATAGAGATAGCTATCTTCAACATAGTCTTTAATCAAGCTTGAATTTCTTTTGACAAATCTGTAGTTGCTTTTTGCAAATTTTGAACAGCTTTTATTATGTATTTTAGCTTCTTCAGCTAATTTAGCAATTTTATCTCCTCCTTGAGACTGACCTATAGGCTCAGACCCTGTGAATGCCGCTGCGTTGGCAACAGCTTTTAAGATTCCTATACCAGCCATTTTTAAATATAACTATAAAAACATTGTTCAGTTTATTATTTAGAATTATTCATCATAGTTACAGGTATTCTTCACAATCTACTAACTTTTGACAAACAATTTCTCCAAAAACGAGAAAGACAAAGAACTTCCCAATATCACGCATTTCGAAATCGAGTTCAGTCCGTTTTGCAAGCTTTAACTTTTCAAAGATAACGGAGGCTGCTAATGTCTTAGCTCCTACAACAACGCTGTAATATAATACATCAGCAGCTTGTATTTTAAAAGGATCTGGGTTTGCACTGCTTGTTGTGGGAACCGTTGTAGTTGTTGTTCCAGTTGGTGCTGATATTTTTTAATTGTCAAATATTAGCATTATCATTGCTCTAAACAAAGGCTAAATGTTACTCCGAGAGTTTTTTCAAGCATTTGATATTGAGCAATGGTAATACTACAGCTAGGTTTGAAAAATTGAACGCTTTTAAGCCACTTTTCTGTTACTGCTAAGTTAATACAGAACTGTTAAACAAATTTAAAGCTATTTCTTCATACAGCAAACTTCATTGCTTGATAAATCTTCGGCATAGGAGCTGGTGGCGGGCTTGAGTTTTGCATTTTGAGAATAGTCTCATATGTATAAAAAAACTTTATTTTTAATAGATGGAAAATACTATCAAAGGACATCTTCTTATAATAGGAGTAACAAATTCAGGAAAAACGAAGCTTGGGCTCCACCTACTTGATCGGCGACAAGACGCTTTATTTTTTTGATATGTCCAACCATTGGATGTAATGATACTTATAAAATAATGAAAATTTGTTCACAACTAGAACTTATTAGTAAAGTTATGGAAGGAGACAAATGCATTTTTATTGCTGACGACTGTATTTGTAAAAATGACATGGGTTCGCGGAGATCACGACTAGCTAAGCTCGCCATATCAGGTCGCCATATGATGTATTCATTGTGATTTTAACAATAATAAATTCATTTTTTCTTAGTGTTCTTATTTTAGGTGTTGATATTACACTTATTTTGAGGAAGGTAGTTTTTAAATGTCTTAAAAATTTATTTATTATTAATTTTTAAAGAATTAGTTGGTGATGAGGAAAACACACCTGAAAAACCTAAACCTGAAAACAGAAGATAGCTCTGTCAGTTTATATAGGTCAAAGTTGGCAGTAAATGTTTTATTAGGAAGCAGTTAAAAACTTCTTGGAAAAAAACTAACTCATCAAGAGCTAAATAATATGACTGCTGATGAAGTAGTTTCACTATACAGTGAAAACACAATGGGGGTAGGTAAATGCAATAACCTATAGGTTATTGTTACCATTTTGTATATATACAAAGCTTGTGAAAAGATTAATGCCAGTTGGGGATCATGAGAGTTTAAAAGCTGATCTTTATAATAACCCATTACTTCAGCAAGCTTTATGTATTATAGCTGGTGAGTTTTACCATAGGTTTGATATGGGTCTTGCACCTCTCTCACCTCAAGAAATATATAAAAATCCTGAGCAAATAATTAGCCATTCTGGATAAATAGTTAGTAATAATGCTAAATTAAAAGCAAACCGAGAACTTATAAATAATAATGGAAGAAACACCAAAACAACTCTGAAAAAAGAATACTATCAGGACAAGTTGCTGCTGCTAAACGGAAAGATAAACAACAGGCTTTGCTTTCTGAACTAAATAAGAAAAAAGAAAAAATCTTGAAAATGGAAGAAGAAGAAGCAAAAACAGAAAAATAAAATTAAAGTAAAAACCTTTTTATCTTACTTATGGTGTTATTGGAGTAGGAGCTATTGATATATATATTTTTATGCAAAAAAAAAGAGTTACCTTCTCTAAAAATAACAAAAAAAATACCTGAGCCTATACCAGCGCCTCCCGTGCAAATAAAAATACCAGTAAAAGATTGCTGGAGTGTTGGGTAAGCTCGTCTCATATTAAGATATTATTGGGTATCTTGAAGTGTTTCAGGGCAATTGTCAATTTTGTCAGCTTCAGTTTTCTGGATCTCTTGATCAACCAGCCTTAAAAATGTTCGAAATTTTTCTTCAAGCGTAGCAAGCTTTTCAATTGAAAGCTCACCATCACTTAAAGCCCTATAAATTATTTCTTGGAGAGATAATCCAGTTTCAGCAGCTGAAGTATGTTACATGTGGTAGCGTTTGCTGTTGCTGTTATATTTTTTTCGTTATATTTTTTAATCAAGCTGAGTAAAGCTGAAATAATCCCACATCCTGCGGCAGCCTGGCAAGCCTTATGCCTACAGGAGCTCCAACGTCTGTCTATACGAGGTTGCTACCAACAACTTCTATTAATAAGTCAGTTTTATCACAGCTTTCTACAGCGATAGATAGGCGTTTTGAAATTATTTTACGACGAACACCTTTTTTTCGAAGTTCGTCACATAGCTCATTAGCCCTCTGAACATATGACAAAGCTGTTTGAAATCGCCAAATCAAAGGTGTATTTAGTATAAGCTGAAGCGGAATATTTTACCAAGCTCCTCCGCTGATAAAAATTGGGTATATTCTTTGTCTCTACAACGAGTAAAAACAATGGCTGAACGCTAAGAATGAGCTCTGTGGATTTATTTTGAACCGATTCGGAAGAGTCGCGAATATTTCCAAACAGTTCATAAAACAGAGAGAGAGTTAATAATACAGTTTTTCAGCTATAAGGTTGACATAAATTCTAATAAGTTAGTGCTGGCAGTTTCAGTTGTGTGCCATAATCTATGCTGAACTTGACAATACATTCATATTTGCAATAACGGATCTTTAGGGGGTAAGTACCGTAAAACCTCCACAGATGATGAATAATCTTGGAATAATGTGCGAAACCTTTTTGAAACCAAAATTCCTGAACTCAAAATCCTGAAAGCCGAGAAAATTTAATCAACTTCTAATAAAGACCTTCTTTAAACTCTCACTAACCTAGGGTGTAAATCAGAATTTGCAAAATTTGGCAACCGAGTCAAAATATATTGTGGTTACTCAACCATCACTACGACATTAAACGATGTAGTACAGCAAAATGCTTGGTGGGTTTGTGTTCGATATGAAATTTGACCTCAGAAAATGCTCGTTCAGTAAGACTAACTCAAGAAAAGTCCTCATGTACCTTCCCCTAGTATTATCAACTAAAACATTCCACGGATTAAATCCGTTTGTACTTGGAATAGGCACCAGGAGGTGTCATAATATTCGTCTAACAGTTTAATAGATGTGAAATTTATAAAAAGATTTCATAAAGCTGTCAGTAGAGCTAAGCATAAGCATGCTTACCCTACATCTAGCAGAAGCCATGCTAGTTGTAAAACAAAGAGCAATAATGTATGTGTTAGGTTTATCTTCATTAACCCAATTACAAAATATGCTATACACAGATAATAGCATGCATAATAGGCTATGCAATTATTTTATAAAACATATTTTGCTTAATAATAATCAGTACAGATTTAGAAAAGGGCACTCGACAGAACGTGCAGTAATTAAATTAGTTAAAGAAATTTTAAACGGATTTGAAAACAACCAATATACTCTTGGGGTTTTTATTGACCTCACAAAGGCCTTCGATATTGTGGACCGTAATATTCTTCTTTACAAACTTAGAAATTATGGAGTCTAAAATAATAATTATAAATGGTTTTTTTCCTATCTTAATAACCGCAAACAATGTGATCTTATGACAAAACCTGTACTAAACTAGAAAACATTTCTTGCGGAGTTCCACAGGGATCTATTCTTGGGCCTTTTTTATTTATTATCTATATAAACGATATTGACTTATATTCTAGTGTATTAAATTTCAATCTTTTTGCTGACGACACTTAGGTTTTTTAACTCAAACATAGAGTCAATCTTTATCACTATGAATCGTGAGCTCGACAACCTCAATGAATGGTTAAAATCCAACAAACTATCTCTAAATAAAACTAAAAGCAAATATCTTTTTTTTTCTAAATCCTCCAAATCTGAAACTTTGCCCCTAAAACTCCCAAAAATTTCAATAGAAAAAACTAATTTACAACGGACATTCTGCATTAAATTTTTAGGCGTTTTACTTGACGAACAAATAAGTTGAAAAGGCAACATTAATTTGTAAGAAAATAAAATTTCTAAGAGTATTGGAATTATGTACAAGACAAGACATATGTTGGATAAAAACTGCGTAAAACTTATCTACTTTTCATTTATCAATAGTTAAATCAGTTATTGTAATATTGCGTGGGCCAGCACTTTTAAATCCATCAAAAATTAAAGCGTATCTTAAATAAACATAAAAAAAGCAAGCCGTCTTATATTAAATGCTAATAAATACACCAGTGCCAATCCACTGCTTAGAAAGCTTGGAGTGCTTAATGTTTATCAGTTAAATATTTACAGTATTCTTTTATTCATGTTTAGATTTAAATATCGTATGCTGCCAAATATTTTTGACGACCTTTTTGTTATTATAAATCATAAATATCAAACAAAGCATTCATTGCATAACTATCAGGTACCAAAAACCTTAGTAAAACAGTCTAATTTCTCAATAACATACCGAGGGCCCCATTTGTGGAACTCATTCCTTCCAATTGAATATAAAACTATAATTTCACTTCAAACTTTCAAAGTTATTTAAAAAAAAACAGTTACTTGATTATGACATATCTCAAATTCTATTTTTTTTTTTAACATCTTTTTTTAGTTCATTCTTAACTTTTCTTTCGTTTGCTAAAAAGCAAAACATATTTTTTTTTTTGCTTATTTATCTAAATTTATATTTATTTCCTTTTTATTTATACATATATATTTTTATGTATGTAAAAATATTTCTTTTTTTATGTATAAAAAAATGTAAAATGTTTATTTAAAAGTATTTATATTATTTATTGATATTATAAAATTTTATGATAGATTTATGATAGTGTAAACGATACAACGGGACTAGATCATAAGACTTTTGTCTTCTGCCTACTCCGGTCATATCTTAACTCAAAATATTTTGTAAATAACTTATTATGAAAATGACGAAATAAATATAAAAAAAAAATTACTAAGTTCATTACCTCTAACAACAGGCTCTGCAGTTTGAACCCAGTAATATGTTTGAAAAACATTTGTATAGTTTGGTTTAAATGTAAAGTTTATATTTATAAAAACTATAGGTTTTTCCAAATCGGAAATTGATAAAGGACATGATGGAATTCCGTTTGATAGTTTTGGGTCAGGTGAGCTTGAAAGCTTTATGTAGTCAATACTTAAAACTAAGTTAGGTAGAGGTATTTCTTTCTTATAAATAAAATTAGAATCATTAGAGTTTAAAGGGTACAAATGTTTCCCCATTTCAAAGAAAGACCCATCGTTGCCTGATGGAGGTTCTATGTTAACCCAGGATATTAGTAATGAATTTAATAAGTTGCTTTTATACCTAGTTTAAGGACATTTGAAAAAAAACGAAATGCCCGTGTTTTTTGTTACTTAACGTTTCGATTTGTTTTGCAGTATCTCCTGCATTATTAATTCCTGGATGTGCCATTATAATATTAATTTATTTTCTTCTATATTTGACACTTCGCTTCCATTTATAACTGCTCATAATAGTACAGCAGCAGCAATAACTATGCCCCATACTTTATCAGCTAACCACATAGTGATTTGAGCTCCTTTTTCACATATCCACCATTTAAAACTTCTAATAAATGTAAGTGTTTCCCATGCTTTTTACCAATCCACCGTAGTGCGTTCGCAAAATGGTTGAGCACATTTATCAGATTTGACTTTGTCTGGGTCGGGTTTGCCTATATCGGGTTTGACCTTATCTGGGTCAGGTTTGTCTTTATCAGGGCCTTTATCAGGTTTGCCTCCACTTTTATCAGGCTTGACTTTGTTTGGCTTTTTATTTACTAGTGGATTCATTAAACTTGTTACGAAACCATATGAAACTGTTACTAAAGCCACTAATAAAGCAAATGCTGCGTAAGTAGTTCACCCATATCTATTTATTATATAATTATTTATGTTATGTTTCTTTAACTGTGTTAAATATTGAAAATATTATTTGATATACTCTTAGATGATGTATATCGTGAAAAATTTCTTGAATATTAAATTAAGTTACTCTTGCATTTTTTAGTAATTCCTTTTGTGTTTCAATTTCTGATGCTCTAGCTTCATTAAACTTATTTTTTGAAATTCTTTTTTTTTCCATCTTCAAATGTTTCATTTGCTTCTAGAGCTTCTTTTTGTGCTACGTTTAGCCCCCTTTTAAATTTATTGCTGCTTCACTACTCATAGCACGAGCATTTTTTTCGTCTATCAAAAAATCTTGATAAACTTTATGTAATAAACTACATTTATTTTTTACTTTATAATACAATGTAAAGGATTCATTAAGCTGAGCTAGCCTTGCATTTTTCTTATTCTCAAGATCTGTCACACTTTTTTCAAGAAACTTAGCATTATCGAACGCTAAATTATTTTTTGTTTCAGCATCTGCTAATTTATCTTTAGGTTTGAAAATTTTGTCTTTCAATTATAACACCTGTTTCCTTGGTTACAATTTGTAAATTGTCAGCAACACAAATTAAATCTTTTGGTTTAATTTTTTTACCATCCGCATTTTTAAAAATATTTTTAAATATTTATTTTAACCCTTCAAAAGCGTAAGTTGCTTTTGATGATATGATACGCTTTTTTCCTTCAAAAGTGATACCGAATGCTTTGAAATCATCAATTGAAAAACTCCGGCGGCTGTGCCCATTGTAAGCCTTCTCTACCAAACTTTGTTTTATACTCCAATTTTTTCAAAATTTGTATTAAATTTAGTTTTGTTTAATTTTAGATTGTAAATAAATGTTGAATACCATTGTCTCACTTTACCACCAACTTCAGATTTATCACTTTCTTTAACTGTTATAGGTAAATAATCTGTTGAAGTCATAATATTTTTTATAACGTCGAGTGTTGTACTCTGAAAATTCTTTAATGAATTTTCAATTTGCAACCGACGTTCTCTTTCAACTTTTTCTCTATCAAAAATATCTACCTTATCAATGGACAATAGACGTTATTTTAACCCGAGTTACTGACTTAACTGCAAGATTTGTAACAAATTTAGGGTGTACTATCATTCAAAAATTAACAGTAAGAATGCAAGGTCAAGAAATTTAACCATTGATAGACTATGAAGATTACTCAAGCATTCAAAATCTCTTCCTCCCACCAACTCAACGAGCTTTACCAGACAGGTTGATGCAGGGCATTGATAATCAAGCCCAGTAATTCAACCTTCCTAATCAGGATTTTTGTCAGGTAGTACTACTAGGGTCAACGCTGCAATTTCGCTTGCTTTTGGACGAGGACCAGCTCCTAATTAGTCTATGTACTGCACTCCCTTGGCTTTGAACTTTTCAATTCAAAAGAACCATTCCACTCATCAAGTTTTAGAGATCAACTAGAATATGTATATAAATTGTTTTTAGTTACCATACGCAATTAACTATTTTTGCAGACACTTCAGCAGCTTATGAAGTTGTTTATGGTAGCATAACCCGCTTCGGGCTTGCTTTTGAGCAAACAATACACTCAAACCTCATGGATTTTCAATCTAAACACTTCATCAGATAGTCTCAGGTATGTTCTCAGTTAACAAATTTTGCAAAACAGCCTGGAGAGTAGAACGCTGTAATGAATATTACAAAACTAGATATCCTAATAAATGGGCATTCCATTAGAATAGAGACCTAACCGTCTCTATTCTAATGGAATGTTATTATACCACTTCTTCGAAGAAATGTACCACTGCATTGCTGGTTCTTTCCGTAACTCAAGTAATGAGACAAATATGTTAAACATTAAAGATGGTTTTTAGGCTGTAACTTCTAATAGATTTTATGCAGGTAGCCAATAATTTTTAGCTATTGATTTCAGATCTGCAAGTAATCAGCATTTTTTAGGAAGTGGTCAAAAATTAGAAAACACAGAAGATGGTATCCGGCTAAATATTTCTCGAACAGCTCTTACTAGGTCAGTAGATGTTTTCATATTCTTTGTCATGGATGCTGTCGCTGAGTTCGAGCTAGGGCGTTTCCTTAGTGTAGCATATTAAAAATTAAAAAATAGAATCAAAAAAATTGCTAATTGCTTTCATTCCCTCCATGAAATGACCGCTTGATAGTACTAAACCATGGAGAGAAAAAGTTTTCTGAGCGGGTATCAAAAGTTCTCCGAGGATGTTTACAAAAATTTCTGTGAGTCAAAAAGTTTTTTATTTATATTATTACTTTTTAATCATAAAAACCAGCCCCCCAAAAAACTTCCGTCTTTCTGTTCAAATTTGTCAGATTTTTTATGTTTGCGGCCTCTTAAAATCATTCTTCGTTTCTTGATCGTGTCTTTGTTTTTATATGCTGACATGTTGACTCTTCTCTGGTTCAATTAATTACATTCAGAACTGGTATGCTGTCCTGGTATCATACAAAGTTTTTCAAATATAAAGATACTAGACTTTAATCCTATATTAAAGACTCCAATAGCATCGTAAAGTCCAAATTTTAGTTGTGTGAGCGAAACATATTTGGACATCGGAATTCTGGACCATATCATTGCGTTGGAACTTTCATTCTGGTTCTGTGTTTTCCCATGAAGTAATCAATTCAAGTAAGCATTTGAAATTATTTCTACATAAATAGGCTTCAATCTAAGTACAATATCAATAAGAAGACCTAGTCCTGGTTTAAACTCATTCGTATCATTAGCTTTATCGCGATTGTATTTACACCGACAGTCTTTACCTGTGGGACAATGCGGGTAATGCCAATTATTTTTGCTGGAAGATGCTACATAAAATAAACAGATGATCTCATAATTTCAAAGTTTCCAAAATTTTTCTTAAAAGCAATTCCAAAACAATTTTGCATTAGATCAATTAAAGCGTTCGTTAAACGGCCTTTATCATTTAAGCCTTTGACTTGTTTATTTAATTGCCGACAACGAGATCCAAGGCGCTTTTGAAAATGTCCAATACAATTCAGTTTAATGATTTCAACATTCTTCTATGTTCCTTTGACAGTAGTGTAGCTTTTACTATCACCAAAGCCTAAGTATTCTGTGTAACGCAAGTTATGTTTCTCTAGAGAGCGATTAAATATCTTTATCGCACCAGCAGTTTCCATCCCACCAGTTGATCCTTCAAAGTTTTTATTGCAAATGTGCGCTTTTTTTTCTGCTGGTTGCTGGTTTGAATTAGTGGTATTTTGAAGTTTTTCACCTATTTTACATTTTCTAGATATTGCTTCAACATCTGAAACCTTCCATTTGCGATGGACAATGCTGCGGTAACACCTTTATTTGAACTATATTCCCTTTTTAGCCATGTTCCATTAACCGAAACTCCAGTATCTACTATCTCTTTAAGAGATTTGCCTTCTCGGAGTTTTTTTGCAGCTTCATGCAGTGCCGGATTAAGGCTTTATTAGCCCTAAGGCACATTTTAATAAGTGGCCTGAAAATACAAATAATACGGACTTTCCCACAAAAAGAAGAAAAGTAAAGTTTAAAAAAGAATATTTGTTAAGCAAAAATTACATAATTTAAAATTTTCGCGCTTTTATAACTGCAAATTTGAGTAAGCTTTAATGCGTTTCTTTAATGCATTTTTCAGCTGATCGATGATGACATAGAAGGTATTGACCTTGAAGTTTTGCTGGCTTGACATCCCTTCCATAGCACCTGCGGCATCTCCATCATTGATTTGTCTCTTACGCTATGGTTGTCTTCGACTTTCAGATTTATATGTGCTGTTGACACAGCGATCACCTGCCTTCTGATTATAATCATTAAACTTCTCTCGGCATTCATCCAAAAATATATGCAAGCTCTTCAGCAGACCAATAGCTGGAGTCAATTCGATTGTAGAACTTTGCAATAACTTGCTATTAATGTTGAACCTCTGCATAATGTCATTCCAAAGTTCACACAATAGGGCAACTTCAATAGTATCCATGTGTTTGGCCAATGAACCCGCTTCATTCCTTGTGCTACCATTCTGATTACAATCTCCTGAGATCTCCTGAAGAGCACTTTGTAATTGGGGTACCCCTTGAACACTGCTTTTGCAGCATCAGCTTGAGCAGACCACCGGGTATCTGATGGGTATTTTGGAACAAGGCATTCTGTTTGGTTTTTAACATGGGTCATCATGACATCCCAACAATGTGTTGATGCTACAAAGAAAGTATGCAGGCGATTCAATATGTTAAAAAATGAAACTGCTTCAACGCAACAACCCAGAGCTGACTGGCCAACTAGGTTCAATGAGTGGGCAGCACAAGGAATGTAGTCCACTAAACTGTTTTTGTTTTTCAGGATTTGTTGCATGCCAATATATTTACCAGACATATTGCTGGCATTATCATATGTCTGACCACGGCAATTTTTATAGTGTCTTGATCTGACAAGTACTGAAGCATTGTGTCAGCAAGATTCTGCCCTGTGTGACTGGATATATTGATAAATGTCAAAAAACGCTCCACAGGCTGGTAATCCACCATATTAATATAACGAAGAATGATGGTCAGCTGGTCACAATGGGTAATATCAGGAGTGGAATCTACTGAAACTGAAAAATACCGTGACTTTGAAATCTCATCCTTTATGAATCCCATAACTTGTTCACCCATCATTGCAATTAATTCTTCACAGATTGTTTTTGATAAATATGATGTGCGACCGCGTCCGCGATCGCCATGAGTACAGATGTGCTGGGACAAAAAAGGATCAAATTGACAAATCAGCTCCAAGATGCCCAAATATTTCCCATTTTCTCTGGAGCCAACAACTTTATTGCTACCTCGAATAGGAAGACCTCTCTCACAAAGAAAAGTAATAGTTGCAACACAGCGTGACAGGACATTTCTCCAGTAATTGCGCTGCTCCAACATATTGTTGTGCAACTGCTCGTCAACTTTCCCAGCAGCAACACTTTTTTGACATAAAGTGAGAACTGATTGTATGTGCTTTGCACTGATTTCATGGGATTTTAAGTATTGTGTCATATTCTTCCAATCCTTAAATCCTGAGCCAGACAACTGTGACCGGTCAGATGAAAACAGAATGCAGGGAAAGCAGAAGACACATGTCTTGGCTGGAGAATAAACATGTCAGTCACGATCAACGATATCACCATTTGGCAAAACCCGTTTGAAAACACTAGAATTTAGGAAGCGATTCACTCCACTATATTCCCGCTTAGTTTCTGGATAACTGTCTGCCAAGTTTCGAAAATGGATTGTTCCAAGGCTGATGCGCATGTTACGCACATGATTTGTTATGTCACCAAAACTCCCAACATCATTGGGAGTGGTTCCTGAACCAGTATCAGCTCTGTCTTCAAATTTTTCAGTATGTCCAAGTTCAAATGCAATTTTCGCAGCCTCTTCCTTGTGATCAATATCTACCTGAGATGTTGATGAGGATGGTGGGGAATTGAGAGTAATATTATCAGTAGCATTAACATTGTTCGTGGCAGTGAAAAGTGAATTGATTTTGGGTATTTTCTTTAACAGTTTATCTTCATCATGCATTTTCTTCTCTAACTCCTTCGCTCGCTCCCAACCACCTTTACGTATCGACATTATTCTAAAAGTAAAACGTAAAAGTGATCTTTAAAAACGTATTTTTATGTATTCAATAGCATAATTATTCGATTTAAAAATAATTGATTCATAAAGTCATATCATAAAATGATGTAAAATTTTAAAAATTGATTTCTTGTGAACTGCATGATAAGAACATACAAAACCTATATATAATATAGATTTTAATATTCGAAATAATAATTTAAAATCAAACTACCAGTATACCAGAAGAAAATCATTTGATGAATTTGGTTTTGAACTACCAGAATAAACACCAATTATGAATTCAGATGATGGGATTTCTAGAATGTACCCACATATAACCCAAAAACATTTCACTGTGCTGTTAATGAGAGGTAATCCATCAATAAATAGACAAAGACTCAACTTGGAAAGATCAGAATTTATATTTTGTTCAATTAAAATAATAATTACAACATAAATCTAACAATAATGATGACAGCGTCAACATAATTCATTAAAAATTATAGATTCCTATAAGTGAAGGATTTTATTTTTGTTTATTTCAGGAGCATGGTGTTCAAAAATTCATGCAAATTACTCACTGGGATTGATTGTTTGACTTATTAATGATCTGCTTCTTATACCCCTAGGTCACAGAACTGAAGTTCTACATGTATAGTGCATAAACGTTTTCTATGTTATAGCAAGAACTAATTTGTAAACTAAAATAATATTAATTAGAATATGTAAAATGGATATGTGATGTAATAATGATTAAACATATTTTTTATATATATATGATAAAAAATCATGCATATATATATATATAGATAATAATGTATGATATTGAAAGTCAAAATGAAAGTCACTCAGTATAGTTGAGATACATGGATCTAATTCATATTATTTTAGTGAGCTTTATTATATTATTATCAACAAATATGAATTCAATCAATCAAATGTAATATGAATTAGATCCATGTATCTCAACTATACTGAGTGACTTTCATTTTGACTTTCAATATCATACATTATTATCTATATATATATATATGCATGATTTTTTATCATATATATATAAAAAATATGTTTAATCATTATTACATCACATATCCATTTTACATATTCTAATTAATATTATTTTAGTTTACAAATTAGTTCTTGCTATAACATAGAAAACGTTTATGCACTATACATGTAGAACTTCAGTTCTGTGACCTAGGGGTATAAGAAGCAGATCATTAATAAGTCAAACAATCAATCCCAGTGAGTAATTTGCATGAATTTTTGAACACCATGCTCCTGAAATAAACAAAAATAAAATCCTTCACTTATAGGAATCTATAATTTTTAATGAATTATGTTGACGCTGTCATCATTATTGTTAGATTTATGTTGTAATTATTATTTTAATTGAACAAAATATAAATTCTGATCTTTCCAAGTTGAGTCTTTGTCTATTTATTGATGGATTACCTCTCATTAACAGCACAGTGAAATGTTTTTGGGTTATATGTGGGTACATTCTAGAAATCCCATCATCTGAATTCATAATTGGTGTTTATTCTGGTAGTTCAAAACCAAATTCATCAAATGATTTTCTTCTGGTATACTGGTAGTTTGATTTTAAATTATTATTTCGAATATTAAAATCTATATTATATATAGGTTTTGTATGTTCTTATCATGCAGTTCACAAGAAATCAATTTTTAAAATTTTACATCATTTTATGATATGACTTTATGAATCAATTATTTTTAAATCGAATAATTATGCTATTGAATACATAAAAATACGTTTTTAAAGATCACTTTTACGTTTTACTTTTAGAATAATGTCGATACGTAAAGGTGGTTGGGAGCGAGCGAAGGAGTTAGAGAAGAAAATGCATGATGAAGATAAACTGTTAAAGAAAATACCCAAAATCAATTCACTTTTCACTGCCACGAACAATGTTAATGCTACTGATAATATTACTCTCAATTCCCCACCATCCTCATCAACATCTCAGGTAGATATTGATCACAAGGAAGAGGCTGCGAAAATTGCATTTGAACTTGGACATACTGAAAAATTTGAAGACAGAGCTGATACTGGTTCAGGAACCACTCCCAATGATGTTGGGAGTTTTGGTGACATAACAAATCATGTGCGTAACATGCGCATCAGCCTTGGAACAATCCATTTTCGAAACTTGGCAGACAGTTATCCAGAAACTAAGCGGGAATATAGTGGAGTGAATCGCTTCCTAAATTCTAGTGTTTTCAAACGGGTTTTGCCAAATGGTGATATCGTTGATCGTGACTGACATGTTTATTCTCCAGCCAAGACATGTGTCTTCTGCTTTCCCTGCATTCTGTTTTCATCTGACCGGTCACAGTTGTCTGGCTCAGGATTTAAGGATTGGAAGAATATGACACAATACTTAAAATCCCATGAAATCAGTGCAAAGCACATACAATCAGTTCTCACTTTATGTCAAAAAAGTGTTGCTGCTGGGAAAGTTGACGAGCAGTTGCACAACAATATGTTGGAGCAGCGCAATTACTGGAGAAATGTCCTGTCACGCTGTGTTGCAACTATTACTTTTCTTTGTGAGAGAGGTCTTCCTATTCGAGGTAGCAATAAAGTTGTTGGCTCCAGAGAAAATGGGAAATATTTGGGCATCTTGGAGCTGATTTGTCAATTTGATCCTTTTTTGTCCCAGCACATCTGTACTCATGGCGATCGCGGACGCGGTCGCACATCATATTTATCAAAAACAATCTGTGAAGAATTAATTGCAATGATGGGTGAACAAGTTATGGGATTCATAAAGGATGAGATTTCAAAGTCACGGTATTTTTCAGTTTCAGTAGATTCCACTCCTGATATTACCCATTGTGACCAGCTGACCATCATTCTTCGTTATATTAATATGGTGGATTACCAGCCTGTGGAGCGTTTTTTGACATTTATCAATATATCCAGTCACACAGGGCAGAATCTTGCTGACACAATGCTTCAGTACTTGTCAGATCAAGACACTATAAAAATTGCCGTGGTCAGACATATGATAATGCCAGCAATATGTCTGGTAAATATATTGGCATGCAACAAATCCTGAAAAACAAAAACAGTTTAGTGGACTACATTCCTTGTGCTGCCCACTCATTGAACCTAGTTGGCCAGTCAGCTCTGGGTTGTTGCGTTGAAGCAGTTTCATTTTTTAACATATTGAATCGCCTGCATACTTTCTTTGTAGCATCAACACATTGTTGGGATGTCATGATGACCCATGTTAAAAACCAAACAGAATGCCTTGTTCCAAAATACCCATCAGATACCCGGTGGTCTGCTCAAGCTGATGCTGCAAAAGCAGTGTTCAAGGGGTACCCCAATTACAAAGTGCTCTTCAGGAGATCTCAGGAGATTGTAATCAGAATGGTAGCACAAGGAATGAAGCGGGTTCATTGGCCAAACACATGGATACTATTGAAGTTGCCCTATTGTGTGAACTTTGGAATGACATTATGCAGAGGTTCAACATTAATAGCAAGTTATTGCAAAGTTCTACAATCGAATTGACTCCAGCTATTGGTCTGCTGAAGAGCTTGCATATATTTTTGGATGAATGCCGAGAGAAGTTTAATGATTATAATCAGAAGGCAGGTGATCGCTGTGTCAACAGCACATATAAATCTGAAAGTCGAAGACAACCATAGCGTAAGAGACAAATCAATGATGGAGATGCCGCAGGTGCTATGGAAGGGATGTCAAGCCAGCAAAACTTCAAGGTCAATACCTTCTATGTCATCATCGATCAGCTGAAAAATGCATTAAAGAAACGCATTAAAGCTTACTCAAATTTGCAGTTATAAAAGCGCGAAAATTTTAAATTATGTAATTTTTGCTTAACAAATATTCTTTTTTAAACTTTACTTTTCTTCTTTTTGTGGGAAAGTCCGTATTATTTGTATTTTCAGGCCACTTATTAAAATGTGCCTTAGGGCTAATAAAGCCTTAATCCGGCACTGAATGTATGTCTTTTTCATGTTTTTTTACTTACTAAATGACATAGTACAAGTAGATCACTAAAGTAAGTAAGTAGAACTAAAAAAAAAATTTAATTGGGTCTTTATATTTTTAAAGTTTTCACCTTTAAAATGTATTTGTATAAATAAAGTATTTTATCTAGGTAGTTCCATGTGCAAGACTAAATTTTACTTAAATAAGTTGTAGAATTGAATGACGAAAATGCTTAAAATAAATAAAAATTAAATTAATTTTGTTTTAAAAAAAACCCTCGATAACAACTTTACAAAAGTTTTTGTTAATTTTTTTTGAGTTAATGCATGCATTTTATAAAGTTTTTCCGTCCACCTTTTTTGTTTATAACATCTTTAAGAAGTGAGGGTGGGGAGGAGGAGATATAAAGGAAAGATATACTCTCGCAAATTTTTCAAACTGAACAAAAAACTGAATAAAACTTTATTTTTCTATCCTGAATAATAAACTTTGCATATAAAACTTGCTCCTATCTGAAAAAAAAAAAAAAAAATGTGATTTAGGCTTTTAAATAAAATTTGAATAATAAAGACTTATTCTCACAACAAACACTTTGTATAGGGGAGAATTACTCTAATCAAAAACATCTCCAAAAAACAGATCATTGTTTTGGTAAAATGGCTTTTATAATTTTTCTTTAAAAAGAGGAGATTTCCTCTCACGTTTTCTTCTTTTTAAAAGGGGGAGACTACCAATCATTCTTTCACAAGAGACTTCCTCTCATGTGAAATTAAAAAAAAAAAGATTTACTCCATCAATATAACTTGACAAATGCAAGACTTCCTCTCACAACAAACATTTTGCAAAAAGGAGAACTACTCAAACCCAAAAAGTCTTTAAAAAGTGTTCATTTTATTAATAAAATAACACTTCTTAATAATTTATCTTTAAATGAGGAAGACTAGCTCTAATTTAAAAACCTTTTTTTAAAAAAAAAAATGAAAAAAAGAGATTTATTTATAGATTTAGGCTAAAATTGGCTTCAACTTTTTTTACGAAAAACAATTGAATATGTTATCCAGTTATTATTTTGAGATCAGTGGTTAAAATACAGGTTAATGTTTACGTCGAGAGTATTTCTCGCGTATGTAAAACTCCATTTCAACATTAGTTTATCAACGTGGAAGTGACGTGGAAAATTCCGGCGTTAAACTTTCTACATCATTATCAACGATAAATCAACGTGGATACGACGTTGAAAGTTCCGACTTTAAAAATTTTAACCTTGCTTAGACGTTGACACAACGTCGTTTGCTTGCTGGGTTAAATTATGGAACACGCTATCGGAAAATGGTTAAAAAAATTTCTTCCCTTTATTAATTTGAAAAAAAAAAAAACTTTTGATAATTGACAACGAACAGGACTTCTTCTAAAACTTTTAAATAGGAGTAATCCCTTGTTTTTACTTGTTTTTAACTAAAATTTTTGCTCATATTTATTTTTGATTTTAATTGAAATTAAAATAGAGATTATAATAACATCAAAACTGAATAAGACGAATCAAATTATTTACACACAGATTCGTACAAATAAAGACATTAAATGACATATAAAACGTTAACATTACTTTTTTGCTGGGGGTTCCTTGAAATGAGCATTAGAATATTTGAAGCGTCATATACCAGAGCATTGAATCTTTATAAGGGTCAATACTATATCCATTTCCTGACGAGAATCTGGTACTTACTACATAATTTTCAATTTAAATTTAACGCTGATATATTTTTATTATCTTTTAAGCAATTATGCGCGCACTTCCCTTTTATATTATATATTTGTTTTTGTTGTTTGTTGTAATACTTCTGCTTTATAGTTGTACTTTATGTCTAATGAATTGACTAATTTTGTTATATTATGTTAACTGTGTATCACATTATGCTTACCACAACTATGGCAATCGTTAATAACTGTTTTGATTTTTGTTATATGTTTTTGTATATTTATCTTATAAATACTTACAGGTTTAAAACGATTAACTCCACTAAACGGTATGAATTATAATTGTACTAAGTTAAACATAACTACATTAAGTAAAAACAAAAACAACTTCTAATATACTTAATCACTTCTATTCTCTAAGGCATTTGCCCCTAAATATGTTTCACTAGTGACTATACTTATTTGTTCTAGTTGCGAACCTTAAATATAAAGACAACATAATAACATCGAAACTGAACAAGACGGAGAATCAAATTATTTATGAACACACAGATTCATACAAATAAAGACATTAAATGACACATAAAACTTTAACATTTAGAATAGTACAAACACAAAACACAATAACTTACAGAACACTGAAACAACACTTAATTAAATACTAACATAGTCAACACTCACTTAACTCAAACCTCATCATTAAATAGTACTATCTTTTCAAACACCACCTCTCAATACTGGTCATCTGTCCAAATATTATAATTTATCTAGCACTCCCTTGCACTTATATAAATTTTTTCTTCCTTCTCTTAAGACTATTACGGCCTAATGGTTCCATATAAGTGGTGGAACTTTATTAGCTTGCACTGCGAAACAAAGACAAAAAAAGTTAAAGATTCAGATTAATCTGAATCTTTACCTTTCTTTGATGTTCATGTTTTATCGCATTTTTAATTATTTTTAAATTCGAAATCTTATTAAATAAAAGTTTAAAAAAAAAAAATTATATATTCATAAAAAGTATTTATATACTTGCATTTATATATGTACCTTATGCATATACAGTCGTATGACAATTTATTATGGCCACCTACATTTTTTCTAGAAACTCTAGAAAAATTGTGCTTTTCCATCAGTTTTTACAATTTTATCTACCAAAGACGTATTCTAATAAAAAATCAGGTTGTGTGTTAATAAAAAATTACCATTTTATAAGAATAAATACACTTTAATAAAAAATATTCATATAATATCTTAGTTACAATCAATATTTTGTAACCCCCCCCCCTTTTTGCATCGATTACTGCCTGTACCCTTTTAGGCATGCTTTTTATGCAGTTTTCTGACATTTCCTGCAATCTTTCATTGTGGTTCCAATGTTTTATAATACTTTCTATTAGAACCACCTTGTTTGTAATATTTTCCTTGGCCACCTCCTTTTTTAATAGCTCCCAAGCATTCTCTATAGGATTGAGATCCGGCGAATTTCCCAGCCAGTCCAACAAAGAAATATTTTTATCTTTCAAAAAGATTTTGATAGACTTAGCCGTATGGCATGGTGCTCCATCTTGCATGAATGTTTTGTTTTCCTCTGGAACAAACCATTCCGTCAATTGGGGTAACAATCTTTGTTCCAGGACATTTTTATACTGCACCTGGTTCATTATCCCTTGAACAATGTACAGCCTTCCCATTCCTTTCCACAAATGACCGACCAAATCATCACCGAGGTTGGATGTTTGACGGTTTGAATAATACAGCTACTTAAATATTTCTCTCCAACCTTCCTTTTCACGTGTTGCGCTTTTTTTGATAAGACTTGGAACGTGCTCTCATCACTAAAGCAAACCTAAAAATATTATACGATGGTTCATTGACCACAATGCATCGATTATCTAAAAAATTTAAAGTATTATTTAATAAAATAATCTGTTATACCGTTTTCCAATCGTCTTTAGTCCAATTTCTATATATTTTTGCCCATTCTAATCGCTTCTCCATCATTTTTGGCGTTAATTTTGGCTTTTTAGCCGGACGTCTTGAGCTGTAGCTAAGATCGTGTAGACGATGCTGAACCGTTCTCTTGGACATCTTAATACCAGAGCTCTCCAACTTCTCAGTGATATCATCATTTGATGCTAGCCTATCTTCCAATACTATTTTGGTAAGAATTCTTTCACCTCGTGGAGTAAGAATTCTTTTTTTACCACAGTTCCCAGTCCTTTTTGGAGTCAGGTTTTCCATGTTGACAATTTTTTTTTGGATATTCTGCACTGACACTCTAGAAACATTACATCTTCTGGCGATTCCTCTTTGGGAAAAACCAGTATTTGTAAGAAGTGCTTGGATTTCACTTTTTTTTTCTAGAGATAAGTCCTTTTTTTTTGCCCATTTCTAAAAAAATAACCAATTTTAGTACGAAAATTTCTATTATTACTTAAAATAATTTTAATCACAAAACACTGAGTGAAATAAAAATATTTTTATGTTAATTTATGTAATGTAATATTCTTAAAGTAATATTAGTCGATTTGAGTACTTACTTTAATGATAACTTTGAAAAATATACCAAAAGTGACAGAGAGTATTCACCACGTGCACTGTAAGAATAGCGGTCTCAAGATGGCGTCACACAAAATGGCTGTCAAAAATGACAGTGTTTACACCAGCATAAAATTTTAAATAATTTTGTCAACGTATAACTATATTGTATGCATCCAAATAAATTAAATTATATAATTTTGAACTATAATGCCAAGAAAACAAAAGATAAGCAAGGTATGTTAAAATTTATTGGGTGGCTATAATAAATTGTCATACGACTGTATATTGTGATAACGGAAATATTTTTTTTTTTTTTGTGATAACGGTAATATTTTTTTTATATTCTTGTTTTGAAGGGGCTTGGCGATAAGACTGAACTTGTCTTCGTTTTGCCCCCAGCCTTGTATATTCATTTTATTCATATCTAATTTTGTAAATATTTTTTTTATTGCGAAATTCATAATAATTATAATAATTTTAAAACAACCGAGACTAATTTAAATTAATTTAAATAAGATTATCAGTCAAGTGAAACTCTAAACGGTTTATAAATAAAAATTATAAATAGGGAAATAAATAGGGATGGCTCTTTTACTTACTTTTTTTTTACTTACGCGAGTTCATTTTTATCAAAAGGGAAATTACATAAGTAATTATAAACATTTAATATAAATATACATTTCCGTATAAGTAATTAATTTTTTTAAAACGACTTTTACTTCATAATGTAAGTTTTTTTACTTTCAAAAGTAAGTTATGTAAAAGAAGATTACATCAAAAAGTAATTTACTTTTACATGTTAAAGTAAGTCAATTGAAAAAGCTATTTACTTTAATTTAAGTTAATTACTTTTGAAAATTACATTACATAATATAAAAGTTCCTCAAACTGTAATTTACGCTTGCCTTGAAAAGTAACTAACTAAAAAAAATTATATTAAAAAAAAACTTGCATATGAAAATAAATTAGATCAAAGTGATATGCTACCAAATGTAAATTAAATTTACAAATAAAATAATATTTTTTTAAGTAGGAACTTTTTATTATAAAAGTAATAACAAATCTTTATTAAAATTTTATGAAAACTTTTAATAAAAATTTGTTTAATAAAGATTTAAAATAAAATAAAATTTAAATTACATAAGCTTACATTTTATATAATTTGTAAAGTAAATTAAAGTAATTTATATAAATAAGTAAGTAAATTTACTTATACTCTACAATAACTTTGACAGGATCTTGTACAACAGTAATTCAAAAAAGAAAAGTCCAGAATTCAGGCAAAGCTGAAACATGGCAGTGAGAAGACTCATATACCCATGGGAGACTCAGTAAGGGTAGACTAATTGAAAGACATAATTGGCATAATTGTTAGTTTTTTTTACAGGTTTTTTACGAACTGCGGTATTTTATGGGCGTGAAAAATTTAGAACTATTTATGTAAATATCTTTATCTGCGTGTTGTATCAGTGACCTAACTACAGCCAGGCCAGTATAAGAAACATTTACTGTCCCTCAAGCAACTAGGCCCAGGGCCGCGAGGTTTAGGATGTATTTAAGATGTATTTAAAGAGTTTTTTTTTTTGTGGTTGCTGCTTTTTCGTAAAAGCTATTGTTCCAGAGAAAAAGAAATTGGGCACCTGGACCAGTATGCCTACTGACTAAAAATATATTTCAACGTCACTGTGTAATATATGTATAACCCGAGCAGTAGCTAAGCAATAATTTATAAGTAAATTAAGAAACAATATTTGTGGTGATGGGAGCCTGGAAAAAAAAAATACCCTAAAACATTTATCATCGCTACCCCAAAAGTGAGGGCAACAATTTAGTAACTTTTATTTTTTATTTTCTTACACTAAATTTAAGTCGACAGGTTTTAAAACTCAAAGATTATGATTATATAAAGTTTACGTTCAAACCGAATAAGGTGGTTGTTTCAACATTTTGCTAAACATTCTAATGTGATATAAATAAAAATATATTTAAGTTTGGCACTTATGTATGTTTTGTTTACCAAAAGTACATTTATTAACCAAAATCATTGGATTTTCATAATTATATTAATATTACATCTCAAAATTTACGCAAGTAGTCATCATTATATTATTGGTTACCATAAAGTCTTTAAATGAGTTTTATATGGTTTTTAACAACACATTAAAAGACCTCATTTGTATGTAACTAATGATAATACTATTAGTTAAAGATGCTTTTAACAGCATTTTTAACTAATAGTATTTTCAATAGTACCCATCCATACCCATCCAATAGAAACCATATAACAATCGTACCCAACTCAATCAATATCTAACATATATGTTAGAGTTATTGATCACGT
This sequence comes from Hydra vulgaris, assembly GCF_038396675.1. NCBI lineage: Eukaryota > Metazoa > Cnidaria > Hydrozoa > Anthoathecata > Hydridae > Hydra > Hydra vulgaris. Next base: position 56,498,144 of record NC_088922.1, on the reverse strand, counting down.
TGGTTACGATTGTTATTTTTTCAATACTTAGTTGCCTCCTTTTATTGTTTTTGAGTAATTGACTACTTCAGTGATATTATCAATCGCTACAAAAAGCTGCACAGAGATCACTAAACGAAGTTTCTTAGACGAATGTTGTTATTTTTGCTATATTTTTACTTAATAAAACGGTTGTCGGTAGCGGACTGCGAACCGGTAAAATGCGAATTATTTTGCGAACCAAGACATTATATTTTAATGAGCACTACAGTTATCATATTTTAAAATACGCTTGCTTATCAATAGTTTAATTTAAATTTAATATAATGGAATTTGATATATTTTATTTAAATTAGATTGTATTTCTTTTAAATTAATTATAATTTATGTTTTTACTTGAAATCCATAAAATATATTGTAAAATTAGTCATTTAAATATATTTGAAAAATAAACGGTAAACGGAAGATGAAAAATATTACATCATTTACAACCAATGAATTGGTGAGTGTTACAGGGTAATTCATTTTTATATGCGTGTTTATTCATTCTTATATGCGAGTCAACCACCCATAAAATCTCTAACATAATTTTATCTAAACAATAAATAGGTTTTTATGTTTTTATATAGATATATTTAAAATATAAATTAGGTTGTTGGCACTGCTATTTATTTATAAAATGGTTGCCGAGCCAGCGCTGGAATTATGTAACTACGCATATGATTGAAAAATGGAATTAAGTTAAACTCTGTAGTATCCATAATATTTTCAGGTTTCCTGATTACCCCATCCGTATTTCGAGGCCTTTCTCCCTGTTTGTAAGTATGCTTTAAAGAAGAAAAAAAGTTCTTCTACTAGATTAAGCTGCGGCGTGTATGCCGGCAGATACTTAGTAGCTATGCCATGAGAGGCAAGTTTTTGTCTAACAGAAAGACTGGAGTCTTTCTGTTAGACAAAAGTTTACAATTTACAATTGTCCATAACAAACACCGGCGCTTCCATATCTGCATTCCTAATCGCTGGTGCCAACATTGTAGTAATGAAAGTTCAAAATGAAACTGCATTCCAGCCAGTTTTTATTTCATAAGCCAGCACTCCCATTGTTAAAACAGCACAAATCAAACAAATGTTCTTGCCACGATTTGCAAACGGCTGTAAAATTGCTTGCGCACATCTTAGCGAATAACTATATGTGCTGTTAGTATGCACATTAAATCCAGTTTCATCCAAATAAATAAGTTTTTTATTTGAAATTCCGTAAAATTCGCTTGCAAATGCATAGCGTGCATCAATAACTCGTGCTTCTGGCACATGCACAACACGCTTTCTTGATAATTCCGAGCGTTTGAGTTTTCTTGAAATAGTAGGCATATTGATGCTTGCTGCAGAAAGATTTTCTTATATTGCTTCTTCCGTACAAAGATTGTTTTCTTGTACGCATAATTCAATAGTATTTTTTATCTGCGTTTATAGGTCTTTTACCTCGTTTTTTATCAGAAAACGATTTGAATGCAGTCATGTCGTCAAAATCTCCTCTGTTTAACTTAACGACAAGGTTTTGAACTGTGTGCATAGATAAATTAAGAGAACTGGAAATGCTTGTTGTAGATTCATTTCTTTCAACAAAAAGCATTTTAATGTGCTCTTTTGTAACATTTTTCCTTGTTTTACAATTGGCACTGATTTTTTCTCTTCCATCCATAGAAATGGAAGAGAAAAAAGCAGTACCAATTCTAAGTAAATTTTTACATTCGGTGATACCATCATCGAATGTCTTCGTTTTAAGTATTTTTAACCTTGTTTACCAGAAAATAAGAACAATTTGTTTTGAAAATCTGTAAACGAGGTTAAAAATACTTAGGACGAAGACTTTTTACATTCGATTATAGTTTATTTAATTTAGTATTAGGTCTTTGTTTAATTTTATTATTAAATTTATTGATTGATTAAATTATTATTTAGCTAAATATTCATTTATCTAGATTTAAATTTAATTATTTATAGCTATTACATAAATCCAGCGCTGGCTCGTCAACCATTTTTTAAACAAATAAAAGTGGCAACAACCTATTTTATATTTTAAATATATCTATATAAAAACATAAAAGCCTATTTGATGTTTATATAAAATTATATTAGAGATTTTATGGGTGGTTGACTGGCATATAAACGCGTATATAAGCAGGGTTGTTATCTGTCAAATATGTCTGAGACATATTTTCTGCCGACATAAAATATGTCCCACATATTTTCTATCGACATATTTTGACATAATTTTATGTCTGAATTATTTTCTGCTGACATAAAATATGTCAGACATATTTTCTGTCGACATATTTTGACATAATTTTATGTCTGAATTATTTTCTGCTGACATAAAATATGTCAGACATATTTTCTATTGACATATTTTGACATAATTTTATATCTGAATTATTTGGTGCTTGATATTCTTGAAGAAAAAATCAATCTAACAAATTTATTGCGCATTTCAACTTAATTTACAGAGTTAAGTGAAAATAGTTTAACAAATTTGTTGCTTTTTTGCAATCAATTATGCTTCATAAAACTTTTACTTTAAACCCTGTAAGCAAACATCAGTTGTTTCATAAAGGTCTTTTTCTGCCTTTTTTAGCGATGTATCATTTGATTGTATTGACTAATATTGGGATTTATTGACTTATTTATTGATTATGACTTATTTATTGATTATGACTAATTTTGACATTGATAGTATTGACTAATTTTGACATTTGATAGTATTGACTAATATTGACTAGTATTGAGGCATCATTTGATAGTATTGATTAGTATTGGCGCTTTCCCTTATTAGAATGTAAAAACCATCTCAAGCTCAGTTTTTATTACTGAAAGTGGTTTTTATTAGTATGACTAAACTTAAAATTATTTCTTTGATTAAAATAATAATAAAAAAAAACTTCAGTTATTTTTAATTATTAGTTGATCCTGAAAAAGATTTTATTATGAAAAATTGAATTTAAAAGATTCTATGGAAAAAACGGTTCACAGAATTTCAAAAAATTCGTGCCAAATTAAATAATTCAGACATAGACATATTTTATGTCAGCAGATAATAATTCAGACATAAAATTATGTCAAAATTCATTTAAGCTTAAGAATTTGAAATATTTCCCAAAAGTTATATTCAGCTCATTAAATTCATATTAAGAAGACTAACCGGTAATAGTTTATAACCAATTACGAATAATATACTTTTAGTTTTAATAGTTATGATTTATTTAACAATAAAATAATTGACAATTGCATTATAACAGCATAAATAACTGCCATAAACTTGCATAAAATGTTTTGAGTGAAATATATATTGGAATAATTATTTTTTTCGTTTTCCTTACGATTTAAAGTCAAAAATTGGGAATATAATTTATTGAATGAATCAACTATTAGTTAAAAATAACTAAAAATGTTTTTTTTTAAATATTATTTTAATCAAGCGAATAATTTTAAGTTTAGTCATATTAATAAAAACCATTTTCAGTAATAAAAACTCAGCTTGAGATGGTTTTTACATTCTATTAAGGGAAATCGCCAATACTAATCCATACTAATCAATACTATCAAATACTATCAAATACTATCAAATGATGCATCAATACTAGTCGATACTCTCAAATGATACATCGCTAAAAATACTTTGTCAATACTATCAAATGATACATCGCTAAAAAGGGCAGAAAAAGACCTTTATGAAACAAAAGATATTTGCTTATAGGATTTAAGATAAAAGTTTTATGAAGCATAACACAGGTCAACAAAAACAAAATTTTTTTTCTGGTGCCAAGAAAACAATTTGTTTTTTATGTAGGATTTCTTATTTTGATATCAAATATGCAACTCATTTTTTACCATCACGTCAAGTTGTAAAGATATTTGGGTTCAAATCTTTAGAATTTGGGGTAAGGTCCCTAATATTGTCGAAAAAAAGTTGTTCAAAAGTATGTCAACCTGAGTCTCAAAAGAAGCGTATTTTCATAGAGATTATAAAGATGTTATTCGTTTGTAATAAGTATTTTTTGTATTATTGCTGAAAAACATTTTGTTGACATTTTTTTAAGAGTCTTTAGCATTTTTTTAAATAATTTTTTTGCCAAAAAATTTTAAGGAAAAATTTTTATGTTTTTTAAAATCTCTATACTATCTTCTAAAATACGCTTTTTTTGAGACCCAAGTTGACATACTTTTGACAATATTAGGGACTTTACCCCAAATATTAAAGAACCCAAATATCTTTACAACTTGACGTGATGGTAAAAAATGAGTTGCATATTTGAAATCAAAATGTGAAATGCAATCTAAAAAACAAATTGTTTGCTCGGCACCAGAAAAAAATTTTTTTTTGTGTTGACCTTCAATTATAATTGATTGCAAAAAAGCAACAAATTTGTTAAACTATTTTTACTTAACTCTGTAAATTAAGTTGAAAATGCACAATAAATTTGTTAGATTGATTTTTTCTTCAAGAATATCAAACAGCAAATAATTCAGATATAAAATTATGTCAAATTATGTCGATAGAAAAAATGTCTGACATATTTTATGTCAGCAGAAAATAATTCAGACATAAAATTATGTCAAAATATGTCAATGGAAAATATGTCTGACTATTTATTTTTATATGCGTGTTTATTCATTCTCAGCGTTACTTACAACAATTGAAATATATATATATATATATATATATATATATATATATATATATATATATATATATATATATATATATATATATATATATATTAATATATATATATATGTATATATATATATGTATATATATATATGTATGTATATATATATATATATATATATATATATATATATATATATATATATATATATATATATATATATATATATATATATATATGTATATATATATATGTATATATATATATATATATTTCAATTGTTGATCCCTTATGACATAGTAGTATTTTTTATTTTCATGGTTTACGTCAAAGTCATATCTAAGCTTGATATTGTTGTCTAGTGTGTATATGAGTTTGCCGTTAAGATCTTTTTTTTCTAAGATTTTTGTCATCTGTTCTTTTGCTTATTAAAAATATCACTTATTACTTATTAACAGAATAAAACTAGAGCTGTTAATGTGTTTTTTTCCGTGATATACACAAATAATATTAAAACACCTACTATCAATTATATATTTATAAATATACTAAATATTATTAAATAAAAGATAATTAAAACAGTAGATCTAATAATCTACTGTAGTAATAGTAGTAGCAGTGCCATGTAGTAATTGAAGCGGATGGAATAATCTACTACTATAGTAGAGTATTCCACCCGCTTCAATTACTACATGGCACTGCTACTACTAAAGTCTAGCATAACAAAATAATGCATTTTATAATTTGTATAAAAAAGGGTTAGCAATCTTTCAAGACGGAAGACTCAAATTTGATAATTTATAAAAATTTTCCAGTTTTTAAAGAGCTACTAACATCATGTTTTCAATATTATAATAGTATTTGTGCATGGAGCTGGAGAGCCGCATTATAACATTAAAATTTTAAAATCAAATGTTTATACCAGGGTCGGCAACCGGCTTGCGAGCAGCAGGTTGCCGATTCTGATAGAAACATTTGAGCAATATAATGTAGACTAAGTACTTACATAAATCCTTAATTGTTTTTACATCAGGTCAACAAACAAAAACTTTGAAAAAATAATATTGTGACGAGTAAACAACTCGCGTGTTTTTTTTAGTTCTGCATGTGTCAGGTATTTTTAAAACACAATACGGTTTTAAAAATACCTGACAAAAAAAGTAGAATATAGAAAATGTCATTAAAATACGGAACGGATGGGTGAGTATGTAACATAAGACTACAAACGCTGCCTAATTTTTTTTTTTTTAAGTTTAGTTTATTTAAGTGGTCAATAATTTAAAATATTTACAACACTCTGTAACAAATTTATAGACTTTTGAAAAATCATGAATGTTCGCTATGTTTAAATTACCAACAAAGATGTACTGAATCAGGCACCTCTATACTAACAGTATTAAGATACTGTGTGCACATTTGCGACACAAGTAATGTACTTTAAGAACATAATAGAATACTGGAAACATATACGAAGAAAGTTTATTTCCAGTTATCGTTTAAAAATTCTCTTTTAACTAATTTAAATGTTCATCTAGTCGATTTTTGAAAGTGTTGACAGAAGTCGCGTCAATTACTATTTGCGGCAAGATATTCCACTGCAACACAACACGGTTCGTGAAGAATCTCTCCCTTGGCATGCAATTAAGTACTCTTTGCTGTGTAAGTCTTCGATTATGACCACGCATAATATACTTTGACGACGAAGGACGATAGAATAATACGTAAAAGTTTAATTTCATCAAATTCATGCATGAACTTGAACATCAAAATTAAATCACCTCTTATTCTTCTTTCTTCAAGTGTCGTAAGACCTAACATGACTCTTTGCTGCAATGCTTATTCTCATAAATGGTTTTTGTAGCACAGTTTTGAACTTTTTCTAGCGGTTCTATGTCTGTCCGTTGCTAAGGTGACTACGCTTGAATAGCGTACTCTGGGTGAGGACGTACATATGTGGTATACACTTCTTTCCACAATGGAAAACTACGGCTGCGAAATGTTTTTTCAGCTTCTCTAAAGAGCGGTTAGCGTTCACCGCAGCTGCTAAAACTTGAGCATTATATTTAAGATCATTTTGAATAAGAACTCCAAGATCTCTCTCTAAATGAGCAACTTTGATTGCAAGTGGCAGCCCATCTGATCCCGACATGTAATAGTTTCGTTTTGATGCCTTTTTTCTCGGCCAGTATGCATGACTAGTAACTAAGTAAGTATGCATGACTAGCAACGAAGTAACTAAACTTATTTTAAAAAGTAACGTTGTTGACGTCCATTTTTCTTGACCTCCCCCCTTTCCCTAGTCAAAAAATTCCAGACCCCCCTATTTTGTTGACATAATGAATGGACAGCCCCTAAGTTGAAAATAAATATGTATTATGCAGAAGTTTGATTTTTATCATACACGGTGTTAATTTGTGGCCAAAAATCTTTCAGCGTGAATTATTCGTGAGACTATTAAAACTAAATGTTGCGTAGACTGGAATATTTTTATGTTTGGTTCAGTCTACACTAAAACATGCAGTTAAGAAACCAAAGATCATGGCTTAATTGGTCAAAAGTTGAAAGTTTTAATGTGTTATTATGTTGAAACAGGAGTTATATTTTCTGTTTATGGAAGAATATATGTATTTTTACACATTCATCGTATTTTTTTAATCATAATAAATAAGTCTACAACAAGATGCTCGATAAACCACTATGTTACCTCTTCACACACAGTTTTATATTTGAAAATGATACTTGCATTAATATCTTTCTTTTTAGCTAGAGATTTTGAAAGTTAATGAATATATCCTGAGATATCTTATTTTTTCTTGTAAAAATTGACATTATTGATTTTCAAAAAGTCTTAAAACCTAAAATAATGAATTAACTTTAAAATATCTAACTAAATATGGACCTAACACACTAAGGACTATTTGCGAAATTTTTTTATAAATGAAGTAAAAGATAAGTATCTCTGATGTTTCTATGTGACTTTTTGACTAATTTTCAGAAAACTGGCAGCCATTTTTAAAAAATATTTTTTTATTATTTGATTAAAAAACAAACAAACTATTTGTAAGATTGTAAGATCTTGAGTATCTTGAATGTTAAAATGTGAATGTTATACAATTTTTTATTTATTTGTCACTTGACATTAAATTATTTTAAATTTTATAGTTAATAAAATATATTTCATAAAAATAATATTTATTAGTAGGTATAAATATATATTAAAACACTATGTTTTAAAATTGTTTACAAGTATCTTCACTTGCAACGTGTGACTGGCTACACATCAGTGTTGTCTGTGTTTAAACGAGAAATCCATTCAGATTATTTTATGAAGTAAGTGTATATTTATGCTACATTATTGTGTTATTAGGATATTTAAACACACTAAATATTACTTTTTATTTTATTTGACTGTAGGCTTTGTGAGAAAAAAATGCTCGAAAGTTTTTGAAGTTCCAAGCTTTATCTTTTTATTATTACATCTTCATAATTGTTTATATTAATTATTATTATTATTAATTATATTTTTGTTTTGTTTTCTGTTTGATTTCGTATCATGGCTTTCAAAGTTATGTTCATTAAATTTTAAAACTGTCTAGATTTTATTCTACTTTTTTGTATACTTTGTAAATAAATTGTAGCTTTATTAAATATTTTTATGAAGGATAAACTTTTTACTTGGTTACATATTATTAATTCATTATTAAGTTCTTATTAAGTTGATGAAAAAGTTTATTATTGATTACAACAATTTTATTATTGAAAGAATGTAAAGACTGGTACAACTGTGAATATAATGTATAAACAGCTACAAAAAAAGTCTTTTAGGAATTATAATTAGTATATTCAAACGGCTATTTGAATATGTTGCATTATATAAGTAATGAGCTGAAGTGCTCACAAATTTTCTATTTTTACATATATAAATGTTTTATAATAATAATTTTTCATACAAATGTTGGTGTATATCTTAAAAAACTGTGTTTCTCTCATTTATATTTATTATTATCCATTTATATGTTGCATGTTCAAAAACAAAAACAATTTGTAGTTTGTTTTTCAAAGTTGATAAACATCTGATACAAGGTATCAGATATACTTATTATGAGGTTATAGTAATCTGATGCACGTTATCAGATTATTAAAAACCTTGATGTTTGTGGTAAGGTTATCTAGGTAAAACCATGATCCAAGCAGGGATGTGGAGTCCCAAAAGGACTCCGGATTTGTATGTCACAAAAAGATTATTTCAAGTATTGTGAATTTCAAAATAGGTATCACAGATGTAATGACTTGCAAGGCTGCTCAGTTTTATGGCTTTTTATTAAGAAATTTATGCTGGCAAACATCAAAAAGGATTTACAAGTAACAAATTTTTTGGTTTCATTTTATTTCTGAAAATCCTTTTGCATTTTAATTATATCTCAATTTAAATAATTTGAACAAATTACATTTGTTCAATTGAATAATATATTTTTTTAGACTTGGATTTTATTCATATCATTTCAAGATATTTTCATATAACCTTTATAAAAAAGATAAGATATTCAAAATATGAAAATAATTTATTTCTATTAGTTTTTATAAATATTACCTGTTATAAAAATATCAATAAGATGACACGTTTCTTAATGTTATGCTTTTGATTTTTGTTTAAATAAATTAAGGTGTAGATGTGTATAGTAGTTCTATTGGTTTAAGGTTATTTTATTATAGTTTATAGTTTTATTGGTTTAAGGTTAAGTTATTATATTGGTTTAAGATTAACTTGAGGTTAGCTATTTAAACCACAACAAATCTAAAGCTAGGCTTTTCAACAAGCTATGCAAACTACAATGTGTGTTGATTTATGAAATAGAATTTACAAATTGAATGAATATAGAGCATGTATGATAAATTGGTAGAGTAGTAGGAATTTTTTATTTTTGTTTTTTAGGTATTGGCAGGCTGTACTTGACAACTTACTTTCCTGCAACGAAATCAAAAGAACCTTCAACTAAAAACCAATTTAAAAAATTCTCATAGCAGCATTTTTAAAGAAGAATTTCTTATTTTATTTACTAATCAGATAACTTATATTTCATAATTTCTTTAAGTTATTTTTGGAGATGTTTAATTTTGATGTTTTACAAAATTTTAGTTTAAAAAATAATATTTACATATTGATTTTTAGTTTTTTAATAATTAATTTTTATTCAGAAGTACAATTACAATTATAGTGTCCCATTTTTGTAATATTTTTTTTGTAAATATCAATTCGATGTCATGTTATCAATGTGAAAGTATAATCTCAAGATATAATTGAAAAAATGGCAGGACGAGGTACATAAACATACGATTTGTTTTGTTATAAGTAAAATTCAGGTTGAGCGCAAAATGTTTGTACCAATAGAAACCACTCGCAAAGTTTTTTAATTTTGATTGGTCTATTAAATTTTTACCGTTATTTTCACATGGTTTCTACTTACTATGACTGTAAATGTGAAAGCACGCGCAAATTGGCGCTAGGGAGATTTTTGAACAAAAATTAACGCCGTGATAAGCAATTCAAAAAATTTATAAAAAAACGTGTTTTTTTTTACCCGTAAAATTTCCTCTCTTAAAAAAGCAAAAATAAAAATTTTTTAAACAAGCTTTTTCTAATTAGGAACTCCCAACCTAATTCCATAAAAAGATATTTACTTGTTATTTAAATGTTACAATTGGAATAATCTTTAAGAAATATAAAATCCTATTTTCCTCTTAGTGATGCATAGTTCCATGATCTTATATGATGTGCAAATGATAAAATAGTCATATTAAAAAATCTGAAAATATATTGTGTTTACTATTTAAAAATAGCTAAATTTTGAAATCACGCAAGAAGAATCATTTATAAAATATATTTATCTTATTTAAACTTACGTCCAAGGATAGAAATTACAATGTAATATAACACCTGTAATATTATATATAACAAAGTATATTACTATACATGTCCGCTTAACATTATGTGTTTTATTATCAATAAAAATAGAGGCTAACGTCCAATATAAAAAAGGACATGATGAAAACAACATTCTTGTTAATATTTGTACATGAAAAGCTACCAAACCAAAAGAAGTTAGAAACAGACAATGTGTTAAATAAACAAAGATGTCCGATGGATTTTTTAGCGATTCTCCTTCTACATGTGAGTTTTCTGTGTCTATTAACCCTAGTGATTTTATAGCGAGGTAAGAATTTTGAAGCGATGCGAACTTTTTTAATCCTATTACTACAATAAGAATTACTGGAGAAGCTAGTAAGAAGTTTGGTATTTGTTTCGTGTCAAAATACTTAAGTAAGCCAACATTCCAATATTTGTGTTGAACGTAGGAATAAGATAATGGAATCTTATTATAACACCAATGAGAAGAAGAACTTACCACATGATTGTAATGACAATAATTATCATACACCCAAAATATATGTATAGCAAAAACGATAGCAGGTCCACTTAAATAAAAACACAGTGGTAAAACAAACCTTAAACAATTTATGAGAGTTAGTAACAAATTATTTGGTTGTAAAAAAAATATTAATAAAGCTGGCTTATTTGAAAACTGACGAATCAGAGTCTTGGCGTTTCTTTTTAAAAAGAAATGCGTTAAAAATGCTATATTTAGAATACCGTTCGATCGAGTTATAATTGATAAACATATGAAAGTACATGCACTTAAAAAATGATTCCTTTCGAGGTAGTACAGCAAAATGAATTGCAAACATGAATACAGTGACTCACTATACGATGAAATCATAAAAACATTAGCAGGATTTATAATAAACAAAAAACTTGAAACTGCAGCCATTTTTTTACCAAATATCCCGTCTGTTAATTGATAAAGATAGTATGTGGATACAACAAAAAAAAACGAATTCATGAAAAAACTGGTGATACAAGTTGTTAAATACTCGCATGTAAATAATCCAGCGGTTAATCTTGAAAATAAATTCAGCAACAGTGGAAACCCAGGATAGAAAGCAAGCATCTGTTCATACTCATAACCATGTATAGAAATATAAGTGAAATATACTGAATCCCATTTATTTACACCGTTAAAGATTTTTCTACCGATATTTGATTGGCTCTTACTAATATTCGCTTCAAATAAAGTAATCTGATTGGTTGAGGTATCAAAATCTTCAAAGCAAGCATCGAAAATGACTTGCACGATAAAAAGTATCAACCTTGATACAGCAGCAAGCTGAATCAAACTTTTAAGTGCAAAGCGCAACATGTGGCTTTGAGTGGTACCATAAAAATATTTTCAACAATCAATTGATATCAAATACTGTTACACATTTAAGGTTTGCATTATTCTAAAAAACAAATATTTAATGAAAAAAAATCATATTTTCAACCACCTACTTTATACAAATCTACTTTATCTGATTAAAAAGTGAACGTCATGCTAATTCGATCAAATATTGACAAACATTAACACTTGCTGTTATACTTACTAAAACGTACGCCTGGAGATATATATATATATATATATATATATATATATATATATATATATATATATATATATATATATATATATATATATATATATATATATATATATATATATATATATGTATAAACTATGTTAGTGTATTCTACAAACAGAGTGCTCATTGTTCTTAAAGAACAGAGCAATAACAAATTAGTAAAAACACTTATCTAATTTTTGCTTTTAACACTGTGTTTCACTGTGTTTCAGTAGGTTCATCAGGAAGAATTCTTCCTGATAAACCTACTGATGGTGAAACACAGTGTTGAAGAAAGCAAAAATTAGATAAGTGGTTTTACTAATTTATATATATGTATATATATGTATATATATATATATATATATATGTATATATATATATATATATATATATATATATATATATATATATATATATATATATATATATATATATATATATATATATATATATATATATATATATATATATTCTGGTGTATGTATAGATTTTAGAATAAATTATATATATATATATGTTTATATGTAAATATATATATATATATATATATAAACATACATTATGGTAAATTATATAATACATTATGGTATTATTGTTAAACATACATTATGGAGTACAGATGGTTTATGTGTGTGTATAAACATTCATAACATGACTTTAGCATTAAATTTCATAACCGATTGTTACATCAACGTAATAATTGTAATAATTTCATTTAACGTGACTTTCAAATAAATTACATCAAATTATTTAATAACGATAGTATAAAATTACTGAAAAAAAATTTTCTACTTCAGAACATTTTTTTTGGGGGCTTATAAATACAACATTTGCCACAAATAATATTTTTTTTAACATTTTATTTATTAGGGTTGATTTTATTATTATTGTTGATTAAACTGATTTAAAAGATAACTAACAAATAAAACAAAATTTTCGTCTAATTTAGAACAGTTTAATGAAAACGTTTATTATAAAATATTACATTATAAGTCAACCACAAACAGATAAACGACGATCGATGACATTTTTTAGTAAACTATAATAAACGTCGATTAATGACAAACAAATGAACGTTGGTAAATAACAAGCAGATACACCATAAGTTAGCAATATAAAAACACATTAAACAACAAGTATATGAATAACAGTAAACGATTGGTAAACGAACGACGGCAAAAGAAAAACGGATGAATCACTGTAAACAGTATTACGATTAAATGACGGTAAACGAGATGTATGACTTTGAACAGTAAAAACTTCGCAAATAAACAAACAAAATCTAAAAAACGAAACCATGAAGATATCTTCGTAAAACCTTTGGTTTCTTCATTATTTAACTGACTTTCTCAATAAACCTTTGTTTTCTATGTTTTTTGAAAACACGTGTTTAATTACTTGCTATAAATATGATTGAGAAGAAGTAAAGCTGTATCTTCTGAAGTCCTAAATATATATATATATATATATATATATTTATATTTATATATATATATATATTTATATATATATATATATATACATAACTATAAATATAAAATGTATATATATATATATATATATATACATATGTGTATATATATATATATATATATATATATATATATAAATATATATATATATATATATATATATAAAATTCTAACCAATAGCAAGCATGGCTGCTTAATGCAAACAGGTATTCGTTAAACATCTCTAAAGGCCGTTCTTGAAGAACATAATCGACACGTTTACCACCATTGATCAAACCAAAATTAAAAGATTTCTCTCTTTTTAATTGCTCATCATCTTCATGAGCTGGATTTAAAAAAACTAATTTTAATAATAACAAATAAAAAAGAAACACAAAACGAAGAGATATTTAAATAATACTATTAATCAAACTCTTACATTCATGGACGGCACTGCTCAAATCATCTTGAGAAACCATTTGACTTTGTTGCTGTTGTTGTTGTTGTTGGTATTGAGAGGTATGAGCACGAGCAAATTCATTAATAGAGGACCATGTACGACTTACAGCGTCCAGAAGTCCGGTTTTTAGATTGACCCCAACACGAGCTAAGTTCTCTTTAATTTCTGAAAAATCAATTGAAACACAAATTTAAAAAAAGAACAAAGGTTAAATAACCTAACTGTTATGCAAAACGCACCTAAATGAATTCTTTTTCTTCCTTTATGGTGAGGTATGAGCACTGGAGGTAAATCAATATTTTCATTTATTAATGGCTCCAAACGATAAACCTAAAAAATGTATTTAATAATGTATTTGCATCACTATAACTTACACAAACAAACACAAAAAAGGTATCAAAAGCAGAAACTAAGTTCTTACCACAGGATCAAACTTCATATGACCATATATAAAGATAAAATTTAAATTTGAGTAAAATACTTAATGATAATAAAAGTACATTACATTTAAAACAATTTTATTCATACATAATGATAATTAAAGTACATTACATCTAAAACAATTTTATTCATACATAATGATAATTAAAGTACATTACATCTAAAACAATTTTATTCATACATAATGATAATTAAAGTACATTACATTTAAAACAATTTTATTCATACATAATGATAATAAAAGTACATTACATTTAAAACAAATTTTTATTTTATTCTTAACAATTTAACCACTTATTAGTTTATATTTTTTACGAAAAATCAGATTATTATAAAAACAATGAAAATATTTACCGGATGAAAAATATTGAGAAAATGATTGCAGGTTGGCAGCTTGTAATTTTGACCAATAGAGGTCACCCCTCTGAAAATTAAATTATTTTTCAATCTTTTGTGATATCAGCTTGATACTTTCTTTCATTAGTTAATTCTTTATAAAACGTCTTTTGGTCAGTAGGATACTCACCAAAAGAGGTTATTGCAAACTAGCAAACTGGTATCACCTGAGATTGACGAATATCAACATGAGATAATACAAAAAAATTAACAGAAAAACTATTTTTATTCAATAAATTAAATCTAAAAAAATTTAACCTGCATGTTAAAAATAATCCTAATGGTGAACCCAATGCAAAGAGACTGTCAGTTATAAATTCTAACTTTGAGTACTTAACCAATGGTTGACCAGTTCCAGCTGTACCTTTTTGATTTGCCATTTGTAAACTTTCTTTGTGGTTCTTATTTGTTCTTACAGGTGTCTGAGTTCCACAATTTAACATTTGAATTGTTTCAGACTTTGTGGTGCTTGTTTCCTATGTACAATATCATCAAAAATGAGTAGCCTCCTGTGTTTATCCCACGGCCTTAAGGAGGTGGATACAGTTAAAAAAAACTTTTGGAACTTCGAAAAATTGTTAAAAAATATATCATTTCAAAAATTAAAAACAGTTTAAAAGATTAAAAAAAAATCGAAAAAACAGTTAAAAACAATTTAAAAATCTTTTGTTTTTTACTCAAAATCCAAAGAACAAAAAGAAAAACAAAAAAAGAAAAACTTTAACATTAATCTACGAAATGCATTCTTTTTAAAAGTGTATTATATTATTAAAAACTTTAACATTTTTTTTATTTTTTGATATTTAAACTTTAAAAGAAATAAATCAAGTCATCATTTAATACAAAAAATACTTAAAAATTTAACTATAAAACTTTAAAATAAACTTTATGACGTACTTATACTAAAATTTAATGTTAGAAGGCTAAATGAATCCCTATTTTGAAGGCATAAATTCCCTAATTTTAATGTTGTCTCAAAAAGTCATATTTTTTAAGCAACATTAAAATTAAGGATTTTATGTTTCCTTAATTATTGTAAGGTCTTAATAAAACGTTCATTAAGTTTTTTCAAACTCAAAGAACGTTTTATTAAGACAGAAACTTACTGTATTGTAGGTCAACAACTAACAAAAACCAAAGGCTCAAAATGCCAAAATAAAGTTAGTTTATACGCATAAAAACTTTTTTTATGAAACCCCCTTCAGTTTCTAGCTGAGAGACTCTAAGAACCCAGTCTAGACTGTTTGCAGTATACTTTTGCATTTATAAGTAGGATAAATTTAGAATGTTAATAATTTAACATACCTGGTGACCATTTGTCATGTCTTTAAGGTACAACATTAACTTTTTTCGAGGACCAAATTGAACACCAAGATCTTTTAAATCAGAGTCTGTGCATAAAAGCTAAACAAACAGTGATGATAATGATGATGATGATGATGATTATGACGATGACGATAATAACAATAATAAAAGCAACAAATTGAAAAATAAAAAATTAATAATAATAAAAATAAAAAGTTTACAAGAGTTTCTGTATCCATCTGCTCCTTAATAAATATAGATTCTAGATGCAACAAATTAAGTTGAATAAGAATTTCATTAACAGATCGAAACTTTTTTTCAGTATACTGAGTTATTGGAGGTACAATAGATCTATAAACAAAATTTAAAATGTAATTTAATAAATTTCATTTTATTTCATAAAAAAAATTGGTAACAAAATTAACTACAATTAAGATGTTACCTGACTTGGGATTGTACTTCAAAATCACAACTGTCATCTTTATCAGGTAGATGATTAACTGGTAATGAATCAAAATTCTAAAGAAGCAGCGATAAGGTTTTAAAAAAGTTTTTATTTACTTAGAATCATTGATTTTTTTTTTGTAAAAAGCTAGAGATGAGCCTCAATAAAAACTTATCAAAAAATTAACAAATTTGCTTGCTTTTATTGTATATTCTGATACAAAGGTTAGCTTTCTTTGTTTTTTACTACATCTGAATTTATTTCATTTGTAAAAATGTAGCTGTCAGTGAAACTTTTGTAACAAACTTTTTACATAATGGTTATTCGTTATTATAGACTCATTTAAAAGTTAAAAATGATAAAAGTTGCTTAACCGAAATCGCTTTAGGGGTACATTTTATAGCTTAACGCGTATATAAACTGCAAGCTGCATAACACTTCAAAACCATACAAACATGACACATAATTATTTCCGTACATAACATATAATTATTCACATACATGAGATATAATTATTTACATGTATGACATTAATATATCATCTATGTGAATTATATGCCATCTATGTATTCACATAGGTGACATATATATTAACATAAATTACATATAATTACCTGGTTAGCTAGAATATCAAAGAGAATGCAAGAACCTAAAATATATAAAACTTGGTATAGTTATTGTAGTTGTAAAAAATTTTAAACCTAAATATAAAAAGTGAACTTTAAAAAATAGCTTCCTTTAAAATATTTTTAAATTTTAATGGACATAGTAAATGTCAATAACTTAAACCTATATAATTAATCTATATAAATAACTATAACGATGGTAGACCTAAACTATGACCAGCAACACAAATTTTTCCATTAAATGTAGGTGTTCGAGATAAAAACAATGCATATAAGCGATTCATCTCATTGATTATTGTGTCACATATTGTCTAAAAATTTTTAAATTTTAATATAGCAATTTCTAATAATTTACATATCTTTTTTTAAACATTTAAAATATTTTTTAAATGAGAAACAAAAAAACAAATAAACAGTAGTTATAAAAACAGAATAACTTACCTGACAGTACATAGGACTTGTATAAAACAATATATCTGTTAAAGTTTCATTTGTAAAGTTACGTAATTTGCTTATACTTGGTAAAGAGAGCTTCTTCAATTGGCTACAATAAAAAACTATAACTTTAAAAATTATACTAACATACAAATTAAATAATCATATATATGTGATGCTTGCTAATAAAATCAGCTTTTTTTCGATATTATAAAACAAAAACAATCTATAGTTTATCAAATATAGAAATATTGAAGATTCTAATATTTAGAAAGCTTTCAAATTATAAATTAATATAGTTTTCTATAAAAAAAATAAAGTTCAATATATAAAAAAAAATTATTTTCAACCAAACAAAATGAATTGAAAACGTTCAATCATTTTTATTTCTCTTGTTATTTAAAAGATCAATGAATAACTCGTAACCAAAAATGATTATTTGATTCAAGCTTTAAGAAAATATTTAATTGACACAGAAAATTTACAGGGGGGAAAATAACAAGTTTTTATTTTGCCTGTTTAACTTTTTAAACTTATTTTTCTGTTTTTAAAACAATCTTCTACATAAATTTTTTTTAAGAAACCTAAACTAAATTATCTATAGATACTAATTACCATAACTGTTTCTAAATGTTAGAGTTTTTCAAAAAACATTTTTTTTATAGGACTTAGAAAAAGATAACTTGTTGATATATGATTAATTTGAATAAAATTTTGATTTTTAACCCTACATGGTGGGTTGAGTAGTCTGAAATGAACTACTCACCGAAAAACAACATTTAATGTTTCAATGTTTGACTACTCAATTTGTAAAAAACTCATGCATTGGCTCACATGATGTCTTCTAGTTTTAATTGAATTTGATACATTGACATAAAGGACATGAGGCTCACTCTATGACAGTGTCTGTATTGTTAACATTTTATATGCCTGTAGTATATCACCCTTAATTCAATAAGTTTCTAAGAAACTCAAGTTTAGTAGACTCAGACAAGCTTTGTATGACATGGTGGTAAGATGGTGTTTAATGAGTAGGTTGTCTTTGTACTTCCTTAAATTTATCAATACCCATTCCTAATGATGGATTGCTAGCTATACTGTAAATTCCAGTTAAGTTGCACACGGTTGATTATATTGGTCTTGTAAACTGAATTAATATGCCATTTTAAGTCAGGCGTAAGTTTAACTCAACTACGTAGTTGATATCACTTTGAAGTTTTTGTGAAGTTAATTGATGACTTAACTGTGTGCTGATGGTGTCATCAACAGGCAATTTACATAGATAATTAACCATATCGACTATCTTGTTTAGGAAAATGATAAAAAGGTATGGACCTAAAGGCAAATTCTTGAGGGATGCCACTCAGCACCTCCAACCACAAAGATACATAATTAACCACCATGATTTTTTGAAATTTCTGGTGTAAAAATTATTTTTCGCTCACCCTGGCTTCTTTTTTTATTTCAGGGTGACAATTAGTTACTAGCAACTTCTGAAAAATTGCACTTAACAGTATTGTTAAGCAGTACAAGTTTAGTTCAAACTGTGCTTTTAGCACAGTTTTTTAGCACATGTGCGCTTACATTATTTAAATCAACAGTTTTGTCAACAGATAGATCACTAAGCTGGTCTCAAACCAAATTTCAAGTTACTTGCAAATGTTGACAAACAGCTTTAGTTCATTTTATAGACACTGGCAGTTCATTATCTACATTTTTGTTGAATGACCACTATCAACACTTTCTATTTGATTCGTTATAGTGACACCATTGATTCTTTTCAAATCTGTAATAACTGTTTTAAAATTTAGTTTGCTATTCACATACTTAAAAAAGATCTTTTAGTCCTCCTTCTATTTTATCACTAAGTTAAGTTCAAACACACAACAAGTTTGATATATGAGCTTCTTTAACTAATACAAGCTTTGTATATAATGTAACTGGATATATAAAACAGGTCTTGTTTGAAATAAAAAATGCTTAACGCAACAGCCTAATGTGAATTTGACGTCATAAAATTACTTTAACTTTTTTATCTTTTTAAAGACATTAACTTATTTAAATTACTACAATAATATTAATTACTGCAAAACCAGTTAAATGTTATTAAACTTCTTTTTTATTATTACTATAAGGGAATGTTTATTTTATTTTATTTTTTGTTAATATTAACCAATTAAATTTAATATTACATTTTAAAAATGTTTGATATTAACAAATTTCATTCTTTTCTTGACATTTGCATAAATGAATTAAAATAATTAAATTTTTGAATTTTTAAATGATTATTTCTTAAGTTTCTAATTGTGGCTTTGCAACTACAAATGGTTTTTTATTTAAAAAAATTTGCGATGTTAATTTATTCTTTTTATTTATTTAAAGTTTCGCTTTGCGCAAATTTTTGATGCAGCTGTTAATTTAAAATTAAATTTTGAGTAAAAAGAAAAACTTTTAGAAAGGAAAACCGAAAAAACAATTGTGATAAAAATGTGCTAAACAATAATTAGTAATATTTTTAAATAAATTTGACAGTTAAGTTAACTGTCAAATTTATTTAAAAAACCAACCAAGCATTAACTTTAGTTTTAATAAACTTAAATATATTTTTTAAATCTAAATTAAATTATATATATATTTTTTATCAGAATTAAATTATATTATTATGATATTTGCTTCAGGCCTAAAGTATTAGCATTTTTCAAGCGAAAAAATCAATCATAACATTAAAATAAAAACAAAATAAAAAAAATGTTTAATTTTATTTGAGTTTTTTCATTAGCAAATAGTGCTTATATCATTCAAATGTTTGTATCAAATATTTTTACATAAACGTCATTCAAAAGTAAATGTGATTTTTTTTTAAATTAATTACTACTTTTATCTTACTGCTTATAGATAATTTAAAATAATTTATATAATTTAAAAGTTAAAAAATAAGTTGCTTAACCAAAATTGCTTACTGGTTACATAAAATCGCTTAAGGCGTGTGCAAATCGCTCTACGCGTAACGCTTGAAGATATCGCTTGAAGATATTATTATATTCTATATTTATTATATAGATATTATTATATTTTATATTTATATAAGATATATTCGACAATATTAGGGACTTTACCCTAAATACTTAAAATTTGAACCTAAATATCTTTACAACTTGACCTGATGGTGAAAAAAGAGTTACATATTTGAAATCAAAATGAGAAATGCTATACAAAAAACAAATTGTTTGCTCGGCACCAGAAAAAAAAAATTTTCTTGTTGACCTGTGTATTTAATACTATAGATATATTGAATAAATAGTGTTTTATTAATAATTAAATGATACAAGCAATGTTTATAAATTTACAATACAATTATAAAGGTATATATTTACATAGAAATAAAAGATTTATAATATACTAATATATGTCTGTTTATTTTAATGCCTGGCCTTTTAACTATTAAACATTTTGAACTTCACTTTTTTCGTTAATTAGATAAACAAGAACTTTAAATATATGCAAAGATCAAGCCTTTTTAAAAAATTAGGTAAAAATTTCAAGATCAGCTTGCTAATGAATCCTGTAGCATTAATAGCTCCAATTATTGCCTAAACAAGCTAATTTTGACTTTAAAAAGAACAAAAAAAATTTATTATACATTTAAAAAACTTTATTTAAAAACATAAATTAAATATTTTAGGGCTTGAGTGATTGTAATTCACTTTTTTTTTGAGGAAGGAGGGGGGGGGGGGATAATGGTCTAAAACAATGAAGAAAAAAAGAGCTTGAGTTATTGTAATGCACTTTTTTGTTTGTTTGGAATAATGTTCTGAAACAATAAGCAAAACAAGGTATGAGTTATGTAATGCACTTATATTTTTTTTGAATAATGGTTTGAAGAAACAAAGAAAACATTTTCTAACAACACATGGAAAATGTTTTTTCACAGCATATGTCAAACATTTTCTTTCAACATTGAAAAACAGCATTCAAGCTATCTTTGATTGTTAGGCCATTTTTTATTGTAAGGTAGGTCAAACATCCCTCATATGTTTGACCCACCTTACAATAAAAGATGGCCTAACAACTAAAGATAGCTTGAATGCTGTTTTACAATATACATTAATTTTTCTAATGTTGTATAATGCTAATCAATTCATCAATTTAAATTTTAATTAAAATGTAATTTTCAACCTGTCTACTCCATGTAGGTCATTTCTTAAACAAGAATGCCATTGAACTGGAATGAACTCAACTCGGCGAGCTGCATTTCCATTATTAGTAAACCCATGAGTAAAAGTCAAATCCAAGCTGATTTTGCGGAAATCGTCAACTATTAACAACAGCAAAAAAAATAATAATAATAATAAACCTTGGAAAAAGATTTTTACTCAATAAGTTAATAAAACATTATTTCTTGTTACTATGTTAATAAAACATTATTTCTTGTTACTATGTTAATAAAGTACTATATCTTGCTACTATGTTAATTCTATACAACTTAATATGTTATTATAAAAAAATATGTTTATATTTGAAAAAACACTTTAAAGTTAATAAAATATTGAAATGTTACCACACTCAACAATAGAACGCATTTTCAAATCAGCAACAGGACCAATACCATGAACAACAAATACTAAATGATCAACTTCTTTTGTCTCACCTTAAAAATATTATAAAAAAATAAAATCAGATCTATAAGAAACTTTTGTTTTCATATTAAAAGTACTCTAAACTATAAATTATTTTTTGTAAGCTTCGAAATGCACTAATATATTATGTACATTTTACTAGTCTACTACTACATTTACTACAAGAACATTACTACTGCTAGATTTAATACTGCCACATCACAACGGCACTTTAAAATAAAATTATAAAAAACTTTTACTTCACCTCTTACTTTAAATGTATAATATATCGCCTTAAATGTTAAAACTCTTATGCATATAATTTACCAATTAATTATAATAAAAGTTATAACACCAGTTTACACCTTTAGATAAAGTTTAAAAATCTGTTGCCACAATAATATTTTATGAAATAAGTATGCATCATAAAGTATATATGCAACAGAATATAAAATCTATTATATCAAAAATTATTATTCACACAACTATTATTACTACTTTTTTATAATCGTTTACAAGAAAAATGACTGTAACAATGACAACAATAAATTTTAAGATGCAATGATATGACTAATGTCTTGTAACAAAATGCTTGTTATTGCAGAAATATTATTAGATTTGTTAAATTTAAAAAACTTAAGACTTTCATATATAAAAATATTGGATTTCTTAATTTGTAAATCAAAAAAAAAAAATTAATGCCATCAAACAAAATTTTGAAAATTTCAAAATTTCAACTTGACTAATAAATCCACTTTGTCATTGACATATATATATATATATATATATATATATATATATATATATATATATATATATATATATATATATATATATATATATATATATATATATATTGAAAATATTGTAGTTACAGCTTTTTTTTCAATAATTTACTTGCTGTTTTTTTAAAAAAAATCAAATCATTAAAAATAACTTAACTGGTTTTTATTTATTTTATACTTTTTGCAACAAAAACCCATTAAAATATTTTTCAGAATAAAATATTAGATTTCTCTGTAGTTAAAACAACTGACCCTCTTAAAAAAGTTAGTGCAGGTTGCAGTATTAAAAGCCACCAACAAGTAATACAACTTGTTAACAGAAATCACCTTTCAATCATCAACAAAGAGTGCAACTTTGCATTCCTTGTTGATGACGATTTGTGCAGTCATTAGCAGCAAAGATCTAAATATTATCCCTTTTAAAAATCATTGAACTTAGTAAAAATGATCAAAATCAACACCACCAATACAAAATCAACACCACCAATACAAAATCAACAACATCAATACAAAATCAACAACATCAATACAAAATTAACACCACCAATACAAAATCAACACCGCCAATACAAAATCAACACCACCAATACAAAATCAACACCACCAATACAAAATCAACAGCATTAGAAAAGATTTAAAAACAAAAATGATTCAGGTATACCTTGCTGAATAGTCTCTTGCAATTCACCAACTCCACGTTGAACAACTTTAGGTCGCACTTTTGCATCAGCACCAGTCCAGTCAACATGTTCAACATCTGATACATATTGAACAAGCACATTTGGATTGTGAAACAACACAAAGACATTTGGTGCAATATCAACTCTAACATTGTAAACTCCATTACGAATCATTTTAGCATATTCCATCTATACAAAAAAAATTTTAAATTACAAAACATTGATATAATAGTCATTTTAACTGTTTTAAAATATTTCAATTTAAAGAACAAGTTTTTAAAAAATAACAGAAAGGTTAAACAAGTTTTTATTGTATGTCTATTGATGTATGTAATACATATATGTCAATCTCTATCTCATTCTCTATCTCATTCTCTCTCCACATTTTCTCTCTCTCTCTCAATTAAACTTTGACAAAACCCAAAATAGTGGTTTTTCACTAATTACTCTTCAATTTAAATTATTAGTGATGAGAGTGATTTTCTAATTTTGAATCATAAATTAGAGTCAAAAGTTTAAATAGTGAGAAGCATGACGTTTGCTTTTGTCTACAACGTATGCAAGCCAGCAGCAGCTCAGTAAGCATTTGGGGATGTATTTTTCATAAAGGAGTCAGATATACGAAGGCACCTTATCACACAGCCATGAATATCAAAGAATATTTACAATCCAAAAAAAAAACTTTTATTGCCATGGTGTACTCAATCACCTGAGTTAAGTCCCATTGAAAACATTTGGGCTTGAATGGACCATGAAATGAGCAGCACTAAAAGCACTTGGAACTCAATTCCAAAAGAATTATGCATGAAAGTTATAGAGTCGATGCCCAGGAATGCAAAAATGTGTTTAAAGCTAAGGTGGATATTTTAAGACCTTAAAACTATTATTTTTCACTGTTAAACCTGGATTTGTCAGAATATTTTGTCATTTTGTCACTTTTTTCTTGTATTTTATTTAGTTTTTTTTTATCACTTTTTAATTACCTGCTTATTGATTTTTAAGTTTAACTGGTTGGAAATTTCGCTAATAAAAAAAATAATAACGCCTTTCTTACAGTTTTTTTAAAAATTGCTCACAAAAAATATCTATTTGAACAAATTTTTACTTGTTCAAACTTTATTTTAACTTAATATATTATAAATTTAACTTAATATATGGCCATTATTGGCATTTCAGTCCCATCATTACTGCATTCTAATTCTTTAAAATACGTTGGCCAAGTCTTTCAACTTCAAGTTTTATTGGTTGTAACACTGTTATTACAGTTTGCACCACTAAATATTCCTCCTCAGAAATATTCTTAATTTTGTTGTGTTTAAAATCCATCAAATGCTTTTAATATAGATGTTTTTAATGCAATAAATCGCTTCAACATTGCAAGAAGGCAATTCCGCTTTGTCTTTACATCCAGTATTAACTTGAGTTCTTTATTGTATCTAGTTCTTATGTATTTTTGTAAAATTTCATTTTTGAGTGATGATTTACAAAACATTACAAGACGGAAAAAAAATTCATTACAAGACGGAAAAAAAAACAAATAGCACACAAATTTTAAGCGATATTTTTAATATCTTTAAAAATTAAAAAAAAAATTACCAGTACTCCCAGGAAATTTCATTTAAAATTCATTATAGCAGGATGATTTTTCACAACTGGGATCCTGTTTAAGAAGCCTTAATATATATTATTATAAATCCCAATATATATGCTACTGCATTTACTGTGACATGTAATTGCTAGATGTTGAAATGTGCACCTTAATTCTGTCTTTCTGGTTACAGAAAAAGATACATAATTATAAAAACCACTTTTTTCTTTTTCCGCATGATGTCACCAATAATATTTTATGCATTTATTTTGTATTGTATATATGTAAATACAGGCCTTGTTGAGAAGCATTACGCTATTTGAATTTTATGTACGTATTTACGATTTCAAATACGCATTTCGCAATTTATGTTATGCTAAAACTTTTTTCAATTAGTTTATTTAAACGCCTTTTATTAGAACAGATTATGCAGAAAACATAAAACTGTAATTAATTGTTGTAAAACACATCTGTAGAATGTTTTTTTTATTAGATAAAAAAACAGATAGATAAATAATTACTTTGTTTTTTTTGAAAAAATAATATTTTTAATCTATTTTATTAGATTTAAATTAAATTTATTATTAAATATAATTTAATATAACTTTATTTTACTAAATTTATTAAAATTATTTTAAAAATTTCAAAATGCTTTACATCATTTATTCAATTAGTTTATTACTTTATCATTATTTTAGTTTACTATCATTACTTTAGTTTTACAATTTTTTACTGCTAAAATTTTCGAACTATGTTAAAGTAAAAAAAAAATTTACTAAATTTAATTCAAGTTACTTTAAAATGTTCAAATTACATATAACTATATTTTACATTTCAGTTTTGAATTTGCTTTTTAACAAAAGTTTTTACTTTATCAATAATTTTTTGAATTGATCATAGACTGAACGATGATTAATAATGATTAACTAGTTTATGAATAATATGCGAAGATTTTGTTAAAGCCAAATTGTTAAAAAAAAGGTTGATAAGTTTTTATTTATTTGTTACCATTAGAGTGAGTAACTTAATAAATTTCAACATTTTTTTTTTTCTTAAGCCGTTACGGTCTGGCTCAACAATTTATAAAAAAGACTGGTCTAAAATCTGCGCTTTTGTAGTTAATAAATAACGTCAATACAAAATAGTTCTTTTAAACTCAAGTTTTAAATGTTACGTTTGGATTCTCCTATTGCCATTAAATTTTATTCCTATTGCCGTTAACTTTTACAACTGAATAAAAATAACAAGATCATTAAGTAAACTCTTTAAAAGCCCAATTTATGTTATATTAATATTATATTTTAAAAACAAAACTTATACTTGTGCTATAAATATAAGATATGTAAATTTCAAAAATACACTGATATTTGTTAAAAACAAATTCTGCTAATAACATCTTAAAACCAAAAATACTATTTTTTTTTTTTTTTTTTTTGATTTAGTAAGAAATAGTAAAAATACATTAGGTTTCATGGAAAATAAAAACAAAATATTTTAATGGAAATAAAAAAAACAAAGCAGAAAAGCGGTAATCTTCATTTAATTACAATTTAATTCATTTAATTACAATTTTTATTTTGTCAAAAGCCAGTTGAACTAAAATGTTTTAGGGAGCCCTGACATTTTTTAAAAAAGAGGAAAACCCAATCTAATTGTATAGTTGCGTAAACCATTTTAAAAACTTCATCAAGTACATTTAAATCCCTTTAAGTAATTTAACCATAAACAAGTGTTCCCTCATTTAAAAAAATACTAACCATAAAACGAATGGCTTAAAGGAAAAAAAAAGTTTTAATAAGTATAAGATTTTAAAATAAGGAAATGTCTTTTTTTTAAACAAAATTTAAATTTTATTTATAATAATATTGTTTAATAATGTTTAATTTAAAGATATTTCATAAAGATAAAGACTTACAACAATTATTAATGTGGTTTTAAATTTAATTACAATGAAGTACTTTAAACTTTTAACAATGTAAATATCTTTATTGAGTAAAGTTACATTTATTGGCATTACGCTTTTCCGTTACGCAACAAAATCTCATAACAAGACCTGTAAACAGTATACATAAAAAAGTGATTATGTGTACCTTTGTAAAAAACATAAAGAAACTAACCTCTAAAATATTAGAAATATGTGTATTGTAAGGAATTAACTGGCTCTCTTCTTTATAAAACCAGGAGCATCTTCGAACCTCACATTTTACTTCACTCCAGTATATAGCAATGCGATGAAGAGTAGATATATCAACATCAAAACGCCCACCATCTGTAGTAACAATCTTATTTGGTATTTGTTGCAAGAAAGCCTCCTCTAAATTTTTTGAATCATAAAATGAAAATGGTATCCAAGATTTATTAAAATAAAACCAGTGTGGAACAACTGGAGAAAAATAAGAAATGCTTCCTGTAGATTCAATCATTATTGGATCAGAATTATTTTTGTTTATTGGGTTAGAGAGATTTTGATTAATTATAGGTTTTGTGTCTGAACTTGTCTGATTCATGCCAAAAAGATGACTTGACACATTTTGAGAATCTGTAGTAACTGTTGTTGATGAAAAAGTATTGCTACTGTTAGGTAACTTTGAAGGTGACAAATCAGACTGTAAAGATCCTATAATCAAAAAACAATATTTAATAATAAATCGACACATATTTTGTTGCACAAAAATAACATAAGTAACTTAATACAAATTATAAATTTATATGTATATGTAAATCAGGGTCCTTTAAACCCTCATTTAGATAAAAAAAAAAAACCATAACTCACTGTTTTTTATGTGCTGTGGTTATCATTTGGAAATAATTTAAGCCCAACTTAAGTTCAATTATCTAATATTTAGTACGTGATTAAGTCCATATTCTATTATAGTGGTTACTTATATTGTTTTTAAAAAATTCTTTAAAAGTAGGTTCACTTCAAATAAGCAAAACTTTATTTTGCTTTAACTTAATAGCAGGTTGACCTATTTTTGAAGTACTTTATTTTCATTTATAGTCCTAGGTTGACTTAATTTTGTAAATGTTTTTTAATTTTAGCACAAAAACTATAGCTTTTATGCAATAAAATCTAAAAAATAATGTTTACATGAAATGATTATTTTTAAAACTTTTATAACATTTTGAAGTTGTTTTTTTTAATTTTGTATGTATGCATGCACACATACTGTTTTAATTATAATTTATTTCAAGTTTTTTTCAGTTTCATGTTCAATTTGTATAAAAATTCTGTTTTATCTTCACTCCACGGATAGTCAAATTTTTATATTCTTACACTTAACATTTATGCTAATAATACAAGGCTAATGCACAAGAAAGCCTTATTTTAAAAACCAATAATGAAGAACAAGTTTGGCAACCTTACATTGAATTGGTGATTGTGTAGTTAATAACCATTAAGAAAATGTGTAATTCAATCACTATTAACTTGAAGTAGTAACACCATAACTCGAAGTGCACAAATACATTCTAATGAAAAGCGGCAAATTTGAACAAATGATTGCTGCATATTTGAGAAACCTGATAATCTAACAAAAGACAACAAAGAAAATTTGACATACAATATCTTGATACTGGTTTAGGACTTTTTTATAATTTAGGTCCATATTAGATTTTTGCTTCAGAAATTCAAAAATAGCTATTTGGGGACTAAATAGTCTGAAATTATGCCTTTTTTATTCAATTTTGTTCCAAAATACTGATGCAAATTATTAATATTTAAACTAAAATGGAGACTGTCACCCAAAATTTCTGGAAAAATGTTTAAATGTTTGTATATCATTATTTATCTTAGATCTACTGAAAATACTAGAGCTGTGTCTTGTCTCTTAACACTTACACAAGAATCATGGACACAAAAAAAGCTATAAAATTACTTTGAAGCACCTGAGTACTTTTTTCAAACTTTAATAAAAAGTTAAACATCCTAAAATTGCCAAGAAAAATAATTAGAAACATTATATATACAGGTTAATCCATTGCTTGACCTTTGTATCACTCCACCTTCTGTATCTAAAGAGATATCCTGCTTGGACTTTTCTACAGCTTGTGGTCTGGACAACATACCTGTTATAGCCTTGCAAAAGTGTTCTCCAGAGCTGTTGTCTATACTTTCAAAACCATTTAACAAGTGCTTATCAGAGTCTTGTTTTCCAGCCTGCTGGAAAGTGGCATCCATTTTTTCAAAAATTCTGGAGAATAATCTGACTTGTCCAACTACAGTCCCATTAGTCTTCTTACTATCATAAGCAAGGTTTTTGAGTCCTTAATTAACAAACACTTAATCTTGAATCTTGAACCTAATAACTTACTTTCTGATCATCAATATAGATTTCAATCTTCTCGTTCTGCTGCTAATTTGTTAACAGCAATTACAGATAGGTTTTATTGTGCATTAGATAGATGTGGAGCGGCTAAGCTTTTGATAAGGTTAGGAATGCTGGTCTTCTCCATGAGCTTGCTTCAAACGGTGTATCAGGTAACATCAGATAACAACATACAGTGCATCAGATAAGATCAGGTAACAAATATTATTGAATCCTTCTTTATCAATTGTAGTATAAAAGTTGTCCTCAATGAACAGCACTCCTCTTCATATTCTGTAACTTCAGTGGTTCCTCAAGGTTCTATCCTTGGCCCTATACTCTTTAGTTTATTTTAACAATCTCCCAGAAATTCTCATCAAGTAATAAAAAAACAAAGTGCGAGTCTAGTTATTTTTAGTAAACCAAAGATAAAGCAATGATATACAAACAATTGAAATTTTACCCAGAAATTTTGGGTGACCATTTGCTTTCAAAATTAATAATTTTAAATCATTATATTTGAATAAAACTAAATAAATGAGACATCACTTGAGACTCTTGAGAATATCAAGTCCTTGGAGTACTATTTTTAAATTCATCAAGCAAAAATCTATTCGGCTTCCAAATTTTAAATAAATCTTTCAAACCAAAATACTATGACTCAAAACTGTATTGTTGTCTCTTCAGATTATCACTATATGTAAAATCTGCATTATTTCAAACAACAATACCTTTTTTTATCGTTTTGCTTAAGGTGCCCCAAGACATAATGTTCTTGTGGAGCAATGTGGAAGAGCATTTAACTAGGAAGTTCAGGCTTTTTCTCTTTCAGATGACACAAAATATACCCAGAATTTGCTTTGAACGCTGGATGAACTCTTACTTTTTTTTAAAAAAAAGCTCTAACCACTGTTGCCATGGCTGCCTAACATCTCAAGAAGTTTTTCTAGTTAAAAACTTTGCCATTATCATTTAATTATTATGGATTGCATATAAAGTAAAAGTGAACTAATCCTGAGATGGCAATGAATTTACCATGTTTTTTATGATTTGGAATCTAATATCTCAATAATAAAAACCTACGCAAACTCTCATTCAATGTATGTACTAAAGCTCCTGAAGTTATTTTAGTAAAAATAATTTGATTAAAATATAAAACAATCTGATTTTTAACAAATAAATTTTTTGTCTTTGTTATCCAAAGTTAAAAAAAAATGTAAATAAACAAAAATACTGAAAATGTAAATAAACAGAATTAAATAATAAAATAAACAAAAAGTATGATTCCAAAATTTTATAAAAAAATAATATATATTACAAGCAATAATAATATATATTACAAGCAATAATAATATATATTACAAGCAATAATAGGTAATCAAGCAGAAAAGAGGAACAGCTGATAATTTGAAAGTTTTTGAAATAAAGTTTAGATTACATTTTAAAAAATGTCTATGATTTTGAAAAACGTTTTTTTCCCTTAAACCCTACATCTACGTGACAGGTCCAATGGATCCAAATTAAAATTCTTTGTAGTTGTTTTTGTGAAAATTGGTAATATAAAAATTGTGGCCACTTGACTTAAATTATAATAAACTACTTTCTAATAATAACTAGTTGAGGGCAAAATTTTCAAAACTTTCAATTATTTTTTTTACTTATTTAGGTAAACAATATTGATAATGAATAGAAAAAAATTATTGTCTGAAAAAGAAATCATTTATAGAAGAAATGAGTGAAGAATACAGGATATGCAATGACAGTGAAAACATAACAACAGATGATGGAGAGGTGGATAATATACAAAATAGTGAAGATGAAAGAGACAATGATTCATGTTCTTATTATGATGATAATAATGTCAAAGCAAATGCAAGTAAGCTTAAGTTCCATAAGCATTTTTCTTTCTAAAAATAAGTTACAGAGATAGTATGCAAACAAAGTAAAACAACAAGAAAGATGTTCTCAGTTCAATATTGTTCATGAAAACCCAGGACCAACAAGATTTTGCACGGCAATGGGCATTGATTGGACTTTACAATATGGTTAATGTAAGTGATGTAAACTCATACATAGCATGAAAATCACTACATCGGTTATCAGAAAACATGTATAGAAAAAAAAAAAGGAACTTTATTTTAAAACTTGGAAAAGAACTAGCTTACCCTTTGAAATTGAACAACTTTTGATTTTCTTAAACATCTATGCTAAATATTTTGTTTAATGAAAAGTATATATTTCTATACATAAAAAAAATAAAAAATAAATTATTAGTTTTGTTATTTATAAACCAGCCTACTGATTATATGAGCCCAATGGATTCGAGCAGTCCATTTGACTTATGACCAACAGTCATACAACCCAAGTGGTCCTTTTCTTTTTTCTTTTAGAATTAGGGTTAAAAAAGCACTTGTTTTTTTATCTTTTAGATAACTTGCCAGACTTGAAATAATTAAGTCTTGACTTTATAATAATTAAATTATGAAAACTTTATAACTACTAATGTTTATATTTCTTTGTTTTTTATTTTACTTATCTTATTTATAAAATGACTAGTAAAAACATAAAAATTTTGAAACCACAATAAAAATAAAAATGATTAAACTTTGAAACATTAAAATTATTAAACTTCAATAAAAATAAAATAAAGATAAGTTACACTTAAAAATAAAAATTTTTTTGTGTTTCGTAAAATTTAATAGTAATCTAAAATAAAATTTAATAGCAAACTAAAGTTTATTATATTTAAGCAATCAAAAGTTATAGCATATTATGAAAAGTAATGTTTAAAAAATTTAATTTTTAAAACCATATTTTTTCATCATTATCTCTTATCTAATAAAAAAAACACTAACTTGCCTAATAATTATTATTCTATAAAAGTTTATATATTAAATATGCTTTAAATGTGGTTAATATTATTTACCAAAAATGTGTTTGCAACTTACTTTCCCAGTAACTACAACTTTTACAATTAAATTTTTTTTAACTAATGTTTTTATGTAACTAATATGAAACAGATGTACATTAAAAATACATGTGAATCACACTCAAAATAACAAGAAAAATAATGCAGGTGTACATCAAAATATGCATGTGAATCACACACAAAATAACAAGAAAAACAATGCAGATGTACATAAAAATATGCATGTGAATCACACACAAAATAACAAGAAAAATAATGCAGATGTGCATCAAAATATGCATGTGAATCACACACAAAATAACAAGAAAAATGATGCAAACAACACAATTCTTGAACTTGAAGGAGCTTAGAAATTAGTAAAATAAACTCTAACTTAATTTACATATACACAACTTAGATTACATATGAAACAATTTATCTAATAAAAACTCTCATACACTAAAATAACTCCTTATACACTAAAACAATGTCATCAAAATTTATAAATAAAAATTAACCTGATGTGTCTCGCAGTAAAGCTGAAGATACTATTGGATGCCTTAATGAAGATGATATTTGTACTCCAGATGAAGGTATTATAGTTTGTGGCTTTATAAGAGCTGATGGTTTATGTCCAGACGGAGATGATGATTGAAGTCCTGATGGGTGGGTTAATGTACTCAAACCAGAAGGATGAAGATGCTGTGATGGTTGTACTTGAGAATTTAAAAGTGCTGATAAATCCAATCCCGGTGGTGGTGCAGCAGTTTCAAGTATGTGTGGTGTTGATATTGGTGAATGAAAGGCTATAATTTGAAAAAACTTTTTATATATCTAATATTTAATAAAGTTCAAGTTTCTAATAAGGTTTTTAAATTAATAAATCTTATATTTATATAAAAAATTATTTTACTCTAATATTACATTATAACATGAATATCAACTTTCTATTTTAGCTTAAAGCAAAAATGCAAAATTCAAGCCTAATGCTCCAAAGTATTTTAACTAAACCTTGAAGGCCCAAGCATAACTAATTTTGAAAACAGTACATTGAAAAAAGTATTCTTCGCACAGTTACTTTACTTGTCAATAGGTTTATATTTCAGAGTTATATGGTTGTAAAAGGTTGAAGTAAACAAATGTATAATAGACCTTTTCATAAATAAACGTCCATGTATCTAATCGAGGATTAGGTTGCACTGTTTGTGTAAACAATAAAATATCTCATCCCTTAAGAATTGTCTGTTATTTTGAAAGGAGAATGTCATCAAGATCAAACATAAAAAAAATTTTTCACAGGAAATAGTTTTTTTTTTAAAGTATTATAAAAAAATTAAAATTCAAAGTAAAATATTTTGAATATGATGTCAAAGATTAATAATACTGAAGACTTAGAAATAAACTTTAGTGAAACTTTTTTATCTACAAACATTAGTAAACCTTTGTAGTGCAGGCAACTTACTATAAATATATATATTTTTAAATCCAGGGCTAATTTTTTTACTAAAAGATATAGATGATCTAAAAGTCAAAGGGATTCTCTTAAAGGTGAAGTAACATTACGAGACTCAAAAATTAAAGTTTTACAATATTTTCATAATGGAACAATTCTCAAAATGGATTTAAAAGTCTGACATAAAGTATTGCCTGTGGTGACAAAAAAAAAATCTTTAATAGTATTATTTCATATAAACTTTCCTATACGAAATATTATAAACTAAAAAAAAAAAAATGCAAATGCACTATTGGTAATATTAAATTTATTTAAAATCAATTTATTCATTAAAATGATTTTGCTAATGGCAGGAAAAACTACAAGAAAATTTAATGTAAAGATTGAATAAATACAAAAAAAAAGTACAGTCGGAAGAAAAAATGTTCTTAGTTACATGCAACAATTTCAAATAATAACAAAATAAAAATTTAAATCTTTAAAGTTAACCATGTTGAAGAAAAATACCTGCACATTTGATTTCTCTGCTCATAAAAATCATTTTAAAAACTCCTAATGTCATTTAGCTAACAATAACGTTGTTAACTCTTGTTAAACTGAATCCTGTAATATTTTAATACTGAACTTAATGCTGCTGTTACCCATTCAGGAGTTTTTTTACACGGAAGTCATAGCAGCCATTTAATGGCGAGAGTATCAGAAAATGTGAATGAAAGTGAATGCAAATATCTAACTTATCTAAACTTCAAATTATGTCATTATAAAACATTTTTAAATATACAGCTTTTATTTTTACTTTAAAATTGAATTGCAGCAACATTTACTTAATTTTGAATTAATTTTATATAGCATTTATTTGCCATTTTTTTGCCTTAATTTTATATAGCATTTATTTGCCGTTTAATAAAGTTTTTTGTTTGTTGAACAGTTTTAAAATTTCATCATTAAATAAGCCTTGCTCTTCCACATTTTTTTTTTTTATTTTTTTTTTTTCAATCTTTCTCAATTTTTTAAAATACAAAATAAAATATTTTTGAAGTTTAATAGACATTTTTACTTTTATAAAGTTTTACTCTTATTTAAAAATTGCATTGCAGAAAAATCACCTTAATTTTGATTTAAAGCATCTATTTGCCGTTTTATAAAGTTATTTTGTCTTTTGTTTTTTAAATAGTGTTAAAAGTGGTTGAAGTGGTTAGCTTGCTGCGCTTTTGAAGCACAACTTGAGGGTTCAAATCCTGTTGCTTGCTTATTAATTTTTTTTAAATTTTCCAATTTTCTAAAATACAAACTAAAACATTTTTATAGTTCTATTGTTGATATATCAAGATATAATATATTATAACAAACAAAAGGGAGAGAGTTTTAAAAAAGCTTAAAATTGTAATAAACCTCAAAACACCATATTTTTTGTGCATACAATAGAGATACTTAAGTTATTGCATTAGTAATTATACGTTCAACACATCAGGCCTTGTTAAGAAGTGTTACGCTATTTAAATTTTAAGTTTGTATTTACAATTTTACGTACGCGTTTTGCTATTAATAAGTTTATTTAAACAGTCTTTTAAAACAGTTTATGCTGAAAACAATAAGCTGTAATTGTTGTAAAAAACATTTATGGAATATTTTTTTATTAGATAAAAAAACAGATGGATAAATAAACTTATTTCTATTTTTCGTTTTTTTTTTTAAATTTATTTTTAATTTATTTTATTAAATCTAAATTAAATTTATTATTAAACATAATTAAATATAAATTTATTTTACTAAATTTAATAAAAATTCCTTTAAAAATTTTAAAACGTTCCGCTTTTTTACTGCTAAAATTGTTTTTATTGCTAAAATATTTTAACTATGTTACAGTAAAAAAAAATTTTATAAATTTAATTTAAGTTACTTTAAAATGTTATTACAAATAACTTTATTTTAATTTCAGTTTTTTTTTAACAAAAGTTTTTTTTTTATCGTTAATTTTTTGAATTGATCATAGACTGAACATAGAGTAGTATGCGAAGATTTTGTTAAAAACAAAATGTTAAAAAAAAGGTTGATAAGTTTTTATTTATTTTTTGACCGTTATGTGATCCCTAAGTACCAAGAAAAGTTGTGTTCATGTCATAAAAAAATTCTTAAAAAATAAGTCTCATCTCAATCAAACTTTCCAGATCAAATTATTTATTGTGATATTAGCGAAAAACTTTATAATTTTTTACGCCATTTTTTTTCTTCTCGAAGGTAAGTTCTAGCTTTATGATTTAAAAAAAAATCCTGGTCTGATTAATGCGCTTTTCTAGTTAATAAATGATGACAATACAAAAAAGTTTTTTCAAACTCGAGTTATAAATGTTATGTTTGGGTTTTCCCTTCGCCATCAAATTTTTTGTAGAAAAATTTCATTATTTTTTTATAAAACGAACCAAACTTTTATAACTGATTAAAAATAACACGATCAATGAACAAACACTTTAAACTTATATTTATTTTATTTTAAAAACAAAACTAATACTAGTGCTATAAATATAAGATATGTAAATTTCAAAATTATACTGATATTTGTTAAATACAAGCTTTGTTAATAACATCTTAAAATTGAAAATACTATTACTTTTTTTGGATTTAGTAAGAAATAGTGAAAATACATTAGGTTTCACAGTACATAAAAATAAAATATTTTAATGGAAAATAAAAAGTAACAAAAAGCGGAAATCTTTGTTTAATTACAATTTTTATTTTGTTAAAAGCCAGTTACTATAATGCTTTAGGTAGCGCAAACATTTTTTTATAAAGAGGAAAACCCTATCTAATTGTATAGTTGTAATTACATTTAAATCCCTTTAAGAAAATTAACCATAAACAAGTGTCCCCTCATTTTAAAAAAAATAACCATAAAACAAATGTTTTGAAGAAAAAAAAAAAAGTTTAAATAAGTGTAAGATTTTAAAATAAGGAATTTTTTTTTTAAACAGAGCGTGACAAACATGTGAATGTTTGTTAAAAAAAAATGAAGCTACGTTTCTTTATTTTTACTTAAGTCAATATCGGGATTCGCTCCAAAAAATTTTAAAATGAACGCTTTACTTCAGCAATTTTTTTTGAAATAATTATGCAATTAACAGCATTTTATTTATAAAAAAAAATACAAATTTATTAGAAAAGAACAATTAGTTAAAAACATTTAAAAAACATTTTTAAAAGAAGAGACGACTTTAAAAGAAACCAAGCTAAAACAGGGTTACTATCATTTTTTACTTTTAAATTAAAAAACTAAGTGATTATGTTTTAGCATGGTTTTTACATGCATTTACATGCATTTACAAAAGACTGCAAAATTTTCCTTAAAATGAATGATTTGCCGTTACTTTAAAAAAAATCATGCTAAAATGCTTTATTTAAAAGCGCGTCTTTTTTTTTAATTTTCTTATTGATGTTTAAGCAAAGTAGAGTTAGTTTGCATACTAAAAACACTTATAAATGTTTTGAAAAGAATTTTCAAGTTTTGCTGAAATATATATGATCTAATAGAATATATAGAGTTTTTTTGTTTATTATAGTTGAATTTATTATTATAGTAATAATATGATATTTTTATTAATAATATATTTCATTATTAAATACTTAATATCATAAATATAATAATATCATATTAAGTATTTAATAATAACTAGATATAATAACTTATTTATTACTTAATGTTATTATTTTTAAAGGTTAAAAAAAGAAATGTCAATACAACTTTATATATAAATAATAACTTCATATATAATTTATGAGTAAATGAGTTTAACAAACTAAATTAAGAAAAATTTACTATTTTGTTATAATGGATAACCGCTTACAATCATTAAGTTATCGCATATTATTAGGGTTGTTTTCCACTTTTATCGCTGATCAAACAATTCGCTGCAGCAAAAAAAAAAAGTCAATTGTTATAAGCGAAAATCAATCATATTGAAATAGTAAATCATGTGAACACAACAGTAAAAAAAAGCGAAAGCACATTGTTTTTTAAAATGGCAACAACAATGAACAACAACATCAACAAACAAAATGTTTGAATTGGTGTTTTTATTTACTTAGAATTCACTCTGAAATTTGGCAAGCATTAGTAAATTCATCAAATAAAGATGAATTTACTAATGCCACCGATTCAGAAAATTTCACTTCACAAGATGGTTGATTTTCTTTCAGAATTGAACCATCTGTTACTTCTTGCAGTGACAGTTTTTCCACAGAAGTGTTTCTGTGAGAAGTTAGCATTTATTTTTTAAAAAATTCTAAAAAAATACAATACAGATATATATCCGAGACTATTTTTTTATATTTATATTTTTTTTTCAAAAGCATCAGTGTAAACTTTTTGCTGTCATTTTATTATTGACAAGGGATTGTACATAAATTACACAACGCAAAATATATTTGAAAAACAGCAGTAGGAGATATTAAGCTTTTTTAGGCAGAAATTTTCATTAAATTTAATGGACTATTTTGATTTTTTATTTAAATTAAAACTCTGCTAGGGAAAACTTTTCATCTTTAATGTTTTGTTTATTGTGAAAGTTTGCGTTATGTAATTTATGGACGATCCCTAATGAAAATAGTAGCGCAAAAAATAACGGCGTTTTATCATGATCAAAAAATTTGCTTCGTGCGATTTTTTTCGTCTTGTGGAAAACAGTCTTTAATTATCAGTAACTTGCACTTTGTAAATGCATAAAATATTGTATTAAAATAATAAAAAATTGTAAAAATTCAACATTTAAAAAAAAATAAAAACATGTTTGACACATTTAATAACTCATTAACTAGTATAAAAGTTATTTGAAAACAAATCTCCCTAATAACTTCATAAAAGATTATTTGAATAAAAAAATTAATTGAAATTAAAACTCCCTATTTGGTATATACCTAGAGGTGCGGGGATATATAACATGCCGCAAAAAAAACATGTTTTTCGCAACATGTTTTTGAAAAACATGTTGCGAAAAACATGTTGCCATCAACCAAAGAAATAAAACATTTTATTCAATAAAAGCTTTTTGTCAATATGGGATGTTACTATGTTTCTTCCGAAGGGTTTTATTTTGTTTTGTGGACTTTTAGTTCTTTATAATCATTTGTATTTCATATAACTGAAATTAAAAAATATTCATTTTTCTCAATAAAGATGCCTCGTATAGCAGTAAAGTCAAGAAGCTTTTTCTAAAAATCTTAGGTGAAACAACCAAATCATACAGCTGCAAATATTGTGGAAAAAGTTATTTAAAGAATATACATAATTTACTTGTTCATGTTCATAAGGGCAGCAAA
The DNA here is from genome assembly GCF_038396675.1 of Hydra vulgaris. NCBI lineage: Eukaryota > Metazoa > Cnidaria > Hydrozoa > Anthoathecata > Hydridae > Hydra > Hydra vulgaris. The sequence continues at coordinate 56,458,792 of NC_088922.1, read as the reverse complement.
ATACCAGAAGAGTTGAGAAATGCTGTTGTGAAAGAAAAATAGTAGGAAAAAAACACAAATAAAAACTGATAAAGCTACAGTTAAGCGGTCTAAAATAATTCTATTTTTTTGCTTTTTGCGCTCTTGTCAGTGGAGGCTTTTTAAACATTAGGAATATTAATTGAAATATTAAAAGAAAAAAGATTGCTGCCCCATGCCAAATCTTCAGTCAATGTAGCGGCACTTCCTTGTAGCACAAGGCAAAGACAGTCAAGACAGTCATAAGTATAAGACAGTCAATGTAGCAATACTACCTTGTAGCAGCAAGCTATAAGATAGTCTATGTATATACCAAGCTTATGGTACTGAGTTGGAGCCATGGAACCGGAGCTCCACCAAAAGGTTAAAAGGTAGGTTTAAAGTTAAAAACTAAGGCAAGCTGTATATATGACTTGTTATTGCGCTTGGTCTAAGAGTTATTGATTCATTAAGTGAAATGCGAAAAACATGTGTTTTTGCAAAAAAAACATGTCTTTAAAAGGAATGAAACGTGAAAATAAAAAACATGTTTTTTGCTCACCACTATATATACCTTTTAAATTAGATGTTTGTCAATAAATAAAGATACGAACATTAACATTTATTTAAAAAAAACGATTAATCGCATGTTAAACAACATTTAAATTTTATTTATAATTTTTTTTATAACAATACTGTTTAATTTAAAGATATTTCATTTTAAAGGCTTACAACAACTTTTAATAGTGTTTTAAATTTAATTACAATGAGGTACTTTAAAATACGTAACTGATGTAATTAAACTTTTAATGATGTAAACATCTTTATTGAATAAAGTTACATTTATTCGCAATGCGCTTTTCCGTTACGCAAGAAAATCTTATAACAAGGCCTGACACATATTAAAGAGATAACTATTTTTTAAATAGGAAATCTATGCATTCAACACACATTAAAAAGACTTTTTTTTTTACAGGAAAAAAGATTTAACATATAAACTTTTATTTTCTTCAAAATTAATTCCCAATAAATTGTGTTTGGTCCGGAAAAAAATGTATAAAAATTTAATAGAAACTTCATAAAGAAAGAAAATTTCAAGTCTGTACCCATTTTTTATAGAAGTTTACAATTTTACAATAAGAAGTTATAAAGTATTGAACATTAATTGTTAATTCAAAACAAAGATAAGACAAATTTTTATTTTCTACCACTAAACTTGCGCAACAATTTTCTACCACTAAATTTGCACAATGACTTATTTATCAAACCTTGTTTTTTAAAACTTTGATTTTTTT
>NC_088922.1:56320000-56452500 GCF_038396675.1 Hydra vulgaris | reverse complement strand
ACATATTTAAAAAAGAGACATGGTGGTTAGTTTTTAATATAAATTATTATCTAGTAGATAATAATATCTACAAATACTCCTATTTATGTAAATTAAGGCAAACTTTTATCAGTTTATATTTATCAAGTTGATCACTTATGTAAATTCTTTTCCTTATTTTGCATTAAATTTTGAGATTCCTTGCACTCAGTAATAATGCGCTTTGAATATGCAATATGGTTTTTTGAGTCTTTTAATTAGGTGAATGAGCTAAAGCACTGTCATTATTGGTCTGTGTTTATTTCTACATTTAAGCCAATTTTTATGTAAAGAATAAGAGGTTAAAAAACTAGTTGATATTTTAATTCATATGATGTTTAATAAATTATTCTTGTTCAGAAAAGAAGTGCCAAAACTTTTATTATTAAATATTGTATTAAAGCTTCTAAACTTATGAACCTTTTTTTAAATTAGCTTTAAAGATAAATAGAACATTGAAAAAAAAAAAATGTTTACAATAAACAACCCTTGAAGTATGAATGCCAAATTGGTAATGTGCAAAGACCTTTCGCTTATAACAATTGTGCTAAAATTCAGCCTTTGAATAAATTGTCAACTTATGACATGTTTTTAAATTCATAAGCATACATCAATGCAAACATCTCTATAAATATCTATAAATACCTTATCTCTATAAATCCTAAATCCATCCTTGTATGAAACACTTTCGCCATATCTTGGGCAGATCTTCTAGTGATCCCCTTTCTCTTTTAGACTAGGTGCAAAAATGAATTGTTTTTGCACCTTGACTTGCTCTTGCAGCAAACAAGGAGCTGCTCTTGCAGCCAACCTCCAACCATTATAACATTATCGTAATGTTGCTTCTCTTTCTATTTTTTATAAATACTACAATGGACATTGCTCTAAAGAGCTAGTGTCACCTGTGCCATTTACTAAAATTCATTCTTGTATTACTCATCATTCAATAAAGTCTAATTGTTTTACTATGGACTGTTCCTAAGTGCTCCCAAAATTCTTATTTGTCTAGTTTTTTTCCTTAAACTTTTTTTTTCACTTGCTTCATCTTGTTTTCCTGATTCATATAATTCACAAGCTATTAATTTTTCTGTTATTCGTTATCTTCCTCTATAAATTTTATCTTTTCTGTAACAGTAGTTGCTTGCAGCCTTGTTGGAAATAAAGATGTTAAAAAAAAAAACATTTCCAATATTAGCTCAACATATTGTATTAGCTGGGATGTTATGCATTTTACACTTTTTTTTTGTAAAAAAATTCTTTTTTTAGTAATAAAAAAATTAGCAATACAATAAACTAAGTAAATGATATAATATTTCCAAAGAGTTAAACTAAAATTAGATTCATCTATAGCCTGCAGTAATTTGTTTTAAAAACAATTTTATCTGGTTCAAAAACATATAACAGTATACTATACATCAAACAAATAAGAAAATAAAGGCTATTACTAACCAATCTGTAGAAAAAATAATTAAATATTTATGCTAAGTAATGCAAATGAAGAAATAAAAACTCAACTTTACTTAGGTTACAAACAATTCATAACATAACTATTAACAATAAATCATTTAGTTAAACATAAAAAGTAAATAAGTTTCTCACCAGTCAATCATCACAATTGAAACTTGTTAAACTAATTAGCCAAGCACACTTTATAAGCCTTTTTCCTTTAAGCAGAATCTTTTTCACAATTAATGACTGAACTTTTAATTTTACATGCAAACAATCCGAAAAACATTACGCAGAATAATTTTTGGATTATTGGCATGTTTTTATACTACAATAAAATGTATAATGCAGAACAGCCTTCGAAAAATCTTTTAGGCATCAACCAAGAAGAATCCACCCAGTTATTGATTAAATCATATCCTTAAAGTGTTCTAAAAAATAAAAACAACCACAATGCAAAATAAGAAAGTAGTCAAAAATAAAATAATCTTACACTACCTCCAGTAAAATGAATTATAAATAACTTTGACGCAAAAATATTGCTGAAATTGAACACGTGGGAAAAAAAAGACACTGTGCAGCTTTCTGTTTAAGGAACAAATCAAATCAAAACAACATCATAAAAAAATAGTAGCCAAACAAAATATCTAAAAGGTACAGCAATGTAACAACATTGATCAAGATAACGCCATACATAATGGTCACAATATAAGCCTATATATTATAGAGACTTATATTGTGATTTTTGACTTAGATTATAAGTCAAAAATCAGGCTTTATAAATACAACATATAAGAGTCATTTTTGACACAGGCTTTGAGCTATTTTTCATTTTACTAAAGTGTATGTCAGATAACAACATTATTTTCAACACAAATATTGGAAAATTTACTTTATCTTGCAGATAATTAACCAGTAAATATAATTGGTCGGTATGATGGCACATAAAAGAGAACTGAATTTTTTGTGTGGAGACAACTAAAAACTTCACCTCTTATCATTGGTATCTCAACTTTTACACTTTGTTTTAGAGCAAAATTCTAAACAAATTAATTTCGCCTTACTCTATCTTCTATAAAGTATAAACTTCATGAACTTATTTATGAAATTGACTCACTTCAATTGTAACACCTTTAAGATGACACAGTTCAAAGAAAAAAATCCAGTCTTTATTAATAATTATTCCTCTCCTAAATGATGCTAAAATTTAAACTACTCAATGCCCCATGGAGAGTTCGATGCTTTTAATTGATTTCTCTAATTCTATAAAAATACCTAGTCTTCTGTCCACTTATTCTTGTCTAGAATATGAACTTTGAAAATTAGCAATTTTAATATAAATAGTCAATTGCGTTTTCCTTTTTAAATATTAACTCATTTATATAAAAATCTTACCAATGTTATTAATTTTTTTTTCTCGCTTAACCCATCCCATTCGCTTTTAACTTTTTCGCTTTCCCGACCTTCGCTTTTAAAATTTTCGCTCTTAAAAGTTTCGCTTTAGTGCAGCTGGCTATCATAAAAACATTTCACTTCTGGACACCAGCGTGTAACTTTGCATAGTGATAGTGGACGGTATGAGCAACAAAAAAATAGCGAGACACAAACTTGTTATGCATCTGGAATCGTTTTACAGATGAATTATTCAAAATGGCCAATGGCGGCCATTTTGAATGTATTTAAATGGTCATAACTGTAGAACTAGTAGTGATATCCACTTCAAATAAACATCGATTTGTTCTAAGAGAAAAGTTATATAAAACTGACTGAAATCAATGTTTTGAAATTTCAAGATGGCTGCCATCGGCCATCTTGAAAGTTTTTAAATGGTCATAACTTTAGAACTAGTAGTGACATCCACTTAAAATAAACGCCGTCTTGTTCGATGATGTAACAAGAAACTCATATTTACATATTTACATACATTTACGTATTTACATAATTACAATACACTTTTGGATTACAATTCGTCATGGAAGGAGATCTGGAGAACATGGTCGAATTCCGGGTCTTCTTCAACTTCTAGTTCTTCATATGAATCACCATTTGTTTCTTTGTAACAATAGCCGTTACATGCACACAGCTTAGTGCATGGTAAACCATGTCGTTTACATGAACAGTTTTTACACTCAGTTTTGCACGAACAACGAATCAGTTCCTGGCAATGTCGAGAAATCTCCGGCAGAGTGCACCAAAGTGGTGTATAGCACTCATCAGCAGTATCTTTCCATCCCCATTCAGTGGGTAAATATCCTGGAGTAACAGCAGACAAGCATTGTTTCCATAAGTGTGCCTGCAGTGCTGCTCTCTTTGTGTGCTGCAGAAGAGCGTCTGCAGTCGGCGGAATGTTTTCAATTGCTCTATTCTTTATGGTGTAGAGTATACGGCGGCATTCGTTTACGCCAGCAGCGGTTGATGATCGATCGTACATCAATACTACAAATCGCTCAATGGCCTTTATTGCCGTATCAGTTAAGACATCATTTTTTAAGTCTGACGTGGAAAGATTGTGAAATGCAGCATCAACTACTCGGTAGTTCATCCACGCTTTCCATGCCGTTCGTTTTCCAATCCCACAGAATGTTGATACTGTGTCACATCCGGTGAAGGCATGGAAGAATGGTAAATTTGACGATACACCATCTGGAATGTGTTGATGTAGATGGTGAACTCCTATCATTCGTCTTCCTTTTCCAACTCCAAAATCAATCCACAACTCTTTCACTCCAATCATCTGGCTAAACACAGAGAGAGCTATAACGACCACATCGGAGTCCACAGTGCGTATAGTTATAGTTAAGTTGCCATTTTTCAGTGCATGATTAGCATGGAGCAAAAGACGGCTATCTGCCTCTTCAGCACTACAAGGAGATATGGACGATACATCTAAATCTTGTTGACTGGCACATGCAGTTTCTTCAATGGTACAAACAATAACTTTTCCAACTACGGATTGCGTTAAAACGAATCTGGAAATAAGGCCGAACAGTTGCGTCTTATTGAAGTCCACAGATAAGAATTTGTCAAACTTTTTTGGAATAAGTGTACCCATTGTGACGTTTATGCGTTGCCCTGATCCACGATCTTCCCGTGTTTCGGACTTCAAGCTTTTTGGGACATACCGATCAAAAACAATGTCAAGGCGCTGCACGGATCTCAGAAGTCTGTCCACGAATGGTCCAATCACATTTTCGCAGTAGTCAGAGAATGTCTTTGACGATCTCGGGTGAAGCATGTGTACGAGTGCTGCACCATCAACAATCAGAGCAGAAACCTTATAGTCAAGGTTGAAGTCTTGTTGTTTCTCGCTACCATACTGTTCCAAACAAATGAGGACATCTGATTTGCTGGTGGCCTTACGCTTCCTTCCGAATTCAGAAATTGACGGCGGATAACGGTTGTTTTCGTGTGAAAAGAAATCCTCTATATCACTAACACGATTTTGACTTGCTACATACATTTTACAAAAGTAGTTGGAGTCATGTTTAAGATCAGCGATTTTAGTTTTATGTTTGGAACCTGGAATTTTCAAACTGTGGAACAATTCAAATTTGTTTCTTTTCAAAGGCTCATGAATTGACTTTTGTCTGGACACAAGACGGTCAGCTACGTACTCGTTGTATTGCTGTTGCCCTGTGATCTTGGCTTCTTGAACAGTTTTTTCGGCTGAATTGGACATTATAATCTTATGGTTGTCTGCAGTCTGCAGTAACTGCTCCGCAAAAGGATTCCCATCATCGCGCATAGATTTCACCACTTCAGACACGTGATGAAGATAACGAGTCTGAAAACTATTTCTGTCTTCATGATGGCGACGGTGTTGATAACGCAAAGAAGTGGAACTGCGAACTTCATTCTCAAACTCATTAATCATTCGAGAAATTTCTAAACCAGCCACCATCCACTTAAGAAGAGCAGTTTCGTTATGAAGTACATTGATTGCTCCTCCGTCACTCTTGATCAATTTGTTGTTCTGTTCATGAAGCTGGTCATCAGACATGGCAGAGAAGTCCGCGTTAGTTTTCCTACTTGTGAAGTGGCCCTTTTTGAATTCCTCAAACACATAAGGGTGTCGGACAGGTAGCTCTTCCAAGGTTTTGATGAAAACCGGCAACCAGCGAGAGTAATTAGTTAGATCAAGTGCGAAGAACCACGGAGCAATCTGCTTTAGCATTCGCACGTACTCCTCGAAGTTTGATTCGCGAATACTGCGCACAAAACTCAGTAGCAGGCTCTCCAACTCCATAACGGTTTGCCAATAAAGAAACTGATTAGATTCGTTGCTTTTCCTGGAAATCCACTCTTCCAATGACTCAACAAAGTCCTTACAATCTAGCTTATACGCCTCATCACGAAGAATGAAAAGAGATGCCAGGCTCACTTCGTGCGCATATCTTGTTCTCTTTATGTGCGACGATTTAAGCAGCGACTCACTCCTTCCAATGCTAGCAACCTCTGCTTTTATGAACATTTCAGTCCAACCACTGCCCTTCAACCACTTTCCAATCATGTTTTGAATGGCCATTTCAATATGGAGTCCACCCATCATAATGACTATTTTATCCTCTCCATAAACATCCGGAAACTTCCATTGTATATACTTTGCAACTGCGTACACGGGCTGATCACCAGTTATAACAGCACCTTGTTTGTTATTGACAGCACTCGTTATTTTTATTATTACATCCATCAAATGGCGTACTGTTGCTGGAGACTGAATGTGATCTGTTAGCAATGGCAATAGTATGTTATGACATGGAAAGGTTGCTGGATGCATATTTCTTTCCGCATGGAAAGCAGCGAATGAAGTTTTATTTGTTGATGTGTTATACACAGACTCCTGCACAGAATTTAGCCAAGGTTTCAACTGCTCAATGGTTATTGGATCACTAGCAATAGGTGATGCATTCACGGTGGTCATTAGTGGTTCGGAAACAACATTATTCGCTGCAGGGAGAGTGGTGTATGTATCCGGCAATTTGCTATTGATTTTCCTAGACCAAAGGAGTCCATCTGAAGTGGATTTTGAATTTGAATGGGGAGTATCCGGATGCTGAATAATTGTGACGCTAGAGCCGTGGAATGAATCGTTAGATGTAGTTGAAGATGGATTGTGATCAATATTGTCTATCGCAGCTGTTGTAAAAACACCTTCAGACAGGCAACTTGGTATCACATGACCTATTTGCTCATAAAATTTGCACTTTTCATTAGTCAAACTTGATTCAATTTCTTGAACTCGGTCATATGAAATACTTAAACCTAGAGAATTCAATTTGTCGACAACTGATCTTTTCCGAGTGCAGTTATGGATCATCAAACAAAGGTACACGGCCAATGGAGTTTCTTGGTTTGCTTGATGACGTATTTGTTGAGGTCTGTTGGCTCTGCTACGCTTTACACTATTAAATCGAATTAACTGTGCAATGGAATAAGCAGCTTCCTGCTCGGGTGCGGAAGCAGGTGAACCATTGTCGATATTGTAGCCTCCTAAAAGAGTATTAACAAAATTTACAAGGGAAGGTGGCACACAATCACGAGATCCAAAGTCGCCTATAAGCGAGCCGCTGAATTTGGGAAACTCTCTAAACATATCTCTACGGAGAATACCAGCTGCCTGAGCAATGCAAATACCGTCCGACATATCGTTGAAGTTGCAAGCATCACGTATGGCATTACCCACATCTGGCTCAAAGCTTAAGATGACTTCTTTACCACACTTGTCTTCCCTCAAACCAGGAACTAAGGAAATTAAATCGTCCTTCAGTCTAGTTCGGTTGATAGACTCAGACTGAACTCCGAGACTCGACATACGATCTGCACAAAGTTTATTGATGTCAGACAGCTTAAAAACAGGGGATGATGTACCATATATAAACATCTCTTCCATGTAACTAACCAATTCCGCAATGACAGAGCCATAAGTCAATCGATAGAGATTGTGCTCATCATTGCTAAAGGAGCGCTCATGACTGCGGGCTCTGTTGAGAAATCCCCTGTAACAGTCTTTATGATATTTGACTTCGAGTGCTATGAAATCTTGGTTTGCTATTTTGTTAAGCAAATTTGTGTCCTGCATTTCAATGGCTAGAGCATACACTTTTGGGCCAATTTCTTTTGTGCTTGCCTGTACTAAGGGGTTGCCTGTCACAGATTCACCATCACAAAACAAACAACAACTTTTTATGTCAACTGCTTTACATGAGGATCGCATGCACCTAGCAGAGCTCTGGGCGTTTTCAGAATCATCTTGCACATTTTGGTTTCTCTCAATGATTCTCTGCAGTTTCTGAGAGTCGTACTTGTTTCGGCAAAGCTTGTGGTACTTTGCCTTATTAACAATTAATGCGTGCAATAACTCCTTTCCATCACTTATTTTATCCAAGCGAATAGTTGGTGGCAAAGCTTCATGATTATCGAACTCGATCAAGTTTTCACTTAGAGTTTTATAACCTGCCTCTTTGGGAATTATAAGAGGTTCCGGTGAAACACGCTGACACAAAATGCACAATTCCCAATTGATATCACGCACAGGAACAAGTACCTCAGGAAATTGTGTGACATCAACAAGCTCTATTTTTCTTCTTTTACTGGTAGACATGATTGTTATTAAAACTGAAAGAAATGAAAAGCGCATCACGAAATAAGCATACAGAGTAATACAACATACAGAGCATACAAGTAAATACCTTAAAAAAATAATTTACATATATACAAATAATCTTGGTAATATTAATAATTATATTATTAATAGTAATAATAATAATAATAGTAATACAGTAATTACAATAAATAAAATAAATCAATATTACGTTTTATACAATAATCATTTATACATACATAGCTACAGTTACAAACAGTAAAAAATTGACAAAACGTAACAATTAACGATGACATAAAAACGACTACTACTAAAAAAATTATATAGATTTAGTAAATATGTTAATCATAATTGTTAAAATATGAAAACCATAATATATTGTACAATAACACAATAACACAATAAACAAAAAAAACAAAAACAGAAAAACACTGTGAAAAACAAAAACCAAAAAAAGGGATAAACATTACAAACAAAGCTACCGCTAAAAAAGTACAAAGCATAATAATGTAATCAAGCAAACTAGTAACAATAAATAATTCATAAAACATAGAAAGAAAAAAAGAAACACTTTATAAAACTAACATGATGGAGTAAATAACTAGCAAATGATTTTAATGATTAGCAACAAATAATAAGTAAAGCTATATGCACTACATATACTAAAAACTAAAGAAAAGAAAATATCATTACATAACGGAAAACATCATTGCATAGCTAAATAAAACTACCTTAAAATAAATCATAATATGAAATGAATAACTAACGAAATATGAAAAAAGTAAAAACAATATAAAATCTTGTTATGCCGAGTTTTCCCAAATTTTCGAATGTTTTCTTTCCTTTTTCATTCATTTTTAAACTTTTTTTTGTTTATTATTATTTTCGTTACTTTTGTAGTTTATTTTATATCCTTTCAAATAGTTCGTTCTTTTTTCTTCTTTTTAGATATTTCGTTTTTTCTTTATAATTGATTATATTTTTGAAAAACTAAAGCAAAATATCTCCTGATTTATTGATTTTTCTTTTTCTTTTTTCACTCTTTAAAAAATTATTTATAGTTGTTAATAAAAAGTGTCCACCGTTTGCGATGTCATTGCAAAGTTCAATCATTAACAACGTGCCATGTTTTTATTTATTCGTCCGTTATTCGTCCGAATTTGGTTATTACTACGACCGTGACGTAATATAATGGCGTCAACAAGACACAAATCTTTCTTATCTTTAAAGACCAATTTAACCAATTTTATTCGCTTAACGGTTTGTGTCTCGATTGTTTTACATACAGGAATATATAAACTTAAGTTGTGCAAAAGGATTTGTTGGTGTCCGGCAGTGAAATATTGTTACGTAAAAAAGCATCAACCGACTGCACTACTTTAAAGACACCGAACCTTCTAGGACATTCATTGCAATGGCTTCCCGAATGGCGGATGCTTTTTAAAAACGGAAGATTTTATAGAAGAAAAAAGAAGGTTTTTATAAAAGTTTTGAAGAAAAATAAAAGGAAAAAGTAGAGACAAGTTAAAGAAAAATGAAGAAAGTAAAGGAAAGAAAAATAATAATAAAAATGCAAGTAACATTAAAAAATTAGAAATCAAAAGAAAACAAGTAAACAAAAAAAAAGAAAAGAGAATTCAAAACAAGTAAACAAAAAGAAAAAAAATAAATAAATAAACTCAAAGAGAAAATGTAAGAATCGAATAATATTTAAAAAAGAACTTTTAAAAAATGAAAACGGACAATAAAAAAAAAAAGACTTTTTATAAGTTTTAATTGTTTTTTTACAGTATCTTATATTGAAATATATTTTTGTACATTGTTTATAATGTTGTGTACTTTTAATCTTTGTTTAGTTTTTTTATGTACTTTTGTGCTTTATATTGCCTTGTGCGATGTTTATATGTGCGATGTTTATATTCTCATGTATGTTTATTATATTATCGTATATCATATACGATAATATAATAAACATACATGAGAATATAAACTCAAAGTTTTGAATACTATACAAAGTTTTGAATACTATTTTCAAAGTTTTGAATACTATACAAAGTTTTGAATACTATTTTCATATACTATATGTCATTATAATGTCATATTCTTGTGTGCATAAGTTTAGTTTTTTTGTATATTATAAATTATTTTTTTACAATAAATGTTTGTATCGTGTGGTAGGCTGTTACGTTTTGTCAGTATATACTGTTTTTAACTTCCCTTGTCTGTACTTATATGTTAAAATGTTGTTTGAAAATTAATATTGACTTTTTAATATTATATAATTACTTTATTATTGTAATAATTGTCGCTTAATTTATTAATATTATTGCTATTATTATTCTTAATATTATTATCATTCCTATTGGTATTTAAAATCTATTTTTTCTATTTGCTTTTTACTTACGATTAATCGTAAGTAAAAAACGAAAACTAATCTATTTATATCGACTTTATTTTTTACTTTCTACTTTGCAAGAGTTTCTTGTATTGCTGCTGTTTTTATGTTTACTTAATTTTTAATTTTTTCTTTTAGTTATTATTGGTGTCGTTTTAGATTTTAAATTTTATTTTTTATAAGTTTGGTTTTTATTAAGTTTTTTTTTGTTTTTGTATTTTGGTGGTTTTTTTGTTTGAGTTTTGTTATTATTATTTGTTATTCCTATTATATCATATTATTATATTACTTATATAGTTTTAATTTTGGTTATAAATCTTATAAATATTAATTAATCATTGTCAGTTTCTTTACGATAACTGTTTTTTTATCTCACAGTAGGTTGTTACTTTATGTCAGTTTTTAACTGTTTCTAACTTTTTTAACTGTTTCTAACTGTTTTTAACTTTTCTTATTTGTGTATATAATATTCAGTTTTTGTTTTGAAATCTATTAATGATCACTTTAATTATCATTATTATTATTCTTATCATTATCTTCTTATCATTGTTGTTATTTTTATCGTTATTATTGTTGTTATTATTATTAATAGTATTATTTGTTTTTTTGTTTTGTTTTTGTTTTGTTTTGTTTTTTAGGTGTCACTCCATTGACTAGTTTTTAACTATATGAGTGACACCTAACCTTATTTATGTGAGTTTATAAATATTATTGTAAATTTTCATATTTTATGGTGAAATAAAAGTATGTATGTCAAAATAAGTAACTTTCATAAGCATAAATCTCATGTATTAGGTTTTTTGGTACTTCCGTAGCAATTATAGTTTACCAAAGAGATTGATATGTTTGTTTTTAAAATTTTAAACTTATTTACTAGAATTTATTGACTACAATAAATTTATATAAAGCTTGCTACTTTTAGATGTCTTTTACTGTTATTTTACTATGTTTATTCAAAATAAGTGAGACCTATAAAAATCAATATAACAGAATTAACCCTTAAAATTTATTAATAAATGTCTCAGAAGAGTTTTAAATTTGTAAATGCTGCAACTGGTTATGAATTACCAACAACAACAAATAATCCCATTGAGTGGGATAAATTAGGCACTTCAATATCGATTGCGCAGACGAGCGAAAATGTCGCTATTTTTTCCTAAGCATTTTTGTGTGAGTTGCGTCGCGTTAGCTAAAAGTGTTGTTCGGTTCAACATATGGTGTTACTGGTTGTGTGATACTATTGATCCGCGTCCGATTCCATTACAAAGAGGAGATTAAGCTCTTCTTAACGGTGGCTCAAATTTTTCAGGAGTACCGATTTTTGACGAGATATACAGACTCAAAAGATGGTCAGTTTTCAAAGTTGTGTATTTTTATAAATATCTAAAATCTCAAAGATGTTTTTGAAATGTCATAAACTTCAATGTATCTAGTTTATTATTTACATTCCCTTTTCGTATATAAGTTTGTCCCTACAAAGCTATGTGTTCCGCCAGTTACCATGTTTGACTTTCAAAAAAATTTCGTATTTATACATCATTTATTTTTGATGTTAGTATAATACTAATATATGATATATTCTAAATACATAAAAAAGCAATATATTATATTATTATATGGTATAAAGCTTTTTAAAAATGTAATAATATGATTGGACTGAGCAAAAAACATGTATTATTGATTTAATATATAATAAATGTTATTTTTACATTGATACTTTATAAATGTAATATTAGTACTTATATCACAAAATAATTGTGTAGAAAAATCACATAAATTTTTTAATAATTATTATTATTGGCTTATAAATACGAATATTTAATATCCTTCAGTACCTCTCCCCCAAACAGAAGTCGGAAAAACAAAATTTAGGTACCAAAAGTGAGGGTAAAAATAGGGTATCTGCTAGTTAAAATAAATTCTTGAAATTTGGCATGTGCATAAAAAACGTATAAACTTAAAAAAAAGAATAGAATAGAGAAAAAAAAGATAATATCTTCGATATTTATTAAGCACAAGAAGTACAACACACTTTTTGATATCAATAAATAACACTTTAACTTTCGTCAATATAATAAAAAAAATACTCTTTAAAAAAGTTCAACTATTCTACTTTTAAAAAAACTTCTAAGTTAATATAAAATTCTAAAAAAATATGCTACAAAACACCATCCTACCATACTGCCTAAACGCCAAGTTCTAAAAATGTGGAACAGTTTTTTAGCACAAAAATCGGTTCCGTAAAACGCGAGATATGACATACCTAATATTTATATATATATATATATATATATATATATATATATATATATATATATATATATATATATATATATATATATATATATATATATATATATATATATATATATATATATATATATATATATATATATATATATATATATATATATATATATGGAATTATTTACAGTAATTTGTGGTTTCACAGCTTTTAACTAAATAATTAATATGGCAAAAAATTTAAAAGACTTCTATAATCTATTGAAGTCTTTTACAGAAAAAAAGTATACAAATGAGTACGTGCACAACTTATTTATTAACTATGAAAAAGATTTAGCAAAGAATGTACATGAACTGTGCCTTCTTACGACGCATCTTCACCTAAATAAGTGCTCTCTAAGAACATCAGTTATTCGTATGAATAATAAAATAAGTATGTTAAAAAAGAAAATTTATAGAAATTGGGCATTAATTGAAGTTTACCTTTCAAAAGAATTTACATTTCCTGGACCACAACCATTTACTCCTGAAATACTACATGCAGTCAGTAGATCAATAATTGTTGTTCAACCCATAACACCAGTTAATGTTTCTCCTTTAAAAACAAGAACAGACAAAGATTGTTCAAGGTGTTTTGAAATGAAAAAATGCAATTTTGTACTACACGTGCAGACGACTATGTTCAGCACATTCTAGACATTTTGAATTGTTGAAGATATTGCAGCAACATATTCAGTATTCAACGGTGTTAGTCATGCAGAGATGAAGCAGAAAATATATGGCAGCATTCTCTGCACTTAGACTGACCGCGCATCGGTAAATCATGCTGCTATCATTAAACTTAATGATGTTCTGGACCGGCAGTTGCTGGAGCTGCACTATCATCTGTACCCACTTGATGGCATTGCTAATGAGGTAACAAAAGAACTAAAAAAGTTTAATTTGTCAATTGCTAGTACAACCTTTGGGCGTGACTGTCGAGTGGCCAACCTTCTGTACAGCATTTCAAAGTTAAGGTAAATTACGGTTAAGTTCTTACAAATTCGTACATTTTAAAACAATTTTTTTTTTTAGAAAAATATAATATAAGTATTAAATGCTTGATGTTTAAAAAAAATTATTAAAATTTATATGTATATATGAATATATATATATATATATATATATATATATATATATATATATATATATATATATATATATATATATATATATATCTTCAGATATAAAGAGAAACGGGATCCATCTGGCTTCAAGCTTTTCTTGAAGGGTCACAAACTGTCCTGTGGGATTTTTCCTTGCTATATTGGGAATAGACTTCATATCATTTTCCATATGGCTGGGGCTGTATTTTTGTATAAAGATTTGTTAATAAACTACCTAGAGAAGTCCTGCAACAATCAAACATCCCTCAGGACATCTGTATTAGGAGATTTAAAAAATCCCTCAATATGCATCCACTTGCAAGCACTTAGTCTCTTAGGAGAACTATTGACTGGACCGTGGATGGCCATTTTCTATTCAGAGGAAACCAAGCGAAATCATTTTGACATGGTATATATAAGAATGAATTTTTAACATTTTTTAAATTTCATTTCAAATAGTTGTTTTATATTATTAATTTTATATTTATTATAGTTTATTGGCTTTGCATATTGTTTCAGGTTGCTTATCTCAAAGTTGCTTTAGATTTTGTGAAACGTGCTGAGGGGGGAACTGAATCTTTTCCTCACAACTCAGTCTTATGCATTTGGTCGCCCTTTGCTGGAATAAATACACTTAAATCGCTACGTATAACGAATTGCAGCATGTTACCTAACCTCAATGAATGCATTTAACTTTTATCTAAGTCATCCTTAGCAGTCATGTCTCGCCAGTTATCTTGCTATTTAACTGGTCCTTTAACCAATCCATCAAATGAAATGAAGTTGCAAGTTACAAGCGCATCCCTTCATAATATATGGGCAGAGAGAACTCTTGGCAAAGTAGATTCTTTGGTAAAAAGAGCACCAAACGCAGAGACAACTTTTATTGACAGCGTCTCTAAAGTTAAGGCTAACCACTGTGTGGATTGACTTCTCAGAGAAAAGCTAGTCTCTTTTTGCATTAAAAGAGGTGTTCAGGCAAGACAAACTGTCAAAGAACGGCAACTGAGAAATGAAAAGGTCTTGATTGAACGGATAAAAGAAAAAGGGCAAAAAAGAGACATGAAAGGCAGAAGTAGTATAAAAAACGGGTTCTAGCTCATTTTTTTTCAACCATATCCCTTACCATAATCTCATATCATATTTCAACTATAAACATATCTATATTCTCATAAGTCATTTCAACCAGTCTAAGTATGAAATGCTAACGGGTGATGCGGAATTAATCGGACAAATCCTAATTTCATTATTTGAGCATAATAATTAGTTTTTGAGGCTTATCTTTGATTTTATCATAAAAACTGATTATTATTTGAGCATAATAATTAGTTTTTGTGGTAAAATGAGGTTAAATGCAGCTGAACGAGAATCTTTTCGAAAGCGACTAAAAATGTTTTTTGTAAATAAACCTAATATATAAAAAAAAAAAAATCGTAAATCATTTTGAAAAGGAAGGATTTGCTCGAAGTACAATATATGATAACCTAAAAAGACTTGAAACTGTTCAATCCTTTTCTGATAGAAAGCACCCTGGTCGTCCGACATCCTGGACTAGAGAAAAGAAAGCCGAATTAACGAGACTTGTCAACAATCGAAAAGGGGTCAGTCACAGAAAAATAGGTATTAAATTCGGTGTAAATCAATCGACAATTGGTCGTCAGTTTAAAAAAATGAATATTAAATATAGAAAACGTGAAAAGACTCCAAAATACACTATAGAACAACAAATAAAGGCAAAGAAAAAAAGCAGGAAACTAGATAACCAACTCTATAACACAAAATCGCTTCTAGTCATTGATGACGAAAAATACTTTTGTTTTGCAGGGGACAACATGCCTGGAAATTCTGGGTACTAAACAAACAACAAAAAGACATGCCCAGAGAGTGTTCGTTTTATAGGAAAAGAGAAATTTCCAAAAAAATTATTAATGTGGATAGCCATATCTGACCGTAGTATGTCCGAGCCATTGTTTCGCACTTCCAAGGCTGTAGTGATCAATTCATTAATCTATATTAATGAATGTTTAGAAAAACGACTTCTTCCATTTATTCACAAGTATCATGGAGACTTTTTAACTATTTATTTTGGCCAGATTTAGCAAGTTCTCATTATTCTAAAGATTCTCTAAATTGGATGGACCAATATGTCTATTACGTTGATAATGAATCCAATCCCCAAATGTGTCTCAAGCACGACCAATTGAAAATTTTTGGGGACATTTGGCACAGAAGGTTTATGAGGGAGATTGGCAAGCTTTAACAGAGCAAGTTTTGATTGATCGCATTAAACTAAAACTACATATAATTGATTTAAACTTTTTACAGTCGCATATGAAAGGCGTCAGAGCAAATTTGAGATCAATTGCAGATAGTGGTGTTTTTTCATATAAAAAATAATATATTTTTATTAAAAGATAAATGCTTTATTTAAAAAAAATATAATAGTAGTTTGTTTTTTTATTTATAAATAAGTTATTGACGTTTTTATTTTGTCCGATAACTTTCGCATCACCCGTTATTTCTATCATCATAAAAAATCAAAAGAATTTTCCGTAGATCCAAAGGATCTTAAAAAAAGTGCATTTTCAAAAAAAGTGTGTGCTAGAAAATATGGTACCATTTCAAAGTAAAATAATATAATATTAATATATTATGGTTACAAACTCTGAGCTGTTTTTGTAATTTAAATCAATTTTTTCAGACTTATCAATTCTTTATTATCAACCCATGAGTTGAACGAATCGGGATACCCATACCACTTTATTAATGATTTGTTTTTGAAATTACGAATAACATTTTCAATCCTAAATATGTTATGATCAGTTTTTTGCATTTCTTGTTCATAAAAAGTACCTTGTATTTCTTCACCATTATTGTCAGTTATTTTATACGTTGGTGGATCTGTGAACTGAATCTGTGACGTTGTAAAAACTTCTTCAGTCCATCTCGGTGCGTATCTTTTTTCAAACGTTCCTTTCTTTTTAGTTATCCTAACTCTATTATCAATTGAAAACTTTGGTCTTACAGACTCTGATCGTACATTTCCATTTAGATTTAACCAAACAATATTTTCATTTTTTTTATCGCTAGCTTCAACTAGTGTCATTTTAATTGAAGAATGCTTTGTGTTGTTGTATTTACCATTTCATCTAAAACGTTAATATATTTTCTAGTAGAATTATCTGAAAAGTACTTAAACATTTTATCTTTCATTGTTCTATTCCAACGTTCAACTACACAACTTTTTTCTTCATTTTCAGTTGAATATAACTCAACACCTAGCGCTTTAACATGCTTATTATAAAATTCTAAGCCTTTATCTACCCACATTTTTTGACACTTTCTTTCTTTGAAATTCGAAGAATATTTAGATCCTTCGAATCCATTAAAATTCGAAGAATTTTTAAAGATTTTATTTATTACAATTATATTAGCAACATTAACTCCAGTTTTACTTTTCAATGGAACAATCCATCCATACTTCGAAAAAACATCAATCACCATTAATAAGTATTTTATACCGTCATTGAATTTGGAAAAATATTTCATGTCAACTCAATAAGCAGCCCATACTTCATCGATTCCATTTACAATAACTTTTCTTTTTCTGAAATGTTTTACAACTGGTCTATGAAGTTCGTTTGCAAGTTTGTCAGACCATATTAGATCGTTTGGATCCATAAGAATTACTTCTTTATCCTCTTCTTTTTTACTGATCGTTTGTAGTTTTTTTGAGTAGTTTCAACACCCATCCCAAACTTTGCTTTAGATGATATAATAGGTTTTATAATACCTCGTTCAATTCTTTTACGTATTGTTGGATTTTTTATAGAATCCATTTCTTCAATCATAATTTTATCAGTTAAATTTCTTTTTGCGGTATCATCGAAGTATTTATAAGCAAGATCGTGATGGTAAGCTGCATTATCAACTCTATCTATAGGTTTACTCCATTCTTTATATGCGTCAGTAGAAGTTAGTCGCTCATCTAAATTAGTACTAGGACCTGCAAAGTTCATTCCAGGTAAATGCATTTCATCTGGAAACTTTGACCATGGTAGTTTTATTTTACGTGTTGCTGAATTAATCGAACTCACTAAATCTCCTCCTGTTTTTGATGATACAAATTGAGTTTTTGTTTTTCCGCAAATAGCGCAAGTTCCACGTTGCATAATTCTATTGTTTTTACTCACAACATTTTGCAAGTTTAGTGTATTTGTTTTGTTTCTACATTTAACGCAGTACATTTTTATATATAGAAAAAAATGTATGACATTTTTATATATAAAAAATGAAAATCTTAAATATATAAAAGTGGATATTATAGATTTGTCATGGAATGCGAATAACACTAAGAGAAATAATAATAAGTTGTTTCCTAATAGTATAAGAGGAACTATTGTTGGAAAGTCGGATTGTGGAAAAACTACTTTATTATTGAATTTACTTTTGAGACCTGGACTATAATAATTTACAAGTTTTTGGAAAATCTCTTTTTCAACCAGAATACAAAATATTAAAACAATCTTTTGAAAAAAAATTACCAAAAGAAATTATTCTTGAACTATTTAAGTCACAAGACCAAATAGAAAAATTAAATGCAAACCCTGAGCTTATAATTGAAGACATTTCAAAAAATTTAAATGAGAAAACAGATATGGAGTGTAAGTTTTTTGAAACAGCTGAAGATGTACCAGATCCTCAAGATCTTGATATTCATAAGAGTAATTTGATGATATCTGATGATTTAAAATTAACAAAGCAAAATAAGTGTGAAAAATATCATATAAGAGGAAGACATAGTAATGTAGATTGTTTCTATCTTGCACAAAATTATTTTATGTTACCTTGGCAAACTATACGAGAAAATACAAATTTTATTTGCTTATTTCCTCAAGATTCAAAGAATTTAAATCACATTTATAATGATCATGTTTCAAGTGATATGTCAAAAGATGAGTTTAAAATTTTTTGTAAGAAAGCTTGGTCAGAATCTCATGGATTTGTTATTATGGATCTATCTTCTAAAAAAGATTATGGAAAATATAGAAGTGGATTAAATTGTTTTTATATACCAACTTGTGAATTTTAAATTTTTTTTTTAAAAAATAAAAAAAAAAATTTAATTTTTTTTCTTGTATATATAAAAAACAAAATGGCATATTTATCAGTGAGCGGAAATAGCAGTATTATAAAAACTAACTATAACCCTATTATTCAACTTAAAGAAAGAAGAGAATATGAAATGGCTCTAGTTAGTTTAGGGACATATTACAGTTTTCCTAATATTAATTCTTCAAACAACAATTTTAGATATAGCGCAAATAATGGATCAACCTGGAAAGATATAAACATTCCAGATGGATGTTATGAAATTGATGATATAAATAAATATATTCAATTGATTATGACAGCAAACGGTGATGCAAGTTCAGGAGTTGCAAGTATTACAATTGAAGGAAATAATAATACATTAAGAGCAGCTTTAACTATTGCAGCTGGTTATAAAGTTGATTTTACAACTTCAAATTCAATTAGAACTGTTTTTGGTTTTGACAGTGGAATATATTCAGCAGGATACAATGTATCAACTAATATAGTAAACATATTAAATGTTAACAGTATACTAGTAACAAGTGATATAATAGGATCATCGTATGTAAATGGAGGAACTAATAACGTTATACATTCATTTTTCCCAGATGTAGGTCCTGGATATAAAATTGTTAAAGAGCCGTATAACTTAATATATTTACGAGTAATCCAGTAATACTAAATAAAATATCAAGAATGGAAAATAAACTGATCGATCAAGATGGAAATCTTTTGGATTTACGAGGAGAAAAAGTAACTATTACATTTTATATAAGAAAAGTGAAATAATTTTTGTAATTTTAAAAAAAATTATTTTATAATGCAAATGAGATAACAACAAATATAAATAAAATATTGCTGGGGTCTGCAATAAGGTCAGTAAAAAAAGTATCAAATGAAAATGCTATAAGAATAGAAGATCTAGTTAAAAAAGGACGCGGCCTTTGACTTGCGTAGGGTCTCAATGAGATACGCATAGCTAGATTACATTTACGCATAGCTAGATTACATTTACGCGTAGTATACTTGATAAATTTTTTTATATGTCTTTTTAAGAATTGTCAATCAAAAAAAATTTTTATATACTGTATATAAAACAATAAAATGACAACTTCCGAAGTATTAAATTTTACAGAAATGCCAATTGTAAATAATGGAATTGAAAGAAATGAACTCCATGAATATGAACCAGTGAATGGTGTAAATCTAAATAGTGCTGCAGATATAAGAATCAACATTGAGCAACAAGATTTGTTTACACTTCCATCTGAGGCTTTTCTCTTATTTGAAGGATAACTTGTTAAAGCTGATGGAACAGCTTATGCTAATACAGATGCAGTGGCGCTTACAAATAATGGTCTTATGCATTTATTTAGTCGAATAACATACCAACTATCAAACCAAGATATAGGAGCTGTTTATTATCTAGGTCAAGCAACTACAATGTTAGGTATGCTTAAATACTTAAATGGCTTTCAAGCAGCGCAAGCATTAAATCAATTGTGGTATAAAGATAATACAACAACAGCAGTAGTTGCTGATAACCAAGGGTTTGCAACAAGGCAAGCATACATAATTCAGAAACCAACCACAAATTGAACATTTTCATTTTGCGTACCTTTAAGGCACATTTTTGGATTCTGTGATGATTACGACAAAGTTATTAATGGGTTTAAACATTAAATAATACTTGTAAGGCAAAGTGATGATGACGCAATTTGTAAGCTTGCTGGTGTAGCTGTAGGAAAAGTTAATCTTAATAAAATATCATTGCTTATGCTACATGTGCTACCATCAGGTGCAGAAAGGTTTAAACTTTTTAAGCAAATTGAATCAAAAGTGACAATTTCAGTAAGCTTTCGATCGCATCAGTGTGATACTATAGTTGTTCCACAAGCTACTTCATTTTCTTAGAGACTGAGTGTAAGAACATCTCCTGAAAACCCAAGATACATTATTGTAGGATTTTAAACAGGTAAGTTGTTAGACCAAACTACTAATCCTTCATTATTTGATCATTGCGACTTGAAAAATATGAACATTATGCCTAATCAAGACAGATATCCTGCAGTTGATTATAATTTGTCATTCCCAAATCAGCAATTTTCAAGAATTTACAGAGAAGCAGCTGTGTTTAGTGAAAAATTTTATGGAATGAATGAATTGATCACAAACAGCAATATAAATACTTATAAATATAATGATTTATACCCACTCTTTGTTTTTGATGTTAGCAATCAATCAGACAGATTAAAATCATCAAAAATAGATGTACAAATTAAAGCAACATTTAATACAGCTGTACCAGAAAATACTCAGGCATATGCTGTTGTATTATCTGATAGAATAATAGAATTTCAATCAGACGGGAATAAAATAAATGTTGTTTATTAATTTTTTGTAAATGAAATTTTTTTGAAAATTAATTAAATTTTTTTCTTTATATAATAAAAATGTATTATACGAGAGAAAACTTGCAGAAGTTGTTAAAAAAAAATAACATTTCACAAACATCTAAAAATTATGTCACATTGTTAATAATTGCTGTAGATAATGAGTTGATAAATGAAGAATCAATCATGGCAAAAGTAACAGAACCAGCTAATGAGAAAAGGCCGGTTGGAAGACCTAGAATACATCCAGTAAAAGAAATAAATGAGAAAAGACCAGTTGGAAGACCTAGAATACATCCAGTAAAAGAAGAGAAAAAAGAAATAGATCCAAAATATGAAAGATTAAGAACAATTAAGAAAAAACCAGTCACTATTAAATTAACGAACATGGAAACAGGAGAAGAAAAAGTATATAAATCCTTATATAGTGCTATGCGAGGAACTGGGCATGGATATAGATATCTTCAATTGCGTGATGGGATGATTGATAATGGTTATAAGATTAAAATATTAAACTCTGAAAAATTAAATTCTGAAAAATTTAAAAAATAAAATCTTGTCATATAAAAAATGGAAAATATACTTCGCATGGATACAGAGTATCCACTAGATGAACCTATTCCAGATAGAACATTGACAATTACAAAAGAGAAGGAGATTGCAAAATATCGAAATGCTACTTATTATAGTAGAATACGAGAATGGGGATTTAAATTAAATTTTTTCATTAAATATTATTGTAGAATGAGAAAAGATGATCTCATAAGAGCGTTATCGCACACACCGATGCAATCAGTCGAACAGATGGATACGAAGTATCTACTAGATGATCCTATTCCAGATATATCATCTTAAATTTTGACTCCTACACCTTTTCAGCCTATTACACAAATTAGAAAAGAAATAAATAAAAAGATTTATTTTCTTGCAGATTGGATTGTATCAAATGCTCCAGAACCAATTAAAAAGGTTGTGAATAAAAAAGTTGATGAATTAAAATCTACAGTTTTAAATTTGTATCAAAAATTTGGAATTAGAAATCCGATAGAATTAAAATTATCACAATCAGCTGTTAAGAATGTAACAAATCAGTTTTTAGTTAAAGGAATAAAAGGATATGATGCTATATCTTTCATGAATGCTGCTAAAAATAGCGCTATTAAAGTACTAAAAGAAAATAGAAATTCAAAGGTTTATATAGTTCTCTATTGCGAAATGGAGCGTACTGATATTAAAACAGGAGAAACTATAATCACATCTGCTCCATTTAGAACGAATAATCAAGTTGTATTATAATCAACAGATTTAGACAAGTTTTATGAAACATCAAAGCAGAAAATTTTAGAATCACTATCATCTTTTCAACAGTTTGGATCAGGTTGGATATTTGTTTCTGTTGAAAAGATGGATATAAATATTATTGAGTATAATCCTATTAAAGCTAAATCATATATTCCACTTGATAAAAATTTAGCAACTAAAAAAGCAATAATTAATATAAAGAATGAAGATAATCAATGTTTTAAGTGGTGCGTCACAAGAGCATTAAATCCAACAGATAAAAATTCTGAAAGAGTAGATAAAGAGCTTAAAAATCAAGCTGAAAAAATAAAATGGGATAAAATAGAATTTCCAGTATCATTAAATCAAATTACACAACTTGAGAAGAACAATCAAGATATCAGTGTCAATGTATATGGTTATGAAAATTCAGAAGTTCATATATTGCATGTATCAAAGAATAATGATCGCAAACATTTAATAGATTTACTATTAATCTCAAATGGAGAAACCAATCATTACTGTTTAATAAAAAACTTAAGCAGATTACTTTCTTCGCAAACATCTAGACAAAATAGAAAAAATTTATTATTGTAGAAATTGTTTGTTAGGATTTCATTCAGAAGAATCTTTATCTAATCATAAATCGTATTGTGAAACACATGATTCAGTACGTATCGAACTTCCACCACCAAATTCAACAATGCAATTTACTAATCACAATAAATCAATGAGAGTTCCGTTTGTAGTATATGCAGACTTTGAGAGTTTTAACAAACAATTTGAGACTTGTGAACCAAATCCGAATAAATCTTATACTAAGCAATATCAAAAACATATTCCAAGTTCACTCTGTTATTATATTAAATGTTTTGATGAAAGTTTTTATCAAAGCAGTCCAGTCACATTTACTGCAAATAGAGAAACTTATAATGTTGCGCAAAAATTTGTTGATAGTTTACAAGAAGATATTAGGAAAATTTGTGATATGATTAAATTTCCAAAAAAGATGATATTTACTACTGAAAACAAGCATAATTTTAATGCAGCAACAGAGTGTCACATTTGTAGAGAAAAACTTGGAAAAGATAAAGTACGTGATAAAGTATTAAAGTATAAAATTCCAAAATTCTTTCCAGTACTGTTTTACAATTTATCTGGTTATGATTCTCACTTATTTATAAAGAAATTATCATGAGAAAAATTGATTTGCATACCAAACAATGAAGAAAAGTATATTAGCTTTTCTAGAGAAATTAAAGTCGATATATATTAAAGAGGGTAAGAAATTTGAAGTTAAACGTGAACTTCGTTTCTTAGATAGTTATAGATTTATGCCTTCTAGTTTAGATGCTTTATCAAAGAATTTAGCAAGAGACCAGTGTAAAAATATCGGTAAATTATATTCAAAGAAAAAATTAGATTTGCTACTAAGAACAGGTGTATACCCATTTGATTGGGTTGATTCTATTAATTGATTTAATGAGACACAATTACCACCAAAAGAATCATTCTTTTCACAATTAAACGATAAAGATATAAGTGATGATGATTACTCACATGCACAAAATGTATGGAATGAGTTTTATTGCAAAATATTTAGAGATTATCATGACTTGTACAATGTTTCAGATGTGCTTTTACTAGCTGACGTCTTTGAAAATTTTAGAGATGTTTGTATGAATTGTTATAAATTAGGTCCTGCTTGGTATTATACATCACCAGGATTAGCTTGGGATGCAGCATTGAAGAAAACAAAAATAAAATTAGAATTGCTAAGTGATTATGATATGATACTAATGATAAAGAAAGGTATAAGAGGTGGAATAAACATGATATCAAATAGGTTAGGAACTTCTAATAATAAGTACATGTGTGATGTGTATGATCAAAGCAAACCATCAACATTCATTCAATATTTAGATGCTAATAGTTTATATGGATGGGCAATGAATAAACCACTTCCAACACATGGTTTTAAATGGATGGATGAAAATGAAATAGAAAACTGGAAATCAATTCCATGTATACTAGAGGTAGATTTAGATTACCCTGAATATCTACATGATGAACATAACGATTATCCACTTGCACCTGAAAGATTAAATATTGATAAAGTTGAAAAATTAGTCCCTAACTTGAACAATAAGAAAAAGTATATAGTACATTATGAAAATCTAAAACTATGTGAAAGATTAGGATTAAAGATTACTAAAATTCATAGAGGGATGAAATTTGAAGAAAGAGTTCAATTCAGTATTTGGAAAAACAATGGAGAGTATTGAAAACAGATTTGATATTAGATTAGTAACAGACAGAAATGGAGCTATTAAATTAGCATCAAAACCAAACTTTGAAAGTAGAACAATATTTTATGAAAACTTAATCGCAATACATATGAAAAAAACAAAATTAAAATACGCTAAACCAATTTACTTAGGAACGTGTCTATTAGATTTGAGCAAAACTCTAATGTATGAGTTTCATTATGATTACATAAAGAAAGAATATGCTGATCGAGCAAAACTATTATTCACTGATACAGATTCTTTAGCATACGAAATTAAAACAGAGGACTTTTATGCTGATATATCTAAAGATGTTGAAAGCAAATTTGATACAAGTGAATTTGACTCAAAGCACCCAGCAATTAATAATGTATGTTTAAATAGTAGGTTTAAATAGTAGGTTTAAATGGTCTTAATAAAAAAGTAATAGGAATGTTTAAAAATGAGACTGAAGGAGCACAAATTAAAGAATTTGTAGGACTCAGATCAAAGTTGTATTCTTACAAAGTACACGGAAAAGATAACAAAAAATGTAAAGGAGTAAAGAAAAATGTTGTTAAAAAGTACATAACACATGAAGATTACAAAGATTGTTTATTAAATAAAAGAGATCATATTAGGAAAATGAATGTAATAAGATAATATTCACAAGAAATGAATGTAATAAGATAATATTCACAAGAAATGAATGTAATAAGATAATATTCACAAGAAATGAATGTAATAAGATAATATTCACAAGAAATGAATGTAATAAGATAATATTCACAAGAAATGAATTTAATAAGATAATATTCACTAGAAATGAATGTAATAAGATAATATTCACAAGAAATGAATGTAATAAGATCATACTCACATGAAATGAATGTAATAAGATAATATTCACAAGAAATGAATGTAATAAGATCATATTCACAAGAAATGAATGTAATAAGATAATATTTACATGAAATGAATGTAATAAGATAATATTCACAAGAAATGAATGTAGTAAGATAATATTCACAAGAAATGAATGTAATAAGATCATATTCACAAGAAATGAATGTAATAAGATAATTTTCACATGAAATGAATGTAATAAGATAATATTCACTAGAAATGAATGTAATAAGATAATATTCACAAGAAATGAATGTAATAAGATCATATTCACAAGAAATGAATGTAATAAGATCATATTCACCAGAAATGAATGTAATAAGATCATATTCACCAGAAATGAATGTAATAAGATCATATTCACATGAAATGAATGTAATAAGATAATATTCACTAGAAATGAATGTAATAAGATAATATTCACAAGAAATGAATGTAATAAGATCATATTCACAAGAAATGAATGTAATAAGATCATATTCACAAGAAGTGAATGTAATAAGATAATATTTACATGAAATGAATGTAATAAGATAATATTCACAAGAAATGAATGTAATAAGATAATATTCACAAGAAATGAATGTAATAAGATCATATTCACAAGAAATGAATGTAATAAGATAATTTTCACATGAAATGAATGTAATAAGATAATATTCACTAGAAATGAATGTAATAAGATAATATTCACAAGAAATGAATGTAATAAGATCATATTCACAAGAAATGAATGTAATAAGATCATATTCACAAGAAATGAATGTAATAAGATCATATTCACATGAAATTTACACAGAAAAGATCAATAAAATAGCATTAAGCGCAGAAGTCGATAAAAGAGTTATTTTAGAAGATGGAATACACACATTAGCATATGGACACTACAAACTAAAAGAAAATTATTTATAGGACGATAAGACAATAAGATAAAGATGTCAAAGAGCCTATTGGGTTGGGGTAGGGTATACCAAGGGTTGGGGGGTAGGTTATCCCAAATAGTCAAATTGTTTTTTTTCTCAAAAAACAATTTATATATAAATAAATTATTTATATATAAAATGAGAATAGATAATATTAAGAAATTAAAATCAAAAACTTTATCGATTTGTAGAATTTTTACTGATTTTTTTAATGATTTAAAAAATATAAAAAAGTCTTGTATATTATAAATGACGATAATGTTATGACAGACAACAAGATATAATCACAAGAAATAAATATTTTTTTAATATGATATAAATAATTTATTTATAAAATGAGAATAGAAAATTTTAAAAAACGAAAATTAAAATTAAAAACTTTATTGATTAGTAACAATGGTATAATAAAGATAATAAAAATAATGGTAAATAATATTGATAAAAAAATATTTATCATGAAACAAAAAGACTTAATAAACGCAGTAAAAAAACATTACAAATTTTACGGTGAAGACTGTATTAACAATGTAGATTTTTCCATCTATTACATTCAAAAAATTGGTAAATATGATGGTATATCCATTTAAAGGTTACTACAATCACATTGAAATCTATATATAAAAACTTTTATAATATAATATATTATAAAAATGAACAAATTTATAGATGTTGAAGTAATAATTTTACCCAATGAACCACTAACAAATTTTCAATTGATCAAAGCAGCAAAAAAATTAAAAATAAAACATATTAGAGGTGTATTTGTAAGAGATGAATTACCATAAAATACACAAAGAAAAGAATGTGGAATATTAAATACAGGAAATTCAAGTACGCAGGAATTTCACTGGATTTGCTGGTACAAAGACGGAGATAAAAAGCTAAGTTTTGACTCTTATGGGCTACCACCTCCCGTTGAAATTGTAATTTATTTAAAAAGACCTGTTTATTAGAATAGTGAAAGAGTTCAATTTGGAAATACCACATTCTGTGGACACTTGTGTTTATATGTTTTAAAGAAACTAGATGAGGGACATGATTTTCAGAATATTATTAATAATCTATGATAATTTTTTAAAAGTTAAAAAATTTTTACTTTATATATATAAAATGCTTATTGATATATTCGGTCGTGATACTACTTCAGCTGTAAATGGTTTAATAATATCTCAAGCTAATAACTTGTTCATTACGAGAGATGGACAAAATAATGCTACTAGTAATATTAATATGAATTCTAATAAATTAATAAATGTAGCAGAACCTACTAACTTACAAGATGCTGCTACA
The DNA here is from genome assembly GCF_038396675.1 of Hydra vulgaris. Taxonomy (NCBI): domain Eukaryota; kingdom Metazoa; phylum Cnidaria; class Hydrozoa; order Anthoathecata; family Hydridae; genus Hydra; species Hydra vulgaris. Next base: position 56,424,497 of record NC_088922.1, on the reverse strand, counting down.
AAAAATTATGTTGATAATAAAACATTTAATCTTAATGAACTAGGAATAATGCCAAATTCAAGTTTAACGTGTCTTGGATTAAAACAACAGACTATTTCACTAAATACAGGTTCTGATCAGAGACGTGGTGGCACCTGAAATGCAGGTACGAATTTCCAGAAGAGGGGCCTGGTTATGTACTTTTAACGAGAGACAAAGAAGCAATCAAAGAAAATTATATTTATACTAAAAAAAGTTTTTCAAGGATACAAAATATTACGTAACTCATTTGTATCAGCATAGTTATTTATTATGTCTGAATGGGTCAAATTCCACATTTTCTTATATTCCACTGACAAAAGAACACGTTCTGCGACATTTGATATCAACCGATTTGCTAGACTAGTTTTGACATGTTCTCTCATGCTGAATTTGTTGGAATTGTACTAAATATCTTGTATAGAACTGCAACACAATGGAATACAGCATCTAACATAGTCTTCAGCATAAAATTGTAAATGGTGAGGAAAGAAGTTTTGTTATCTTTCTCAGCAGCCTTTCTGTAGATCTCAACAAAATCAACCATTTCAGTAGTGAAATAAACGGATACCAATTTTGAACTTTTCAAGCATTGATTGAATTTTTTCTTGTGAACTAGAGTTATGAAAATTATGAGTAATACCTTCACTCATATTCTTCAATAAAAGATCTCTATGCTTTCTAAGAATTTCCACAGTAAAGAAAATATGTCAACAAGAACTGCAGTTGCTGAATCCACTAGAGTATAAAACACTTCTGCCAGCCACTGATTTTTAGCCTGAGTAAGTCGCTCATCTTCTATTTCTTTGAAGTTCAGTTGTTTCTTTCTGCAAGTCCTATTCTCAACAAATGTGTGCTGTTTAACTGAGCTTCAGTTGCAATTTTAAAAGCAGATAAAATAGCAAAAGTAGATAAAATGGTCAGCACAGTCCTTTGATACTTGAAGCTATTTCAGTGATACATTGACAGACATTAAACCAAACGAAAAATCAAGGGTTTCTCCTTGAAGAATTTTATTTAGGGGACCCAAGATAGTAAAAATTTCTTTGAAGAGACATAAAGTTGTAATTGTTTCATATGATGGGAGAAAAGACCTTTTGCTTTCGAATATTTATTTTAAATTCCATTTCATTTGAAATTTGTTCAAGGCAATTGATTACTAAACGGTATGGTGTCAGCAGTCAGCCTGTAGCGTTTTGTAAGACACTGAAACGAACACTGTGGGTAGCAGCCAGTTCAATAGACTGATTCACATTCTCAAGAAGAAATTTGCGCTTCTCAAAAATATTATTTCGTTTCCTTGAGTTTTTGTACAGAAAAGTCTTTAATTTCTGAACATAACCAGGCTTGTTTTCTGTTCCAAAAAAGTTAACAGAAACAACGGAAGGTTTTGCATAAACTTTCATAACCAGATTTGTTCCATGAGATCCACAATAAATATTTGTTGCCATGGGAGAACACTGCTTCAAATCTGTTGCAACTCCTTTGTTTACTCCTTGCATCTTGCTCGTACCATCAAAGGACATGCCTACACATTTTTAAATATCTGCGTTAATTGATTTGATTTTATCTTTGATTTTTTCACTTTTTCCTTCACCAGTAGTTCTCCAGTTTCAACCATTGAAATCAGATGTTCCTTTACAACGGCATCTTCTGCAGCAACCGTAACATAACGTAATACAGTAGAAATGTGCTCACAGAGTGTAATATCATTGGTGCCATCAGCTGATGGTGAAAAGAATACTGAGTTATTTACCTCTTCTAAAATACCCTTCTTGTCTATCTGTGTCATAGTATGAATTAGCTTGTTTTGTGTATAATTAAAAAGAGGCGTTATTCTGGCACCCCTTCCAGCAGATTGTTTTTGAGTACTGCGAGCATTTGAAATTTTTTCATTCATACTGACTGAGTAAATTTAACAACTTTACCCGCGCCACATTGAAAGATTTCACTTTTTTTAGACTCATTGTAAATAAGTTGGCTTCCTCATTTCCACGTAAAAAAATACTCTCTGCGATCAAATAATGAATGGCATCAAAAACTCGTATTAGGTATTAATGTAGTTTCTCCGCCTATTTACGTTTTTTGTTCAGATGTCTCATGGTTTCAATATTTAATATTTTATCAATTGTGGAGTCTGAAAATGCATGGACCATAGCTTCAGCAGCATTTCAATGGTTTTTCTGGGTGCAATGCTTTGTTATGATGTGACTTAAGTTTGACCAATTATCAAACCTATCACGTAAAGAATTTGTCTCCTCTCTTGATCCAAAGCATAAACAAACAATAGTATAGAGTAAGTTAGACCTTTGGATGATCTTTTCTGCACAATTTCAATGTCATTAACTTTAACCGATTCAGTGTAATACTTAGATAACCTGGAATGTTTTGTTGGCTGATTTGGCCCTAATACATTAAATTGCTTTTTATTAATTGTCTTTGCATTTTTCAGCTCTAGAAATTTAGCTGGATTATTTTATTGACATTTGATGTTAATTCTAAATAAATTTAAATGATGTCCCGCTTTTCTCTGTATTTGTGGCTCTTGCACTGACGCGAGACCTGCCGTTAATTTTAACTGTTTTGGATCATTGCCAGCTGCTTTTAATTCATGTTGTCGTTTTTAAGCATTTTTTTCAGCACCAGATTTGTATTTTCATGTTGATTCTTTCTTTTTTGCTTCTTTATTTCACCTGAAACATAAATAAATATAGAAATAAAACTAGTGCTATGATAGAAACCAGGGCATTGGTTTCTTTCGTTTGAGTTATAACTACTATTGGTCCATGGAATATCTACATAGTAGTACTATTTATAAATTCCATGGACCGATAGGTAGTAGACTGGAGCATATTGAGTATTAGTGAATGAAAATAATAACAAAAATTCATTGAACACACAATATTATTTATCAATTTACCTTCGCTCGTTGTTCAGCTGATTCAATTGCTCTAGGTCGAAATTTCTGTTCTCTTTCTCGAGAAAGACAAGCTAATCAATCATTTTCAGTTTCCAGCTTTCTTTTTTATGTTTAGCTTTCTTCTTTATATTTCTACGTTGATATGATATATATTTTTTTACTTATTTACTTTAAAAATTTTAATTATTATTTTTAATTATTATTTATAACTTAAGTATTAAAGCATTACTTACTTTTTTACACTATAGATCCTAATCACAATGTTCCAGGTAGTGTATATCTTAGAATATATGCAGATCATGCACTTTGCATAGGAGATTTTTCTACTTCTACAGTTAGTGTTGGAGATAATAATATTCCTTTGGCTTGTGATTTATTATTTTCACCACTTAGTGGATCATTTTATGCAAACTCTTTACAAGGTTGTAATGTATATACAGCTAATGCATTAGGAGGATACATGACACTTGATTTGCCATTTACTACTAGTCTAGTAGTTCAATTATACAATAAAACTAGTCAAAACGTTACATATTGGATACAACCCTTTATTACAATGACTACATCAATACCTCAATCATTGTCACCTATTAAATTATACTCAGAAACATTTAGATTTATTAACACAACTTATGGTAATGAATATATATTATTAGACACTATAGACAATACTGGTCGAGGTGTTTATCTTAAGTATATTAGAATGCATATTATTGGAGTATCTGGAGATTGGTGGGAATCTCGAGTACGCATGTATGATGCAAAAAATTCTCCAGTAAATACTAACTCTGTTATACAACCGTAAACACCATATAACGGAAATAATTATACAGTATTTCCTAGATTTGATCAGAATAGTGTATGTAAATTTGCCTCATCTGGTTTAGAAGACTTTTATCTTTCTTCGTGGAAGAGTGTAAATATTAGTTCATGTGAAAATGAATATACTGGACTATTGTATAAATCAAGTGATTCAATTGGTTCTACAACTACTATCTCATTTTACAGAAATTTTACTGATTCCATGCCAAGTGTTCCTACTGGAAGAAGATTAGTAGTTATATTAAACTCTGGTAATGCACAAGTTGGACAATCTGGAAGTTTTTATGTAGTAAGACATATTTTCTTTTATGCTTAGATTTCACTTGAAAAATTGATTTAAAATTACAAAAATAGCACAGAGTTTGTAACCATAATATATTAATATTATAATATATTATTTTGAAATGGTACCATACTTTCTAGCACACACTTTTTTTGAAAATGCACTTTTTTTGAAAATGCACTTTTTTTAAGTTCCTTTGGATCTGCGGAAAAATCTTTTGATTTTTTTTGATGATAGAAACGTCATTTCATACTTAGACTGGTTGAAATGACTTATGAGAATATAGATATGTTTATAGTTGAAATATGAAATGAGATTATGGTTAGGGATATGGTTGAAAAAAAATGAGCCAGAATCCGTTTTTTATACTACTGGTAGAAATAAACTAGGTAAGGAAATAAAACAGGGTTTAATGGAAGGCTTGACGGTTGATGATAAACTTTTTGATTCGGTTACTGGACACCAACAAGCGAAGTTACGCAAGTTTTTTGAAGAAAATCTAAAGTCACTCGAAGGTGTGGAAATTGAGCATGTCTGGAATGTGTCTAATACCGATGTATTGTTTTGAGGTATAATTCTAAAAGTGTCTTGTCCAAAGAAAACTTCCGATAAATTAAGTACTTTTCTGGTAGCTTATTGGAAAACAAATGAACTAGAGGAAAATGCAGAGGATTTTAAATTGAATTTGAATATTATCTTGACAGACATAGTTTTAGGAGATTTGCTTTTTTGCTGACTTGTTATTTTGAATTTAACATAAAATATTTATTTTATACGAGCTACTATTTTATTAGGTATTTATTTATTTCAAAAAATACATCTAAATTTTTTTTGTCAATACCCCTTTGCCTACCTTCCTCCCCTTTGCTAGGAGATATCCTTTGCACATCCTTTGCATATCCACCCCCCTTGTTAATTATTTTACTCCCACATTGAGTTAACATAAAAATTATGAGTTTATTTAAAAAAAAAAAAATTGAAATTTTTTTATTACCTCCCCCCCCCTCTCCCTATCTATGCCTATCCCCCTCCCTTCTCCCGCCTTCTTATTTCGCCTTGCTAAGTGATATTTTATGGATTATCAAGTTTTCATCTAAAAATATATTGTCGAAGCCATAAGTTTTTATTTTAGCAATTAGTAAGTCAAGGTAAACCACTAAAGCATAAAACCCACTATTTAAAGTGTCACTAATTACATCTATTGATTAAAGTAAATCTGTGCTTACTGATTTACCTGTAGTGAAGCCATGTTGTTCTTTAGCTATTAAGTTGTGTAAATTTAAGTAACTTGTTATGTCATTTTTTATTATTTTTTGCATTACTTTACTAATAACTGATAAAAAGACATAAACAAAATGATAAACATTCTAATAAAAACTTATAAGTCTTTATTAGAATGTTTATCATTTTGTTTATGTCTTGATTATTGAATAGTTTAAACCAGTTGGTGCTGTTGAATGCTATATTTAGATTAGAATAGTTACCTTTTTGGTATATTTTGATTATTTTTTGATTTTTTTGTATGGTGTGTGATTCATTTAGGTAAAAGTCCCAGGTTAGTGTTAAATGGAGACTTTTTTTTTGACTGAGATCATTAACTTTAATTGTATAGAGCTTGTTCGGGTCATTTGTAATTACTAGATCAATGATGTTATTGTTTAGAGTTGGCTCTAGTACTGATTGTACTAAGAAATTTGAATTGAGAGTGTCTAGAAAGTCTATACAGGATTGTCGTGTACGATTTGATCCTCCATTAATGTCCCATAATATGTCTGAATAATTGAAATCACCTGCTATTAAGAGACTTAAGAAACGTTTTGAGCTAGCTAGTTGGGCAGCTGATGTAATGCGGTAGTGGTGTCGTGGTAGAGCGCTTGCTTTATAAGCGAGAGGTTCCGAGTTCAATCTTCACCACGTCCCTGGTAGTACCACGCTCAACTTGTTTATCCGCGCAGCGGCCTTGTTCATCAAGGTTCGTGTTTCAGAATTATAAAGTTGAGAGAGGGTTATAACCACAAGTAGCCTCCTCATCTGTTGTGGCCTTATCGGCCTTGGGGAGGTGAAGCAACAACAACAACAACAAAAAAAAAAAAAAAAAATAATGGAATAGTTAATTGCATTATTTACTTGGTGTTCTGAGTGTGGTGGTCTGTAGATGCAACCAATAAGAATGAATTCTGCTTTAGTTTTAATTTCACACCAGATAGATTTAATTATAGAACTGTTTAATTGTTGATAATTTATTTCTAGTGATTGAATGTCTTTTCTTATGTAAATCACCACACCCCCACTTTTTTTACTAGTTCGATTTTATTTATAATAAGTGTAGTTAGATAGGAAGATAACAGATTTTTCATCAAACTAGGATTCAATTATGTAAATAATATGTGGTTGGTTTTGTTGACTCAGCATTAGTTGAAATTCATCCCATTTGTTATTTAGTGAAGTTGCATTTGAATAGAAGCAATTTAATTTGTTTAATATTTGAATATCTGAATTAAATGAGTATGGTTTAGATTTGATTTCAATTTTTTTAAGTTTGCCTGAACGGATCCCCCAATAGTATTTTTTCCTGTTGTGTTCATTGTAACATTGCCTCCCATTACTATCAAGAACTTCATGAGTAAGAGCTACATTTCTTGTGTTTCTGATTTTTCTTAATTCATTGTCAAATAGTCGTCCATTTTCAGTTTTGTCCTTGTTAATGTAAACATTTTTAAAGATATCAATTTCTTTTATTTTTTTTGAATTACTAATTACTAATTTTTGAGTGTCTATGCTGTCTAGTTCGATTAATATCAGGTCTGGATGTCTTTCTGATCCTTTATTTTTTTTGATAAACGCATTATTCTTTTTGTATTAACACCTGTTCCATAAAGTTTGAGACTGGCTTTAAACTTTAATAAAAACTTAAATATACACGATAAAAAATATTTTTTGGTATGTTCTTAGAATTAAATATGCAGAATAGGAAAATAAAAATAAATTTATCACAAGATTCCATATCTTCGAATTTGATCAAGTCTGGTATTTGTACCTTGTACCAGCTTTTGTACAGCATTTAGGTCAAGTCTACTGGCACACTAATAAATCTGACGCTCAAGGTTTGATATATTATTTGTAGACCATCCATTCTAGTACACATCCCGCTTAAGCATTGCCCAAAAATCCTCTATAGGACGAACTTCTGGTAAGTTTGCTGGATTTTCTTTTTTTTTGAACAAATGGTATCTTCTGGGTTTTTAACCATTTTGTTACCGAATTAGCATAGTGAGATGTGGCTAAATCGGGCCAAAAGATATATTTGGTGTCTTAATAATATTTATAAATAAAAAGTTGCAAGCGCTTCTGTAAACACTCTTTCAAATAGATCTCTTGGTTTACCGCTTGGCCAGAAGGAACAATGTATATAGATGTGACCTCTCGAAGGGAGATCATCCATACAAGTAATTTTTTTTCAAATTTTGCAACATCATAATACTTAACAATGTCTGGTGTCAATTTTTTTATTATTTGAACAGTATGTATTATTACCAACCAGTGTGCTATTTGGCAAAGTAAAGTATGGCTCATCGTCAATAATAAATTCATGGTTGCAATATTTTGAATAAAGTCAACCACATAATCGGCGACCCCAAAGCCTCTGTTCAGGAGTTCTACTTGGTCTTTTTTTTCTTTTATAACAAAGAATAGACTTTTTAAAGCATTTTAAGATTCTTCTAATGGTGCTTTTGCGACAACCAAGTCTTCTAGAAGCCTTTGAAAGTGACACACCTCTTCGATTGTTAAACATTTCCTTAATTTGATGCGGTTGTTTTGTGTATTAAGAGTAGGCCTTCTTCCACTTCCAGCTTTGCAACCCAATGGTTTATTTTGATCGTAACTGTTCATATATCTATAAATTGTAGCTTTTGAGTAGTCCTCCATCTTGAAATGGTTCCAAACAACGTGTTTTCCATCTTCATGTTTTTTTTTATAAAAATTATACACACTTCTTTTTAGGGCTTGTTTATTTGGCATTTTAAATTGTTATTTAAACAAAAAGCCATCAGAGAATTTAGACGCTAATTGAAAGAGGAAAGATAGTTCCATTTATAAAGCATTTAATACCAAATACATTTATTTTATCAAGCTTACTAATTAAATATCGTTAATTCAAGTTAATCTCAAATATTATGGAACAGGTGTTATTTAATAAAAGGTTGGCATTTATCGCTTTTTGCATTATTTTGATTTTTTGTTTCATCCTCTAAGATGTATTTTTGTCTTCACTGGGTGATTCGATAATACTACTGACAATAGTATTGTTTTTAATTTTCTTTTTGGTATTGAATTCATTGGTAATTTTAGCCATCATTACAATTTCAGTTTCTTTTGGTTTTGGTATACTTTGCTTTGTTGCTTCTGCGTATGAGAATATTGTTGGATTGTTTGCAGTGGAAATCAACACACACACACACACACACACACACACATACAGTATCGGACAAAACATGGTGGACAAACTCAAATTTAGAACAAAAGTTGATCAAAAACTAAAAAAAACTAGTAAAACAATTGAACATATTATTTTTTATGTAGTTTATTATGTTGTTAACAAAACTTAAAAGTTTTGAATCATACTAAAAATCACTAAAAAAGTTTTAAAACATATTTTCCCTAACAAACTACATTTTTCTTTGGACAAAACAAGGTGGACATTCAAAAAATCGACTGAAAATTCAAAAAAATTCAAAAATTATCTTATTATTTTTCAAAAAACTTCAAAAGTTAACTTAATATTTGGTAGGACCTCCTTTACTTTTAATTACTTCTTTCATTCTTCGGGGCATAGAAGCAATTAATGAGTCAACAATTCTCATATCAATCTCTCGCCAGGCCTTCTCGATTTGTTCAAATAATTCCTCACTGGTCTTCACATTTGCACGCTCAATCTTATTGTCAATTATTTCCCACAAATATTCTATGGGATTCAAGTCAGGGCTTTGTGCAGGCCACTCCATTATGGTGATGTTCTTGTCCTTGAACCATTGTTTTACAACTTTTGACGTATGTTTGGGATCATTATCCTGTTGAAAAATCCATTTTAGGGGCATCTCCCATTCAGCATGTGGTAACATAACATCTTCCATTATATCTTTGTAAACAAAGTGGTCCATAATTCCATTAATTTTGTGAATAGGACCAGTTCCTAGTGCTGAGAAACAACCCCAAACTATAGCAAACGTTCCATGCTTAACACTCTTCTTGGTATATTTAGTATTGAATCTGGTGTTCTTTGGTCTCCAGACTCGCTTCTTGCCGTCGCTTCCAAAAAGGTTATATTTTGATTCATCACTAAAAAGTATGTTTTTCCACTGGTCTACAGTCCAATTTTGGTGTGCTTTGGCAAACGCAAGTCTTAGCTTTCTATTTTTAAAGGAAGTTAGCGGTTTCTTGGCAGGCATTCGAGAAAACAATTTTGCTTCGTTAGCTCTTTGTCGCACAGTGCGATTAGAGATTTGTAGTTCAAGTTTTTTGGTTAATTTTGTGGATGACAAAAATGGATCTTTTTTAAGCTCTTTAACAATTATTCGATCTAGTCTTTGTGTTGTTTTTCTTGGACGTCCGCCCCGATGGTTTGTTTTATAGCAGTCACGAGATCCAAATGATTTGACAGTTTTGCTTACAGTCGATTTAGCTATATTATATTTTCTACAAATTTCAGCTTGACGTTTTCCGCTTTTAAAATCATTAATAATATTTTCACGTAAAACACTTCCTAATTTGTCGTAAGCCATTTTAAGTTGCAATTTACTCCATATATCACGAGTTAAATCTATTTTTAGTTTAATTGAAAAAATAATTGGCCAGACGTTCCAAAATCTATTTTATTATTTTAGAGTAATGTTAGGATAAAAGTGAAAACAAAAGAATGCGGTAAATTGAATAAAGACAATGAAATCTTACAAAAAAAGCTTCGTTTTGATTTGTCCACCTTGTTTTGTCGAAGGAAAAATGTAGTTTGTTGAAAAAAATGTGTTATAAATTTTTTTTGTGATTCTTAGTATGATTCAAACGTTTTAAATTTTGTTAAGAACATAATAAACTATTTAAAAATTAATATGTACAATTGTTTTACTAGTTCTTTTTAGTTTTTGATTAACTTTTGTTCTAAATTTGAGTTTGTCCACCATGTTTTGTCCGATACTGTATACATATGTGTGTGTGTATATATATATATATATATATATATATATATATATATATATATATATATATATATATATATATATATATATATAATTTAGAGCCTTAAACATTACTTGCAGGTCCTTGTGCTAAAAAGGAATATGGTGTGCATTAATATGAAACCAATTTACTTCATTGAATAAATAAAGTACCAAAACTGTTAATAAATATTAAATGAATAAAGTACCAAAAACTATAAAACACAAAAAACCATCATCATCACCAAGTTCTCTAAACCTATCATTCACTAATATTCATGGCCTTCGAAGTAACTTTTCTTCTGTCGAGTCTTATCTCTTGCAAAGTTCACCAGACCTATTTGCTTTTTATGAGACTAATTTGAGTTCAACTGACTCATCTTGTGATCTTGTGTTGATGGTTATCTTCCTTTAATTCGTAAAGACTCCAATAGTCACATGCTTGGCTTGGGCATTTACATTCGTAAGAATTCACCCATTTGTTGTGAAACTAGATTTGAATCCAAAGACTATTCTTTCATGTGCTTTCGTTTAGCACCACTTCACTCTATTGCCTTTTTCTTTGTTCTATATCACTCTCCTTCATCTTAAGAGTGCACTCTTTTTGATGTTATTTCTGATCATATTGACCAAGTCTTCTCTCTTTATCCATCAGCTAATATAGTTGTTGTCACCGACAACAACTATATTAGCTGATGAACATTTTAATGCTCGCCACTCTGAATTGTTTGGCTCTAGTGTCAGTGATTTTGCAGGCATTAAAGCCCACAACTTTTGCCTTTCACAATCCCTAACTCAAATAGTCAACTTTCCAACTCGCTTTCCTGACAACCCAAATCATTTACCTTCTCTACTCGACTTATGTCTTGTTTCTGATTCTAGCCAGTGCTCAGTTTCTCCACATTCGCCCTTAGGTGCTTCTGATCACAGTTTGATCTCTCTGAAACTAATATCTCATTCTTCTTCATCACCTGAATCCCCCTATTATCGAACCTCTTACAACTACAGTAAAGCTGACTGGGATTCTTTCCGTGATTTTCTTCGTGATGGCTCTTGGGTAGAAATCTTTCGTCTTCCAGTCGATAAATGTGCTTCTTACATAACTTCGTGGATTCAGGCTGGCATGGAATCTTTTGTTCTCTCTCGACAATTCCAGGTCAAGCCTCACTCTCCTCCATGGTTTTCCTCACGCTGTGCTGCTGTAATTGCCACTCGAAACCGTTATTTATTTATCAGCAAAACAACTCTCCAGAAAACAGACGTCTGTTTATTACTGCTAGAAACAACTGTAAAAAGGTTTTGTCTAACGCCAAAACCCGCTATTCTCAGGTCATGAAATCTCGTATCTCATCACAAAAATTAGGCTCTCGTGACTTCTGGAGACTCTTTAATAGTATCAATAACAAGCCCAAATCTTTAATTCCACCTCTCTTGTATGGGTCAGACTTTGTCACCTCACCTAAAGACAAAGCTGAATTGTTTGCTAAAAACTTTTCATCAATATCATCTCTTGATTCCACTAGTTGCGTTCTACCTGATATTGCAAACAAACTGGTTGATCCATTGCTTTATATTCATATCACTCCAGCTTTTGTATCTAAAGTGATTTTCTGCTTAGACTCGTCTACAGCTTGTGGCCTGGACAACATACCTGTTATTGTCTTGCAGAAGTGTTCTCCGGAGCTGTCGTCTATATTCTAAAAACTGTTCAACAAGTGCTTATCAGAGTCTTGTTTTCCAGACTGCTGGAAAGCAGCATCTGTTATCCCTATCTTCAAAAATTCTGGAAAGCGATCTGATTCGTCTAACTACTGTCCCATTAGTCTTCTTCCTATCATAAGCAAGGCTTTTGAATCTTTAATTAACAAACACTTAATTTCTCATCTTGAATCTAATAACTTACTTTCTGACCATCAATATGGATTTCGATCTTCTCATTCTACAGGCGATTTGCTAACAGTAATAACTTATATGTTTTATCATGCATTAGATAAAGGCGGAGAGGGTAAGGCCATTGCTCTTGACATTTCAAAAGCGTTTGATAAAGTTTGGCATGCTGGTCTTCCCCATAAGCTTTCTTCTTATGGTGTATCTTCCTTTTCAATCGTAGTATAAAAGTTGTCCTCGATGGACAGCACTCTTCTTCTTATTCTGTAACTTCAGGGGTTCCTCAAGGTTCTATCCTTGGCCCTATACTCTTTTTAATTTACATTAGCGATCTTCCAGATATTCTGACATCTAAGGTGGCATTGTTTGCTGATGATACTACCATTTATTCTTGTCGTGATAAGAAACCAACACTCTCTGATTGCTTGGAGGGGGCGTTTGAGCTTGAAAAGGATCTCACTTCTGCTACAGCATGGGCTCACAGTGGCTGGTGAACTTTAATTCAGATAAAACTCAATTTTTTTCAGCCAATCGTTATCGCAATAATTTAGATCTTCCTATATTTATGAACGGTGATGTACTCAATTAGCCATCTACTCTTTATCTTCTAGGATTGACTCTTACTTCCAATCTTTCTTGGAAACCATATATCAAATCAGTTGCAAAATTAGCATCTGCTAAGGTTGCATCTCTTTATAGAGCTCGTCACTTTCTTACTTCGGATTCTATTCTCTATCTCTATGAATCCCAAATCCAGCCTTGTATGGAATACTGCTGCCATATCTGGGGCGGTTCTTCTAATGATGCCCTTTCTCTTTTAGACAAGGTGCAAAAACGCATTGTAAACATAGTTGGACCTGCTCTTACAGCCAACCTCCAACCATTATCACATCGTCGTAATGTTGCTTCTCTTTCTCTTTTCTACAAATACTATAATGGGCACTGCTCTAAAAAGCTAGTGTCTCTTGTGCCATCTACAAAAATTCATTCTTGTGTTATTCGTCATTCAATTAAGTCTTATCCTTTTTCTGGCACTGTTCCTAACTGCTCCAAAAATGCTTATTCGTCTAGTTTTTTTTCCTCGAACATCAGCTCTTCGGAATTTTTCTTGCTTTCCTGATTCATATAATTTGCAATCCTTTAAGTTGTCCGTCAATTATTATCTTGCTCTACAATCTTCGGCTTTTCTCTTTCAGTAACTTCCAACTTTAATTAGTGGCTGCTTGCAGCCTTGTTGGAAGCGAAGATGTTTAAAAAATATGTATATATATTTATTAAAATTATTAAATTATTGAATGTTTTAAATTATTGATCTTATCCCTAACTGCCTTCTTTGTTCTAGAGTTTGTAGATTTAGATAAATTAGACGGGCTTTTATATACATATAATTAAATAAATAATAAAGAAATGGGTTTACCCACAGCTACACTTGCTCAGCTGTGCAACAAATTAAACAAAACTAAAAATTTTAATATTCAAGAGTTTTCTGGTGAAATAGTTCTCCATTCACCATTAAATATGATTTTAGTTTTTTCTTATAAATACCCAACCAACATTGACAGACGGGTACTATATGGTTTTTGTTTGGAAATGGGATTTTGACGGGTTAGTGTTTTGTTTTCCAGACAATATATATGGTAAAAAAAATTAGGCAAGTTTGCTTGATTGGGTTTTATTTGGTTTTCATCAGAGCCGAAGGATCCGCAGATTTGACAGGTTTCCCATAAGGTTCCCAAAAGGTTTAACCTGATAATAAAAAAATTATTACAAAACTTACTTGATGGTTGCCATTTATAATTGGTATTGTGCATAAAATAAATTTAAAAATTTAACTTATATGCATTATTTTATATACTTTTTGTATACATTATATTTACATTGTAACTAAAGAGAATTTTTTTTTTCGGTGTATTTTTTCACTGTGTTATTTTCCATTGAGACATTTTTAAATTTTAAAAATGATCATTTTTAAAATTTAAAATGATTTTGATCATTTTAAATTAAAAATATCAAAATATACAGTTTTGTTTTTGCTAGTGGTGGTAATAACTGCTTCAGGTTAATCAAAATATTGGTTTAGTCAGAAATATTTAAAAAGAGCAAACAGGCGAATGTTGTGATGGATAGGTTATATTTAGGAAATTTAGAGCTTTTAAATCGTTTTTACAGATCCCCTCATTTCCAAAGCAAAAATGGCTTTATTGTTAAACAACAACGACAAGATATTTATTTTCCTTTTTAAATAATATTATAGTAATAATAAATATAATAATAATAAAAAAATTTCATAACTTGATTGTAGTAAGTAAAAATAATTGCCTAATAAAAAAAAATATATATATATAAATGATAATAATATAAAATAATATAATAATGAGTAAATTGATTATAAGTATTTAAAAATAATTACTAAATGATTGATAAGGATGGTATCACTCAAACAGAATTCTGATCAAAGGAGTGACACCAGTTTTTAAATATAATAGGATTAATAATAAGCATACACACATAGAATATACATAAGATAAAAATCATACTTTGATGATAGTAATAAAAAATAAACAAACAAGAAGTTAATGATAATAGTTGTAGTAATCATAATTAAAAAAAAATAAGAGTATACTTTAAATATTTAGTGAAAATCATGTCAATAAGTTAGAATAAAATTGTTCTCAGAATTTTTTTAAGTTGATTTTGTTTTAAATTAAGAAAAGTTGATAAAGGTGGTTGGAGTTGGAGTTTTTTGAACTCATTTATACATCAACTGCATTTTTTATTCATTGATATTTTTTGACTTTGATTTAAAATTGTACATATTTTTTCACGATTTAAAATTGTATTAACAATGATATCATAATATACATAATAATAACTTATACTTACAATAATTATATTTATAAATACTTATAGTACTTAACTTATGTTTGCAATATTGATAAAATTTTTATTGATATGAACTTTTGCATTCAAACTTTAATTATAAAACTTTAATTTAACTTAATAACTTTAACATAAAAAACGATAACTAAAAAAAGAAAATAGTTATTATATAGATCGTGGCCGTAAGCTTATTTATTATAACTGAGTTATAATAAGTTAAACACCGTTAATTTTAAAATGTTGGGATAAAAATATTAAGTTCCAGGTTGAAGGAAAAAAAATAGGTCTTATATGATATGTATCTTATGTATATCTTGTATTTTGCAGCGTGATTAAGAATATTTCTGCTCGGTGCACTCTGACTGTTGACAATATTTACATACTGAAATGAGTAAAAGTGACTTCAACAGGGGTTGCAGCTGATATTTCAGCTTCAGCTTTAAAATCATTAGCTTCAAATTAAAGCTGAGGCTGATCAAGTCAGTTTAATCAGCTTGATAGCTGATACTAAAAAAGAATAATTCTCCATAATTATATTATATTAAAAAAACATGTAGGAAATTATTCAACGAAACTCTAAATTAGTGACATAATGTAAACATACTTGTAAAAACTTTCAATAAAATTTGCCAAAAGTTGTTGCTGTCAGAACCTAGGCCTAGGACTTGCAACTTTGGGGGACCAAATTGGGTTTTTGGAGGTTTGTTCAAAAAGTGGTATTCCATTTTTTATTATCTACATAATTTTTTGGTAGAGTTCAAAGTTCTTCCAAAAGATGGTTTTATCTATGAAAATATTGAGTATGAAATCAATCTTGCTGTTATCATATGTGATGCAGCAGCTAGAGCATTTGTTAAGTGTATTTAGGGACACAATAGTTATAACTGATGTGAGCGTTGTGTTCAGAAAGGAGAGTGGTGTTGCAAGATAATACTCCTTCATATTTCATCAATTTTAAGCACTGATTCAGATTTTTGTCATCAAAAAAATTCTGAACATCTCAGTGGTGTGTTAAATGGAATTAAATTTTGACATGGTGACAAAGTTTCCTTTAGACTTAATGCATCTAGTATGCTTAGGGGTATGGGAAGACTCATCAACTTATGGTTAACTTGCCCAAATGTTGTAAATTGTTTCAGATTACAGTCAATACTTTATCTGGTGGGTTGTTCCAGATATGTTGTTTCATTCCAAGAAAATTTTTCTAGAAAACCAAGGTCTTATTAGATATTAGAAGATGGAAAGCAAATGAACTTAGACTTTTTTTAGTATACGCTGGGGCAGTTGTTTAAAAGGGATGATATAGCCAAAAATCTATTCAAACATTTTTAGTACTTTCAGTTGCAGTTCTATTTTTATGTTTTATTTTGTTGAAAAAATATGTTGATTTTGCTTGTCAGTTACTAACTTATTTTGGGCAGTCTTTTGGTAAGGATCAACTAGTTTACAATGTCCATTCTTTAATACATATAGGAAATTATACAGTTAAATTTTAAGTACTTGATAGATGTCCCTCGTTCAAATATAAAACATTTTCATGTCAATTAAAAAAGCTTTTACAAAGACCAAAGGGTTGCTCAAATAAACATGTACAAGGAGATAAACAGAAGTTTAGTATTCCTCATTTTGATGGATCAGTAACTATTGCATTGAGACACTGTTTAAAATTCAAATTATCAAGGATTTGAATGTTTTGTTTCAGTTAATAAAGGTGATTGTTTTGAAATTACAAAAAAAATGGTTTAGTTAAAAAGGTTTTAAAAAGCAGACGAATCCTGTGATGAATAGGTTATGCTTGAGGAATTTGCAGCTTTTTAGTAGAAAAGGAAAGAAAAGAAAAAGATCACACAAACACATTTTAATCTCGATGGAGATGGGGGAGGGTGTGGAAGTGGGGAGATGTTTACACCCTGTATATATATATATATATATATATATATACATATATATATATATATATATATATATATATATATATATATATATATATATATATATATATATATATATATATATATATATATATATATATATATATATATATATATATATATATATATATACAGGGTGTAAACCAGGAATAAATTTGATAAAGCATTTTGACGAAACTGGGACTTTGTCAAAATATTTCCCCATCTCCCCAATCCCTCTTCCCCCCTCTCCCGACCCTGCCGAGATTAAAATGTGTTTGTGGGGTAGGGTGTCCCAAAAACACACTTTTTTTAAAATTTCAATGTGCTCTCAACTGATCCCCATTCTATAGGTCCTAAATAGCTACCAAAATCCTTTTTTTTAATGTGTATTTACTAAAAAACAGCGCTATCTAGTATTTCAATATGTTTTAATATGATGTAATAATTAGTACACAAATAATTCCCATAGGATATTATTAAAGAATAGGATCATTCCCTATGAACATTGTTAGAGATTGATACTTTTCCCTCTGGACAATATTATTAGTTCGTATAATTCCCCATGGATTGGTTCACAAATAACTCCATTTAGAAATTTTTTTTGAAGGTAAAAATTTCTAAATGGAATTATTTGTGCACGAAGGAATTCTAATTTGTGCACGAAGAAATTCTCGTGTAAATGGTTATAAAAGCCGTAACGGTAAACTTAGATAAAATATTATACGAGAGGGAATAACGACTTCATAGATTTTTGATGCAAGTGTAACATTTAGTATATATTTAGTTAAAAAACTGATTATTTCGAAATTCATATAAAAATGGGTAGAACAGCTAAAAAAAAGAAGATGATAGGACAGAATAAGATAAAACGGAAAAGTACAGAAAGGTTGAGGTATATTTACCTATTGAAGTACCCACTGAGGGAGTTACCTCAGAGACAGCTTCCATCTAATGGTGATATTCTTAGATACTATTAATTTATCCTTCGCGAGTCACAAGTTAAATACAAACCCACTTCTACTAATGTTGGTTGCAAATTGAAATCGAAATCCAAGGATCTTGTTTATGAAAATGGTGTTTGTACAGATCCTGATAGTTCTTGCTTGGTATCTAGGATTAAAAAAATTTAAGATAATGCTGGGTTTGGCAAGAAATTTGTGATTTGTGGGTACAATATAAAGATTAAAATCATTAAACTTAATTTAAAATACAAGAAATTGATTAAATTGTCTTCTCTAAATTGGAACAGCAGTCTTGATAAGCAATCAAAGTTAGAGAAAGATTTTCTCACAGAATCCTATCAGCTTTTTGACATCTCGACTAAGAATTTTAAAAAAGATATTCTTGCTGATAGATTGAGAACAGATGATGCCAAGCTGGAAGATATAAAGTAAGTTCATTAAAAAACACTTTTTTTAGTAGTGAGATTTTTTTTCCAATTAAAAGTAACTTAAGTAATAGCATATTATTTCCTTTAAAATATTTACGTTATTTTTCTTAGTTTTTATTAAGACCAGAAGTTACATAGGAAAGGATATATGGAAACAAAAGTCGATGAAGACTGCAGTAGAAGAGTACTGGATGCAAACAGGAGAAAGAACAAGCTAGATAAGTTGAGAGAGAAAGAATTAGAGAAACAGAAAAACTTAAAAGATATCAATGATGTTTTGTTGTCACATGACTCCATGACAGAAGAGATTCAATTCAGCAGTGAGGAAGAAAAGTCAAACGAGGACTGTGAAATCAGCGAGGAAGATGATTTCCTGGGTAACGGTCGGAAACGCAGGTATAGTATTATTTTAATAACATAGTTGTAATTTTCACAAGCTAAAGCTGCTTTATTGAAAAGTATATAATTATAAATAGGTAGAAAAATATTATAAAATGATACCTAGGTACAATTCTGGAGATACGATAAATCTAGCAGTGAATGTTGAAAAGCTCATTGAATGTACTGCTGTTCCAGCAACAAGGTTCAATGTTGGTGTACGACCTCATCTGGCAATTTTAAGTGAAGTATTTAAAGCTGGAGGTATAAAAATTAATGATATACCGCTTTCAAGAAGCACACTTCATAGAAAAAAGTTCAAATATGTAGAACTTGAAGGAGACTCGGAGTGGATTTCAATATCTAATCATCTTAAAGGCCGACGGCTTATTCTTCATTTTGATACCAAACTGTTGGAAAAAATTACCACTGGGCTTAACATTATCCAAAAAATTGAGCAACTTGCAGTCTCAGTGAGTTCCCCGGATGACGATACCATAGAAGACCATCTTTTAGGTGTTGTTCAATGTCCCTCTTCAAAGGGAATTGACCAAGCAGAACAAGTGCACAATCTTTTAGAATATTACGGATGTACAGAGCAGATCATTGGTATATGCTGTGATACAACTGCAAGCAATACAGGCAGAGTAAATGGAGCAGTCCAAATTCTTACAGATATTTTGAAATTACCAATTTTGTGGATCATGTGTAGGAGACACATATATGAAGTACATGTACCTCACTATATGGCTGCCCTTACTGGTGAGAAAACTAAAGGTCCAAGAAGATCTCTTTATGTCAAGCTAAAGAACAAGTGGCCTGAAATCTGTGAGAAAGTGAATGAAGTGAAAAATTTATGTAAATTGGACTGGCAAAGAGATGATCTGAAGATTGGCTCTGTTCTTCGCGCTGTTGCAGAGGAAGCTAAGACATTTTTGACTAATGCAACTACTGATATAGTGTTTTCAAGGAATGATTATGGTATAGTTTGTAAGCTTGCCTCCTTCTTCCTTGGAGTGGAAGTACAAGATTTTAAGTTTCATCAACCTGGCGCTTGCCATGAGGCAAGGTTTTTAGCAGATGCGATCTACATCCTGACTCTTTATATGACTAAAGATATCAGTAATTCTTGACAGAAAAAGAAGTGCTGCAGTTGAAGAATGCAAGTTTATTCATTGCAATTTGCTATGTTCCATGGTTTTTAAAAAGTTTTTTAGGATTTCTGGCTCTCTACAATGATTTGAAAGCTATCCAGACAGCCTATGCATTGAGAAAAGTTAGTAAGAATATCGGAAATGCTTTGCTTCTCAGCATGGGACGCCATACGTTGTACTTAACTCTGCAACTCTGTGTTTTGTCCTTTGGGGATAAAGAAGTTCCTTCTGAAACAAAGCTAAGAATGCTGTTAGCTCTGATTGAGTTTAAAGAGCCAAATGAATTTCAGTGTTGTAAACCATCAAATGTACAAATTGGAGAGACCACAGAGCTACCTGAGTTGATTTCCAAGCAAAGCTACCTTCTCTTCAAACATTTTAAAATATCAAGAGCAAGTATAAAAGAATGGCTTAATAATAGTCTTAATACTATAGATGTTTTTAACCATCCTCAGTTGCTAGATTTTATTGCATGGATCAAAAACATATCTGTTGTAAATGATGGTGCAGAAAGAAACATTAAGCTCATTAAAGATTTTTTTTCAGCTACTAGAGATGAAGATCACCTTCAAAATGTACTTTTTGTAGTTAAAAAGTCTAGAAAAAACTTGACTAAGACTATGACTAAAAAGGAGCTTGGGAACTGTTCAAAAAGTTGTATTTTTTGAGAAATGTTTCACCGCAATAAAATCTTAAATTTGCTAATAAATATTAGTTTTAATGTATTTTTTTTTGTATTTTCATATTTATAAATATAATCTATCAAGTTAATAGTAAAGTTAAATAGTAGAAAACAATTGGAAATGATTTATACGCATCTAATTGTTTTGTTTTAATTTTCTAAAATGTGTTTTCTATTAA
Organism: Hydra vulgaris; assembly: GCF_038396675.1. Lineage (NCBI taxonomy): Eukaryota > Metazoa > Cnidaria > Hydrozoa > Anthoathecata > Hydridae > Hydra > Hydra vulgaris. Next base: position 56,403,782 of record NC_088922.1, on the reverse strand, counting down.
TGTTAAGCTAGCTTAACATTAAAACAGTAAAACTCAGATTTTACATCTAGCACTTCCTGTCAAAATAAAACCGTCAAATTTTTTTTAGTACTTATTTAGGTCACATAGAATGGGAATCAGTAGAGAGCTTTTTTTTTTTTTTTTTTTTGGGTCACCCTATTGTAGGGTCTTTTTATTTTCTTTCCTTTTCTACTCTAAATAAAAAACACTGAAAGAAATTTTTTTGTATTATTTTAATCAGTATATATTAATTATTAGTAAGAATTATATATTTGATTTTATTTTAACCTTAGTATGTCATTGCCGCTTTCATTTTAAGAGTATTCTTTTAAATGTATATTTCTTTTTCACTGGTGGGCATTAATGTAAATGGAATTCTTTTAATACAAGCGGGCAATAAAGTAAAAGAATCTATTTTCCTTGTTAAATAAATTTCTAGTACCTGTTTGTTATAATCGTAAAACATTTTTTGTATTTAACTTCTATTTCAGTGGCGTTTTTTTAAAAAAAGTTAGTCGAGAAAAAATAGTAGATAGGTAAAAAAAAGATTTTATTCGATGCTGGTAAGTTAATAAAGATAATAGTTGATGCGATCACCTAATTCAGTAAACGATGTTTCGTCTGACTTTTTTTTCCCGTGAACTTTGGGAAGTCAAACGAGAAAACTTTGGTTTTTGCGCTAATGCAATTTATCATCTACCGGAACAAATATGTTCCTGCGGCTTTGCTTTGATCTTTATGAAATATCGTAATGTTTCAGGGGGTTAATTTTAAAAATGCGCTAAAGTTTATTTTATTAAATTATCAGTGCTTTTCAGAAGCTATATGACAATCGAAAAGGATAATTTAGAGTATGCTTTTAAATAGTTTGTGAGTTATTTTGTATTAAATCTTTGAAGGATTACCAAAAATAATCTTTAATAGCTCTCAGCAATTGCGTAGATTGTTTTGTTCGCCAACCAACAGGCAGTGAAAAATCAATTGTGTTTCAATGTCTACCCTTTTTTACCTTCACTTTAAACTTGTTAAGATAATTACAAGCACCTGATAGTATTCGATATGAATATGTAATAAGATGTGCAATAATAAAGTTTTAGTTGTTTCTCCGCTTTTGAGTTGAATGAAAGATCAAGAAAACATTTTTAGTAAAAAGGGAATCAAAGTAGCTTCTATAAAGCATAATCAACAAAGGAAAAATATTGAAGATGATCAAACATAGGTAATAATTATCATTATTATACATTATTTTAGTCACCAAATAAAGTTTTTCATTTCTCTAGAGAAGGTCTAGTTTTTGCTTGGTAATTACCCTGAGAAATTATACATTTTTTTCTGAACTATTGTTCATAAATTTTGGAATTTTGATTTCATTTTTCTGTAGAAAACATGTAAAATATTTTTTAGTGAATGCAAAATAATTAATCATTTATTGAGAAATTTTTAATGCTAAATGCATTTAGATTGAAATTGCATTGAAGATTAGAAATGCATTATTATATTTCATTAATTCTAAATGTGTTAAGCATTTATTATGAAATATTATATTATTCTGATATTGAATTTAGACATGCTTCAAGTAAATTTTTTTTATGAATTATGGAGTGTTGTTTATTATTTAAAAGTATACTGTTTTTTTTTTAGATAAATTACAGTGAAGCAAATGTAATATTTTGTTCACCTGAAGCCATTCTAACAACTTATAGATCAATTACAGATCAAATACAGATCAAAGGCTCTGCCTTTAATCAAAAACTTGTTGCAGTTGCAATTGATGAAAGTCATTGCGCAAAAAAGTGGTAAGTGATTTTGTTATATAGATAAATTTTATACGTAAAGTAAACATTGATATTTACAACTTTAATGTCAGACCTTCTTGTAATACATTGAATTAAATTAAAATTTAAAAAATTTTACTCATTTAAAGAAAAGATAAACCCATTACCTATAGCATTATATAAGTAAAATCTTGTGATTTACATGATTTTATTTATCCCTTATTTGTCTGAGATTGTTATAGAGGATGTTCAAGTACACAATCAGATGCATTTCGACCTCATTATAGTAGACTCTCGAATTGCTATCACTTGTCCCTAAAAGAATTCCAGTATTGGCATCGACAGCAACTGCAGCTAAAAGTACTACTGATTATACTTTTTTGGTAATCTTTGCATGAATAATTTGGTTATTATATCATCTACACCAGAAAGAAGAAATACTAAATACCTAATACATATTGAGTCTAGAGATCCAGAGAAATTTTTCTACCCAGTTGTTCAACATATTCTTTTGAATACTTATTCAGCTAAATGAACTTTAGTCTTTTCTATAACTATGACTAATGTGAGATCAATTTATTGGTATTTTCACAAAGAAGTAGGAGAAAAATATAAAAGCTGATAGACCATATGGTCAATTTCATTCCAAAACAGATGATGATTTTAATGATGAAAAATATAATAATACAAAGATCAAGCTTCAATTTGTTTGTTCAAAAATATTCTTTGATCAAGTTTCATTTGTTTGTTCGAAAATATTCTACAATCCGTTTCTTCTGCTTTTGGTGTAGGTATCAATATTCTTTGTCAGTTTTCTTTAAGAATTTCACGACCTCTTGATATGACATTTATATTTTTTTGTATTTTTGCTAATATTATTTTTACATTTGTATAGCATGTTTTACAAATACAATGATAGTTATTTAAATAAGTTAGCTTTTCATTGATGATTTTTTCTATATTTAGGTCAGCCTCTGTTATTTTTCCCTTATTATCCCATATATTAATTTTCATAGAATCATCATCATAAGATGAATACTTTTGTGTGATATCATGAAGATATAAAATCCACACGTTTAATGAAGGAGGTAAGAAAACCTCAGAAGGTTGTGACCTTTTTTTTGTTAATGGTATAATGTTTTTGTTTTTTTTTAAGCAATAAAACATCGTGATTATTGCATTGAAAATCAAACAACTTATCATCCCTTTATTAAAAATTGGATACCATGTTGCAATAAAAGAGTTCACCAAAACTTATGAGTATATAAAAAGCAAAACAAAATGTTTGAATTTAATAAATTAAATTTGAAGTTATTCTGTCTTAATTTGGCCACTACTTATGAGTAAGAAGAAAAAAATGAATTTATTATTATTTTTATAAATCTGCAATCAGGAAAAACTTAAAATACGGGTTAACGGGTTAACGGGATAACGGGTTAATATTTGACATATCTTAAATTTGGTAAAATTGTTGATAATTTGTTGAAAATGGTTGATAATTGGTTTTTAAAAAGTTTATTACCCACGTCCTTAAACCTGCTAAGCGTAAATATTTTTCGTTATTATTAATTTTTTTAAATAATCAAAGTTTTCTCGTCTGACTTCCCGAAGTTCACGGAAAAAAAAGTCAGACAAATTATCGTCTACTAATTCAGTTGAAATAAACTACAAAACAAAAAACAAAAAACGATAACTAAAAGACTTTCATAAGTCATTTCATAAGTATCTGTCGCAAACGGCTTCTCAATATTTTGAATAAACACCCAACACCATCACCACTTTTTTTCTAAAGGACTCTTGATTTTCTTTCAGAAAATTCTAGATATATAGGACTTTTTTCAGAAACTGACGATTGTGCCTCTCCACCTCGAAACCCATGTCGTCGGCCATGATAATTTATTTGAATTTTCAGCCAAAATAAGCGAAGCATTTAAAGAAATGGCATTTGCAGATGTTAAGCCAAACATATTTGTTATTTTTTTAGATTGCACCTTATTTCTTGCTAAATTTTTTATATAGTATTTACTGTTGTTGGAAGGCATTGCAAAGAATTATGAGCAAATTTTGAGATATGATTTTTACAAATAAGTTTCCGAGAAAATCCCTAAAATTGCTGGGAAAATCCCAACTCTCAAGAAGTTTTTTCCAAGAGACTTTTTCACAGTTAAAGTGAGTTTCCACTCATCCGTTCTTCTACGGAAATGGGATAGAAAAGGGAAAAATAATCAAGTTAGCATGCATAGTTTAACTTTGGACAAATTAAAACTTATAATACGCATGCCCACGTGATTATTTTTCCTTTCCCGTTCCAGTGAAAAAACTATTATTTTACTAGTATTTAATAACAATTAATTTTCTATAATTTTGAGAATTATTATTAAATTTTAATTTATAATTAGCAAACTTTATTAGGAGAATGGGATTTTTTAATTTTAATAAGATTATAAAATGAGCATTTGGGAATACCGCGTTTGACGGGACTCCACAACGCTAGTTTACAACCTGACATATATATATATATATATATATATATATATATATATATATATATATATATATATATATATATATATATATATGACATATATATATGACATATATATATATATATATATATATATATATAAATTTTTAAAAAAATTTTAAGAATTTTGGGGTCATTTTGAAAGAGGTATATAAGGTTTCTGATGAGTCTTAATTGATGAAACCTTAGTGTGAAATGAAAAAAATTTCGCTCTATTTTAAAGAATTTGTTTAAAATTATTAGTATATTTATATATATGTATATATATATATATATATGTATATATATATATATATATATATATATATATATATATATATATATATATATATGTATATATATATATATGTATATATATATTTATATATATATAGATATTTATATATATATATATATTTACATATATATATATTTATATATATATATATATATATATATATATATATATATGTATATATATATATATATATACAATATATGCGGTAGTGGTGTAGTGGTAAAGCGATCGCTTTATAAGCGAGAGGTTCCGAGTTCGATCCCCACCACGTCCCTGGTAGTACCGCGCTCAACTTGTTTCCCCGCACAGCGGCCTTGTTTGTCAAGGTTCGTGTTTCGGAGTTTTAGAGTTGAGAGAGGGTTATAACCACTATTAAGTAGCCTCCTCATCTGTAGTGGCCTTCTCGGCCTTGGGGAGGTGAATAACAAAAAAAAAAAAAAATATATATATATATATATATATCAAATTATATTCACTATAAATATCAAATGATATTCATATAATAGTTTTATATAATTTATTTATCAGTAACTAAAGGAGTATTATCAATTTATTATATGAATCACAACCAAGTGCTTATTTATCACAAGTACATTTTAAAACATTGAAATAAATGTCGATTATAAAATTAAAGGTTATATTTTTCTACCTTTAATGGTAAAAATTACATTTTTTATCTGAAGAGTTTTGGGAGAAGTTGTTTGAGTTTTATAACATATTAAAAATAATGTATGTGTTACCTATAAAATTAAAGACTAACAGCTAACTTTAATTATTTTACAGGTCATATTGAAACCAGATATTGTGTAAAGAGATTTTCAAAGAATCCGTTTTAACAACAATGGAAAAGCTTCCAATTCGCGAGATAACCGTGAAATCATTCGATTCACGATTAAAGAATCATTTAAAAGTTTGCTTAATTTCGACATTGTAATTTTAATTATTTTATTTGAAATAAACCAATCAAGTTATTTATAAATTTGCTTTTTCTGTAAATTTTAAACATTTAAACGTAATTTTGCAAGATTTGCAATGGGTAAACCTCGTGTGACCTATACGGGATACCCGGCGGGCATACCCATATGGGCTCCAGAGGAAAACCGCGGCCAAAATCCGGCAGGTTCCCGATGGGTTTCACATATGGGTTCTAGTTGCCAGCTCAAATGGGCTCCTTACGGTTTTAAAGTACAGGATTTGACTGGGACCCATACGGGATACCCGGCGGGCATACCCATATGGGCTCATATGGGAACCGCGGCCAGGATTCGGCGGGATACCGTCTGTCTTGCCATACGGGACCCAGTTGACAACGGGTACCGTAAGGTACCCGTATGTCAATGTTGGCTGATACCGTAAATTTTTTTTATACGCGTAAGTTTTTTTTTCTTAAAAAAATAATATTACGGCTAGGTTTATTGCTGATGGGTGTTTTTCTACTAATGTAACCTTTTTTGGGATGGTTTTTTTGACGCGTATTTATTTTGCAATACTTTAAGAAAAGTGTTTGGTTGTAATTAAAGTTTAATAAAGTTGGGGACAAAAATCGCTTTTTAAGCCACGGCTTCCGTAATTCTTTTTTCTTTTTAGGTCATTTGCGAATGACGTATCACACAAAAAGCAGCTTTTTTGCAATGAGTTACTTTGTGATTGTTAAGCAAAGTTAATGATGCATAATAATATAAAATAAATGTTGCACTTTTTTCAGACTCTACTCTAAAAGGTTGTTCTTGATACAGCGTATCACTTAACGGATACTTTCCTTGCTCCTAATTAACAAATCACTTTAAAAACTTAACAAAATTATAACTCGCGATCTAGCTAATATTGTTTAAAGGCTCCGTTTCAATAAATTAATCTTTAACTCTACAAAAACAGAAGTTATTATATTTAAATCTGTTCAAACAAAAATAAATAAGCAATTACATTTCAGATTCAGCGGGCAAAAATTAATCCGGTTCAATCTTCTAAATATCTTGGAATTAAAATAGACTCTAATTTATCTTTTGTATTGCATCTTCAAGACTTAGCATTGAAATTAGGCAGATCAAAGGACATGTTATGCAAAACCCGTCATTATGTTGATCATGAAATTTTGCTTAATGCACATCATGCTATTTTTCACTCGCATCTCAGATATGTTTGTCAAGTTTGGGAACAATCTAAGCAGCTTGCAAAACTAACTCATCTCCAAAATAAAAATTCTAAAGTTCATCTATTTACAACATATCAATTCAAACTGTAGCAAACTCTATTTTTTATCTAAAGTCCTTAAATTGTGTGACCTTATTCAGCTATCACAAAAACCTTCCTCTCACATTTATGAACTTTTTTAATTATTGGGAAAATTGTAACTATATTCTACGATCTCCTTGCAACATTAAGTTATCTGGACCTAAATATAGAACTGCTCATTACAGTTATGAATCCATACAACATTAAAACATATAAACATGCAACGGTCTCCCTTCCCAGCTAAAATCTCTTAAATCATTTTCACAATTTAAAACTGTTCTTTTTAACAATTTTTTAGAAAAATACCGTTTATAAATCTAACAACGATTCTACAACTAACCTTTTCACAACTAATTAAATTTAACCCTAACTCTGAACTTCTATTTATCTAATTTTTTTTTTCTTTTCTGTTGTGTTATAATACTACTTTTAATATCTTTCGTTAAATTTATTATTTTAATCTTTCTTAAACTGAAATATTTTCATTAGTATTTTCTTAAAAACTATTATTTTTATTATTACTATGTTTTTATCATAATAATTATTACTTTTCCATGTTAATATTGTTATTATTGTTGTTGTTATTATTGCTGTTATTGTTGCTGCTATTATTTTATTATTATTACTATTTTTATTATTATTTTGGTATAGGATATACTTTTGATAATCTTTACGATTACTTTTAGTTGCTGTTATTGCTACTATTATTTTAATTTACTTCTATTTATAGTCATTACTATTATCATTTTATTATTATTGAATTTGACAGGTGTTTACTTTATATTAGCACTTATTACTATTTTTAAATAACCTTGATGTAACAACTTTATTCAGAATATATTTGATTTGATACTGGGATAGTGTTGGCTGAACGGAATGTTTTTTGAAACAAGATGTAGAAAATGAAAAGGTTTTGTCTACTAATAATTTTATGTCAATATGAGAGCAATTACTTAAAAGAATTTAAGGTAGAAGATATCCTTCTTTGAAAATTAAAAAAATTTTCTCTCGAGGCAAAAAAGATTTTAAAAAAAAAGCTGGCATAAAAGCTGGTTCATTCTTTGTTCAATTGGACTGAATGCAGCTCTTTGTGATGCGTTTGTAGTAATCGTTAAAGAACCTAATAAAATTGAGAAAGATCTAAACAGTCGTTTCAATTGTTTTGATACCTGGAGTTTTAATCAAGTCTTACATCAGTAAGCTTCATAAGAATTTGTTTTGTGTTATTAATCTAAAGTAATGTTTCAAAATAGTGGTAGTTTATTTAATTTTACATCTCTTGAATGAGATAAGGCAATAAATTTTTAATGTTTACTGATCTTATTGAAATGTATGTTGCGGCCAATCCATCTTTATCAGTTTTCAGCCCAGCATACACTGATAGAGTAAGTACATGGCGTGGATGACAAATTGTGATCAGATATTAGTTTAAATTCTATTTGCAAGATAGGAGCTTGTAAAGTTACTGCTGGGAGTCCAATTGGCATATTTTTTGTCATTTTAACTTACTAAAACATCTACTGCTGACCCTAAGAATGAATCCAGTTCCTTCAGTTTTGTATCAGGAATATTTTAAAAAAATATTCCTTTGCCTTAATGAGTTTTATAGAAATAGTAATGAAATATTTCTTGTCATCTTGCATCTGTAAATTTTCTGATTAAAATGATATTTGATTGTTAAACTGCTAATTGTGAAGCTTGCTTTTTTTTCAAGCCACTGTCAACCTATCAAAAGATTCAACTTTTCATAAAGTCTCGCATCTTCGTTTGTCATCTGCAGCAACATTGTGATTGTCAATTTGAATACTTGATAGTATTTCTGGTTGAATTTCAATAACAGGGCGTCCAAACTTTTCATGAGTTCTGAACTTAGCGGCAATCTTAAAATGATTCTTTAAGGTCTTATTCAATGTTTTTTTTTTTCTTATTTTATTGACTCTTTCTGTCGATTACGACGAATCTTCAAGTAACATTAATCTTTTCCGGATATTCTTTAATCCCTTTTAGATATACCCAGTGGGCGCAAGATGTGTTTAAGACGTTTAAAACATAATACGTAACACGTATTAAAACATATTAATATATTTTTTTGACGTCTTAAAACATGACTAAAAGTACCAAAAACACGTTTATTTGCGTGTAAAAAAGAAGATTTTCCATCTTCAAAACTTTATAAAAAAAAAGCATTTTTTAGAAAAAAAAGACGGATTTTAGGAATTATCTAGTTAAAAAAATATTGTGACACTGCTTCTTTGTCTTATCCTATTAAGATTCTTCATGTTGACCAGCATGAGGTTTTTTTCATCTTGTAAAGTAAATAATAATTCAAAGTAAAGAATACTTTGAATTTTTGGATTATAAAATATACTTAAATTTATTTATTCATTCAATTGTTTATTAAATAATTGTATCTTTTGCTAAATTTAGTTTTAATTTTTAGCTATATATAAAACGCATGTAGCATGACAATAAATATGTATGTGGCATATGTTTCAAAAGTATAATCAAACACCTTGTAACTAAATTAAAATTTTTATTTGACGAAGACAAACTTTTTTTTTAAAGTGACCGAAAACGATTGGCATTTTACATGTTGTTATTTTTATAAACATAAATAAGCTCAGGTTTTGTTAAAAAAATAAACAAATGGTAAGCATATTGTTGATCCTTACACTAAATAAAACATGTTTTTGAATACAAATTTATTAATTCTTAAGTTCAGGTTCGTATTTGCTTTATGGGAACTATTTAATTAGGGTAATCTACATATATAAGAATAAAAAAGTTTGTTTTTTTCTTGCTCTCAAGACTTACAAGGTCTCAACGGAATAAGTGCGAATTTCATAAGTGCAAATTAGCATAAGTGCAAACGGCATAAGTGCGAACTTGCATAAGTACGAACTGGCATAAGTTCAAAGCAGTAACGAAAAATAGCATTAGTGCGAATTGGCATAGGTGTGCCAAAAGAAATTGATCTTTAAGTTGAATTATCATTAGGGTGATAAAGGCTGATATAGGCTAAATTCACATAGTTATTAGGCAGTTGCAAAAACTGGCATAAGTGCAAACTGGCATACGTGTGAATCGCCATAAATGCGCCGAAAGAAATTCTAAACATTGGCATAGATGTGAATAGTATAAACTGACATATGTATGAACTGGCATATGTGTGTCAAATAAATTTACAAAAACTGGCATAAGTGCGCCAAAAGAATTTGAAAACACTGGATAGGATTCTCATAATGGCAATTTGCACATATGTCAATGTTTTGCATTTATGCCAGTTCCCACTAGTGCTGTTTTTGCAACTGCTTCGCACTTATGTCAGTTCGCACTAATGAAAGTTGCACTTATTCAGTCTCACGACATGTAAACTTAAGCATATTTCTGAGCCTCTAGATATTTTTTGCATAAGCATAATCGAGTCTGTTTCATAGATTTAATATGCTTTTAAAAAAATTATCTTGTATCAGCCTCTATCAACCTAATGATGATTCATCTTAGAAATCATAAATAGGTTTATTAAAAACAAAGTACAAATCTTGGGGAAAACATTCCTTATAAATTATTCAAATATTGACGTGGTGGACATATATTTTTAAAAAATTGAGTTTTTTCAAATCTTACAGATATTTCTTTTTGACAGCAAACTTATTTTTTCGTTTTCTTTTTGGCCTCAGCAGACTTTATAAATTGTGAAATTGTGATTTGGTATACCCAAATCAGTAGGTAGTCAAAAAGTTTAATAATACTTAGTCAAAAAATTAGTTATTTTACGACTATATTTCAATTGATGACCTCTTACTGATTAATAACATTCATCAGACCAGTTGATAGCTTTCTCAAGATTATTTTAAAAAAAGGTTAAAACTTGTTACAGAACCATCAATTGACAATACTTTTGCATCACCGGCATACATTTTTGAAATATTTACAAAGTTAAAAGGCATCAATGTAAATAAAAAGTAGTAAAAAGCCAATAACAGAGCTCTGCGGCACACCACAAAATATTCTTCCAAGATAAGACATATTCTCCCACGATAACTCTTTATCTTCTAAGTTTTTAGAAATGCGTCAATTTATTTTAACACAAAAATGCTTTAATTTATTTTATACAGTAGGCCAGCAATGGACAAAATTCAAAATTTTGTCTAAGAATATACAATGTTCTACATATATATCTAATTAATTTTCTGGAGTTATTTTATTATATTTGTTGTTAAATAATTCCTAATCACATTGTTACACAATTTTTTTAATTATTTTTGAATAACAACAGGATTAAGTGTTTTATTACAAGTTTCAATATTTATAAGATAGTATTTAGCCACTGTTAAAAATATCAATTTAAGCTGTCATAAATAAATATAAGAATAGACGTTACATAATAGTTTATTTTTTTTTTAGATATGTCAAACTAAATGCATCATTTTTGGTGTCGGTTAGGGCAGCAAATGATTGGTCATACACTGTACTTTAACGTGTAGGAAATCAAGATACTATATTTTATGGTCCTAAACAGATCTATTCAGGCTACACATTAACAATAACTTGGTTGCTATGTTATCTAATTTTGCATATCAACAATCTATTTTTTCATTAATGTTATTTTAACAGTTTGTTATTCGCACTATGTTCACCATATTAAACGTGTGTATTAAAATGAGATTCACACTTCTTATGAAACATTTATTGATTGCTATGGAGAACTAATTTTTAAATAATTTTCGTATAACAACAGTACTACTTGCTATTTTACTACACTTCAACATCTAAAAGGTACTTAACCACAGTTATGGATGTTAATGTCATTTTGAGCTGTAATATATTAATATGTAACCAAAATAAAAGTATGACTTTTCTAAGAAGCGCAGAGCTCATATTATTACTTATTCCAAGTTTAGTAAATAAAGACCTGATGTTTAATTAGTTGTTAACTCTTATTCAAAATTGGCTATTCTGGCTAACTGTGCAATGTACCGAAATCCCATAACATTCAAGTTTTAGAAGTCTTTTATGAGGCATAAAAGCAGTAACGTAACTTGTTTTTATAAAAGGAAAAAAATCATACTACTATTTCAACTTAGGGTATTATTAAGTCACTTTGTACTTCGGCTGAGCTCTTAAGAATTTAACCGCTGAAACAGTGGCAAATAGAATATTGAGATATACTAGCTTCAAGAGTTTGACTCACATTTGACAAAAAAAAAAAAAAAAAACAGTAAAATTTGGTGTCGGAAACATGGTATGGGGCTGCTTCTTGTCATCTAGTATTTCTCCTTTTCACTTGAAAGCTAAAAATTATGGTAATATGCTTTGATAAAGAATGTTTTCAGCGTGACAACAATTTAAAACATACTATCGCAAAAAGATTATTTCAAAATAATGGCAGTAGGCAAATAGATTGCATGCGCAATCTAAAAGTACTACTTGCTATTTTACTACAATTCAGCATCTAAAAGGTACTTAACCGCAGTTATGGATGTTAATGTCATTTTAAGCTATAATAAATTCATATGTATTACAATCTAGTATATTAAGTATTATATACTCAAGTCTAATAGATTACATGGTTCCTGTGATATTACTGCAGAGCATCTTAAATAATCTTTTAGCAACAACCTTCTAATATGGCTGTCCTAATATATACCTGTATTTTAGATGCTAAAATAAGGCCTTTGATAGCTCTAACTGGGACTTGTTGTTTGAAAAAATTTATTACAACAAAATTTACCGCAATCAGTTGTTCGCACACTAGAATCAATTTAACGCTCTGGTACTGCTAGTATATCACACCTTAGACATAAATCAAATTATTTTCGTCTTAAGGCGTGTGACAAGGATTCATTTTATTGCTATATTTATACAATATCTACGCTGTAATTATATTAAGTCAAATTGTTTCAGATTCCAAAGTTAGAACAACAGTAAGTGCATATAATTGCTAAAAGTAAGCATATATTGCTTATGCACTTGATAATGCGTTGACATTATTGATTATGCAGACGATATAATCTTGTCCATATCAACTAAGTATAAAGTATTTAACCTTCATAAGAAGTGCAAACCTGATATTATTGCGTATACTAAATATAGTGCGTATATTAACTACCAAAAATAGGTTGATCCTATGCAAAACTAAGTATCCATAGCAACCAAAATAAAAGCATGACTTTTATAAGAAGCGCAGAGCTCATATTATTACTCATTCCAAGTTTAGTAAATAAAGACCTGATGTTTAATTAGTTATTAACTCTCTTTCAAAATTGGTTATTCTGGCTCACTGTGCAATGTACCGAAATCCCATAACATTCAAGTTTTAAAAGTCTTTTATGAGGCATAAAAGCAGTAACATAACTTGTTTTTATAAAAGGAAAAAAAATCATACTACTATTTCAACTTAGGGTATTATGGGTATTAAGTCACATTGTGCTTCGGCTGAGCTAAGGAATTTAACTGTTGAAACAGTGACAAATAGTATATTGAGATTTCAAAACTAGCTTTAAGAGTTTGACTCACATTTAAAAAAAAAAAAAAACAGTAAAATTTGGTGTCGGAAACATGTTATGGAGATGTTTCTCGGCATCTTGTATTGCTCCTTTTCACTTGAAAGCTGAAAATTATGTTAATATGCTTTGATAAGGAATATTTTCATTTGCTGAGGATAGCATGCTACTTCTAAGATGTTTCAGCGTGACAACAATTTAAAACATTCTATCGCAAAAAGATTATTTCAAAATAATGGAAGTAGACAAACAGATTGCCAGCGTAATCACTAGATTTAAGTTCGATAAAAAACTAGTGAAAATGTAAAAGATGAGCAAGCAAGCAAAAGCCTTGAAATGTTGTAATTCATTTCAATTCTTGTCGATCGCTAAGAATAAAATGTATTTTTCCAGATATGTATATGTATTACAATATAATGCTTAAATGTTTAATATTTAAGAATACTATTTAAATCAAAAACACAATGTATTAGTATTGTAAATAGTTTGAGTTAATTAGAAGTACTATTAGCGGATTGCATTGTATCAATCAACTCTTCATATATATTATGAAAAGAATGTTTTCATTTACAATATAAAATAAAGTTTCTGACATCGTAATACGTTAGTTAATAAAGTGTACTTTTCAGGAAATTGTATCTTTTAAGTTGTTCGATACGTCTGGTATTATAAAGAAAAGAGATCTTCAAAAATCACGATAGTGAGCATCACTAGATTTTTTAACTAAAAAACCGGAAGTATACTGAAATCGACAAGACAATGTAATACATACTTCGTATGTAGAAAATGTTTAATGTTTGAGTAAATAGATTTAGAAATGAACCATTAGAGTTTCCTAACTCTTTTACCTCAGTTAACTAAAATTTAGATTCTGATATCAAGCTCTTTAACATCATCCCTGGGTTGACTATAAGTAGGGCCGCCGGTAGTGAGGGGCAAAAGAGACATAGGTGCCCCGGGCGCCAAGATAACAGCGTGTCAGAAGAAGAAGTAAAAAAATTAACGTAATAAGATTTATTCAAAAAAAGAGTAAAAAAATTGTTTTTATTGATGAGGTGTAAAATAAATTTACTTGGTGATACACAAAGCAATTAACTTTTCTTTTATCTATATAAAAAAGAATCATTTACTCTAAAAATATGCGTGAACATGCTAAACTTTTAATGAAAGATATGAAAATGATGGATATTTTTAAACTAAATTTCTATAAGAATTTAATTTTTGAGTATTGATTCATCGATAACCTTTCTCCAGAAAACTTTTATAACACGTTTGAAATAAATAGAAATCAAAAAAGAAATTTTTAAAGTTTGAGATTTAACTGTTCTTAAAATAACTCTGAAGTTATTTGATTTTAATTTTTCGTTTTTTTTTATTTTTATTTGATTTACTGATCTGCGCAAAAGTTTTATGCCCATTCGGGTATTTGAATTATTATTTACGTTTTATTGAAAAAATATGAAAAGATTGTTCTATAAAAAGATCGCTATGACGCATTGCCACCTTTTTTGAGCGCCCGTCTGTTTAATTCTTTATTTTATAAAGATATTGTATAAACGGATATGTTTTTTCTTTCTTGTATATATGTTGATTATTTATTGTTAAACAGCAATAAATAAATTTAATAAAAAAAGTTATCAAAGAATTATAGTTTTAAATAACTTTGTGGAGACCAAACAAACAAACAAAAAAGTTTAACTTGTTTTTTATATTGACGACATTGAAGCAAGGAGTTATAATAGACAAGCTGGAGAACAATGCCGAAAATCTTTTAAAATCGTGGTACAGTCTTAGGAGTAAAATTATTCCAGCGGCAAGTCAAAACGGCGTCTTTGTGTGAAAAAGAGAAAATTTTGAAATGTAGTTTGTAACTTTTGAAAGCTTTAATCAAAATAAATTACTCTCTTAAAGCTGACTAAATAAACTTTTAACAAAATGTTCGAACTACTAACAAGTAACCACAACAAAACTCATGATCTATGTAAAGTAATCATTTTTTGAGTACCTTAATACTAGGTACAAATATCTTAGCTTTAGACAATTTCTACTGCTTGTTTGAAAATTATCTTTTGCTTACCTTTTTAGTTATAGGTTTGGTACGTTCTTAAAAAACGCTTCTTAGGCAATGAGCTTATTATATCTTTCCAGGATTTAGTTTTGTGCTGTAGTATTTTTGCTGGATTTAAAAACAAATTGCGGTAAAGCTACAGTTAAGCGACTTAAAATAATTTTATTTTTTTACTTGATGCGCTCTCCTCAGTGAAGACTATTTAAACATAACGAATATTCATTGGCTTTAGTTTATACATCGACTATTTATCTGCTGCTGGAAGGGAGTGTGCTGCTTCATCGACTCAGGGTGTGGCATATGGCTGCAATTTTTTTCTTTTATTATTCTAATAAATATTACTTATGTTTAAGAAATCTTCATTGACGAGAGAGCACAACAAGCGAAAAAATAAAATTATTTAAGCCGCTTAACTTTAGCTTTACCCAAACTGCTCTATTTAAATGTAGGGATATAACATGCATTTTTGTAAATCCAGCAAAAACTATTTCCAATTCTTAACTAGACATTTATTAATTCAATTCTAATCTAAAAATTACCAAATCAACAAAGTCGTATTAAAAACAAAACATAATAAAATAACAATAAAATAATTCTAAACGCTTTACAAATTTTCTAAGCCTTCATCTTTTATTTGCAACGCAATGATTCCTTGTAAGGTTTTAAAGGAATATAATTAGATTATGATTGGATAACTTTAAATTATCATAGTTACGTGATATTTAATTAAAAATTATGCTACTACAATAACTGTTTCTTGAAAAATGACGTGTTTTTACTCCTTTTTTTTTTTTTTTTTTTTGCAGTTATTAAGGTGCTACCCGAAATTCTTACGGTCTTATCACATAGCACCACGAATAATTTAACTAGAAAGTTCACGCCTTCTTCCTATTAAATGTCACTTATTTGCAAGAGTCGACGTCGAACCTCAGGCCTCTAGGTTCTGAGCCAGAACTCGAACTGCTGTGCGACGGCTACATTCTCACTCAAGCTATATTATAACTCTTTGATTGAAGTAAAAAAGAAAACAAAGTCAAGACTTATATCTACAAGCTGGTGTCTCTCATCTATACTGAGCAAAGTGGTGCAAAAAACTCATAGATAGGATTGTTAAACGTTGTGTAATATCACCATCTAGTATCAAAATCTCAACATGGATTTGACATCACAAGAGTGCGTTACATACCTAACTAAATCCTGTAAAATTTGAACACAAATTATGGTCGCATAACTGCGTTGTAAATTTTAACGTCAAGAAGTGCAAAGAAATGCAAGTTGGTTGTCGCAAAAACTAATAAAAATACCGTAGCTGACATTGACGATAACGGACGCAATCTAGTTCCAGCATGCATTGAGGAAGACCTTAGAGTACTAATATCCAACAACCTTTAAGACAAAGCACAAGTTAAAACAGTTTGTAGGTGGCAATCGAATGCTTGGTTGTCTTTAGGAGCCATTTTGGTATCGGAGCTTTCCAGCTATGGAAAAAAAACTGTACCAACTGTACATTAAGTACCGCATCTAGAGTTTTATGTGCAAGCCTTGTCATGCTTTCTCAAAAGTTCCTCTACTCAAACGTGTCCAACAATGCGCAATATCGTTAAATAAACATTTTAGTTACGAATAATATCTAAAAATACTCAGCTTAAACACACTTGAGTTTTACATTTTACAACTACGGCTTTACTCATCAAACTTAGCATATCTTTTTTTTTTTTTTTAATTAGTTATTTTAGGTGCTCCTTACAGTCTTATCACAGGGAGAGTCTTACCGCGGAAGAGCAAATAAGGAAGGAGGCGTGAAAATTAAGTTTTTTTTTGTTTTTTTCTCTCCATTTTTGCAGTATAAAAATATAAATACAACCAATACTTCCAATATACAGATGGCCAGGGCAAGAAGAAGACACAATTTGTCTTTTCGCCAAGCCCCGAGATTGATTCCGTAAAAAATAAATAATTTCATATAGAGTATATAAATGTTACCAATATATATAAAACAAGACTTTATTTTAAAAAGATAAAACAAAAACAAAAAGTTACAGGGTCATAAATAATTTTTTTTTTTTATTTTAAAAAAAAAAAAATTAAAATTGAAAAATTAAAAAAAAAAAATTTCTTCTAAAGTAATAAAATAATCAATAAAAAGTAAAATCACAAATTCTTAGAAATAAATAATAAATAAATAAGTATATAAAGATTAATATAAATTTGCACAAAGTAAAACTTGCAATAAAATAAAAAAATAAAAAATAAGGTTTTTAACATGAAATTGAACCTTTACAATTATAATATATATATATGTATATATATATATATATATATATATATATATATATATATATATATATATATATATATATATATATATATATATATATATATATATATATATATATATATATATATATATATATATATATATATATGTATTTAAGCATGCTTCAACCAAAACCATAAAAGGGTTGACAAAGATAAACTTTATACTAATTCGAAAAAACTTAACTGTGTCACCCGAAAAAGTCATACACTTCTTCACTAACTAGGAGCATTTGCTTCAATTTTACTTTAAATTCGTCAAGAGTTTTAACTTTATTAGATAGGATTTTATTCCATACTTTTGGTCCTCTAATGGATAATGAAAACTCAGTTGCGGCATAAAAATATTTGGGCAAAGTTAATAAAAGAACAACACTAAACATTTTTAATTCGTTATTCAAAATAAATAAACATAGATACTTAACCAGATACTCAAACAACACCTATATTCAGGTGTTGTTTGAGTATGTGGTTAAGTATCTATGTTTATTTATTTTGAATAACGAAATAAAAATGGTTAACGTTGTTTTTTTATTAACTTTATACATGAAAATTAAAAGATGAAAAATATTTATTTGGTAGACATTGAATATATTCAGCTTTATAAATCGTTCTTTGGAGTGAGTAAAACGGCCTACATTAGATATTATTCTCATTGCATGTTTTTGTTTATTAAAAAGTTTTTTAATTTTGTTTTGATTTGTGCTACACCAAGCAATGTTTGCGTAATTCAGATAGCTATGAACAAAGGAGAAATATAACAATTTTAAACTAGTTTGATCTAAAAATGGCCTTGCTTTATAAAGTAGGCAAATATTTCTTGAGATTTTACTTTCAAGATAATGTATATGATTAGTCCAAGTAACGTTTTCGTCAAGGAGTACTCCTAAAAATTTTAATGATTGTTCTCTTTTTATAAATTGACTGCCAATATAAAGTTTTGGAAGTTTTAAAGGGATTTTATCGCGTTCATGAAAGCGATGGAAAAAAGAATTTTTTTTTTTTTTTTTTTTTTTTTTTTTTTTTTTTTGTTATTCACCTCCTCAAGGCCAAGAAGGCCACTACAGATGAGGAGGCTACTTAATAGCGGTTATAACCCTCTCTCAACTCTATAACTCCGAAACACGAACCTTGACAAACAAGGCCGCTGCGCGGAGAAACAAGTTGAGCGCGGTACTACCAGGGACGTGGTGGGGATCGAACTCGGAGCCTCTTGCTTGTAAAGCAAGCGCTTTGCCACTACACCACTACCGCATTAAAATTTAGATAAAACTTTGTTTTATCTAAATTAATTGATAATTTATTTGCATTAAGCCATTCTGTGAGTTTTATGAGTTTCATGTTAACTGAATTAAACAACATTTTAATATCGTGACAAGCGTGAAACAAATTTGCATCATCCGCAAACAAAATAGTGCCGAGTAACTTACAAGATTTGCTTAAATCATTATTAAAAATTAAAAATAAGAGTGGTCCTAAAATTGACTCTTGTGGAACACCACATTTTATATTCATATTATCAGTTTTTCCGCAGCTAAATGAAATGTATTGTTTCCTATTTGACAAATAGCTTTGAAACCATTTAAAATTTGAGTGCTTAATCCCGTAATTTTCTAGTTTATTTAATAGAATATAATAATCAACAGTGTCAAACGCTTTGCTAAGATTAATAAATACACCTAGCTTATATTTATTTTCATCAAATGCCTGAAAAATATTTTGAACGAGATGAATAATTGCTTGATCTGTGGAGTGATTTTTTTAAAATCCAAAAATGTTGGTATGATTTAAAATCAGATTTATTAAGTTTAATTTTTGATGCTAAATTTACGCCTGAATTAACAATTGCATGATTAAACGATTGAGTAATTAAAGATTCATAACAATTCCGCAGTTATTTATAATGAATTTTTTCGAAAGACTGTTACAATTTATACTTTTTTTACCAATGACGTCATCTAATAAACGCCATGTTTTTAAATTTTATTAACTGGTTAGTATAGTACGTTTTTTTTGAGGACTTTATTATGGATTCAAAAGTTCACCCCTCCTTATTTACCGATGTTATTAAATTTGCCCAGAGGTGGCTTTTGACCACGGATCTTTAGTTTCTGTGGCAAGCGCGCAAGCCACTTATAATTACGGCTGCTCACATGTTATTTAAGATAAAAATGGCTTGTTTAAAACCCCAAAAAATCAAAGATTATCGTTTTTTTTAAACGTTAATGAACGTTGGTATTTTTTTACAAACCGTTGGAATAAACTAGTGCTGGATGTAATTGCACCTACCGTAAATGCTTTTAAAATTTATGTTTATGATTTTACTTTGATTGCAGCGTCAATCATCAGCATTTGAAAACCTGGTACTGTTTTTCTTCATTAATTTTGAATTTTTTATGAATAAGTTTTATTGCTTATTGTAATAAATAAATAGAAGTCAAATACATTTTTGTTTTCAGCTGCAGTCGCTAGATAGAAAATCATGCTTTACAAGCTTTCGGACTCCAGATGATCAGCTTAGATTGCCGTTATAGAACTAATTGCTAAAATCTTGCCAAACTAATTCCTAAATCTAACACTTTGATAAAAGACCTAAGTTTCCCGATAAACTCTTACCTCGACTCTTTCGAATTATCTTTTGAGGAGTTTGAAAACGCCTTTGAAATGTTAAAGTGTAACAAAGCAGTAGGTCCAGATGGTGTTAATGGCAACATTATAATAAGTTCAGTTGATGTTATAAAAGATATACTCTTCAAGATTTTTTCAATTTCCATTAAACAGAGAATTTTTCCAAAATTAGCAAAAGTAATATCAATATTAAAAGGTGGTGACATTGAAAACATTAGTAGCTATCGTCCGATTTCAATGCTTTCAGTATTCTCTAAAGTTTAAGAAAGAATTTTGTACAACAAAATTTGTAATCATCTTACTATTTATTATACAGTAATACAATTTATTATACAGTAACCAATATGGATTCCGAAAAAACAACTCTACTGAACATGCAATTCTTTAATTTACTAGAAATATTTCTGATTCATTTGAAAAAAACAATTTACATTGGAAATTTTTATTGATTTGACTAAAGCCTTTAATACTATTGATCACGAAATTTTTTTTAAAAAGTTAGAATGGTACGAAAATACTGGAAATATTTTAATTTGGCTAAAATGCTACCTAAGTAATTAAAAATAATTTATTTATGCGAACGAGAATATATCATCTAATTTGTTGAATGTGGAGTGTGGAGTTTCTCAGGGATCTATTTTAGGACCTCTCCTATTTTTATAATATATTAATGATCTATCTAAAGCTTCTAACCTAACAACAATTATGTTTGCACTTTATAACACTTGTCAACAACATGAACATTGAACTAGCAAAAGTTTCCGAATGGTTTAAATTAAATGAATTGTCATTAAATATTGATAAAACTAAATGGGTTCTTTTCCATCGAAGCGGTAAAAAGCACCTGCTGCCTAGTAATTTGCCTTTTCTTTATACGGATAATACAATAATTGAAAGAGTTTTAGTTACAAAAATTTTAGGTGTCTATATCTACGAAAATTTAACATGGAAAAACCAGGTTGCTAACTTATGCGGTAAAATTTCAAAGAGTATGAGTATTTTATACAAAACAAGAAGAGTTCTAAACAAACGTACCTTAATTCAATTATATTACTCTTTAATTCATTGTCATATTATCTATGTAAACATTGCATGGGGGAGTACAAATAACGGTAAACTTGAACCTCTCTATCGGTAACAGAAGCATGTTAAAATTTTAGGCATGTTAAAATTTTAAGAATAATATTGAGGAAACTTTAAATATTTTTAACGTTATATGCCTAACAGAAACTTGGTGTAGTTCTGACGAGGCTATATCTAACTCGAATTTTCACCAGCCAGGTTTTAATCCTGTATTTTAAGCACGTAAAACAAAAAAACGAGGCGGTGGAGTATTTTTTTATGTAAGTGAAGGAATGCGGTTTATAAATAGGCCTGACATGAGTATTTCTGATGCCGATAAAGAGGTTTTAACAATTGAAATTTTAGCCAAAAAAACTAAAAATATACTTTTAAGTTGCTGTTATCGCCCACCATCTGGTGAAATAAATATTTTTAAGTCCTTTTTAATTACTGATATTATAACAAAATGTACAATAGAAAAGAAATTAAATTACATTATTGGTGACATAAATTTAGACGCATTAAAATATCACGTTAATTCCAAAATTAATAGTTTTTATAATGATTTATTTGAAAACGGTGTAATTCCGCTTATTAATAAACCAACAAGAGTAACTTTAAAGTCAGTATCTTTAATAGATAATAATATGACAGCAGACACTTTTAATGAGTCTCTTAAAAAAGGGTTAATTAAAAATGATGTTTCAGATCATTTTTCTATCTTCTTTTCAATAAATACTGATATTGAACAATTACAAATAAAAAAACAAGTTATCCTAAAACGCTGTTTCAGTGAAGTAAATATTGCATCATTTAATGAACAACTATCATTACTACATTGGAAACATATAAATTTTTCGTCGGAAGCAAATGTGGTTTATAACTCATTCTTTAGAACATTCTATGAAGTTTATAAATGCAAACTTTCCACAATACAAAGTTAACTTAAACAAAAAAAGCTTAAAGTCACCATGGATTACTAAAGAACTCAGGAAATCTTCCAAAGTTAAACAAAAATTGTATATAAAGTATTTAAAGTCAAAAACAGATAAAAATAAGGAAATTTATAAAAATTATGTAAAGCTTTTTGAAAGTCAAAAAAAAACTTAAAAATAAAAATACTATTCAAACTTATTAGAGATGTTTAAGAATAATGCTTAACGCACATGGCAAATTTTAAATGAAATTACTGGCAATCAAAAAATTAAAACATGCAACTTACCAAAACTTATTAAAAACAATGATGATTTTTTATATAATCCTAAAGATATAGCAAATCAAACAAATAATTTTTTTGTAACTATTGGTCCAAATTTAGAAAAAAATATTCCAATTATAACTAACACAATAAATGATTTTGAATCTTCCGATAACTTCTATACTTAATAACTTTGAACTTTCGATTAAGGAGTTTGAATGTGCTTACAAAATGCTAAAAATCAATAAATCGATAGGCCCAGATCAAATAAATGGTAACGTTATAATCAGTTCTTACGAGATCATAAAAACTATACTCTTTTAGATCTTTCGTTGTTTAATTAAACAGGGTATATTTCCTGATCAACTAAAGATAGCCAAAGTTACACCAATATTTAAAGAGGGAGGGGGGGGGGAGGAATTATCAAATATAACTAATTATCGTCCAATTTCTTTACTTTCTGGTTTTTCAAAAATTTTTGAAAGGATCCTTTACAATAAAGTTTATGATCATCTTTCTAAAAATAGAATACTAAATACAACCCAATATGGGTTTAAAAAACATAATTCCACTGAACACGCAGTGCTTCATCTGACTAGAAATATTGCAGATTCGTTTGAAAAATTACAATTTACTCTTGCAAAGTTCATAGATCCATCAAAAGCCTTCGATACGATAAATCATGAGATTCTTATTAAAAAACTAGAAAATTATGGAATCTGTGGTAATTTTCTAAAATTACTTAAGAGCTATTTAAGCGATCGTAAACAGTATGTGCAAATTGATGTATCCTCTACAACAAATTTACAAGATATAACATGTGGTGTCCCCCAAGGGTCTATACTAGGACCACTTCTTTTTCTCATTTATATCAATGATCTTTATAATGCCTCAAATTTAAAAACAGTAATGTTTGCTGATGACACAAACTTTTTTCTGTCTAGCAATAATATCATAACACTATTTAATGATATGAACATAGAGCTAATTAAAATTTCCAAATGGTTTAAGTCTAATAAGTTTTCAATTAAAATAGAAAAAAAATAAATGGACTCTATTTCATCCAAAATCCAAAAACCATCTTTTGCCAAATGATATGCCTAAAATATATATAGATAATATTCAAATAAAACAATCAAAAGTTATACTTTTTCTTGGTGTTAAAACGTAAGGTTTTCATCTTATTGATGAAAACCTTACGTGGAAAAATCATATTCAAACGCAAAAAAGTTTCAAAAAATATTGGAGTATTATATAAAGCGAGAAGTTTTGTAAATAGACACGCATTAATTCAACTTTACTACTCACTTATTCAATGCCATCTAAATTATTCAAATATCGCATGGGGTAGTGCTTAAAAAAGACAATTAGTCAAATTCCTCTTTATCGTTTTACTCATGCAAAACCACTTTTATTCAAAATGAGTATTCTTAATATATACCAACTAAATGTTTTTAACACTCTTTGCTTTATATTTAAATGTAAGATAAACTTAGCTCCAATACCTTTTCAAAATTTATATGCAATAAAGCCCAAAAACAAATATGATCTAAGAAATGATAATTTTATTTATCAACATTATTCGCATACAAATTTTGGAAGGTCTCTTATATCTTATCGCGGAGCTTATTTGTGGAACTAAATAGTTTTAAAAAATTTTGATATTACCTAAAGTTGGGATTTTTCTTCTTTCAAAAACAAACTGAAAAAAGTTATTTTCTCAATAGAAAATATTTTCGAGTTCTTTTGATCTCGTTTCTCTTTTATAAGTGTTATCTAAATGTAATTTAAAATATTTGTTTTTATTTTTTATTGTTTTGTTAATCGGTATTTTATTTGTATGAAGGTTTTCATAAAAACGGTATTTACTTATTTAAAATATTTGATTTTATTTTTTATTGCTTTGTTTAACGGTGTTTTATAATTGAGGTAACTTATTTTATTTGTATGAAGGTTTTCTTAAACGGTATTTACTTTTCATTTTGTATTTTTTTGAAATAATTCGTTTATAATTTTGGTATTGTTAAACGGTTCTCGGTGACAGGATCTTACGATCTTCTTCGAGTTTCCGTGTTCTTCATATATTATGTACCAACGACATTTTTACCAGAGAATATTGTTAAATCAGAAAAAAGAAAAAAAAAAATGTTGCACGTCTTATAAATTTCAAGGACCGTTTTGCTCATGCAAAGCCTCTTTTATATGGATTGAAAGCTCTCAATATATACGAGCTTAATGTTTTTAATATTCTTTGTTTTATGTATAAATGTAATAACAATTTATCGCCTGTTTCTTTCCGCGACTTGTATTTGCAAAGAGATATAAATAAATAAATTTTAAGGAATAAAAATTTCATTAGACAACCAGTTTCTCAAACTAATTCTGGAAGTTTTTTAATTTCATTTCGCGGACCATTTTTATGGAATAATATAGTTTTAAATACTACAAAAGATATTTCTCAAGAACCTAAGTTTGATTCTTTTTAAAAAAATCTTAAAAAACTCATTTTTTTCACTGTAAAATATATTTATATACTTTTAAAACTTAGACGAATCTTAATTTTTGTGTGTATGTGTATATTTTTATTTTATTACGGGAAGCTTATTTGTAATATGTTACATAAACTTTATGTAAATACGTATTTATATAAACGTTGCAATATGAATTTTATTGTTTTTTGATCATATTTATAAGTTTATTTTACTTGCATTTACTGTAACGTATTGTATTTATTTTTGTACGGTAGCGTAATGTAATTAATTTTTTTTAGCGGTTCTTTGTGACAAAACCTAATGGTCTTCTTCGAGTGTCCGCGTTCTTTGTTTTTTTTTATTAAATATTGTTAAATTTGTTTTACTCTTTTTAACGAATTTTTTACCTGTAGTTTTAATTTTTTGTATATATTTAAATAAATATTGTAATAAAGAACAAAAAAGAATAATTGCAAAATGACTAAACTAAAACATCAACCTATGTTGAGCGGATTACTTATCTTGGCTATAAAACCAAACAGAATTTGTAAATATGAATCGGTAAAACGAATGATGGTAGCGAAATCTCGATGAACCTGGAAATACAGTTTTTTTGCTAAAAGTTCCCCGAACATAAGCTTGAAGTAAACATCTTTCTATCGTTACTAAGGGATTGAGGTAGTGAGAAGTCACTACCAAAGTTATGATATTGAAAATTTAAATATCAACACTTTCAAAAGTGTGGTATTAAGGGTATCTTTTGCAAGTGTAAACTTAAATTATCGCCACTATCAAAGAACCAAACACCTCTTTTGGTTAGCCCGCCTACAAGACAAAATATACGATCTTAAATGATTGTTCATATTTTTTACTACACTCCACCCTTTTCAAATTAAAAAAAAAAAAAACATTTTTAAATTGGTTTTTATTTCCCCAGAGACAAAATATCTATAAAGGCTTGATCAAAATTACATTGGTTTTTTTTAATATTTTATTAATAAAAATAAATATAGTTCAAACTCAAGTCTCCAACACTTGTGAGAAATACAAATTTAATTTTAATAAAATGTCAAATGTTCAG
The DNA here is from genome assembly GCF_038396675.1 of Hydra vulgaris. NCBI lineage: Eukaryota > Metazoa > Cnidaria > Hydrozoa > Anthoathecata > Hydridae > Hydra > Hydra vulgaris. The sequence continues at coordinate 56,377,644 of NC_088922.1, read as the reverse complement.
GTAAAATTATTGTGCTCTGAAGTTTTTTAATTTAGGACAAAATATCTTTAATTAAATTTATTTCTAAAAATTCGTATTATTATTACCATTTTTTTTTTTTTTTGAGTTCGGTGGTGGCAAAAGGGTCTTCGGTAGTGGTGGGAACAATTTTCATTATTGGAAAAAATATTTTCACTTTTAAACACTCGGTATTGAAATTGAGTTTTTCGATATCGCACTTTCAATATCATTACTACCGATAGTTCGGTGTTTTTTGATACTTCAATAGTTCGGTAGTGATATCGCAATACCCTGATCATTACGTCATTTGATTTAACAAGTTTAATTTAAAATTGGAATTATGAAAACTGTTTCTTTAACGTTCTTATTTATCTGGTTGAAAAATCAAGATAAAAGTTAAATCTTGTGAAATAGAAGACAACTTTATAATAGATATTTTGCATCCTAATAGTTTGAAGGAGTCTTCATTTTTCACTTCTGGAAACACTTCAGGTTTTCTCAACCAAATATACTCAAAGGGTCTAAACCAATTTTCCAATCTATATGCATTCTAAATTGAATTTTTTAACATATAGACTACCCCTGATGCTGAAGTCAAACAATCGTGAAGTATAGAACAAGAGCATCTATTGGACATACATGTTGAAAATGAACTGGATACAACTCTGTCGTAAAAATATACTAATAAGGCCTAGACTAGAAAAACATAATTTCAACTTAAATTTTAATGTAAACGAATTTTAAATAAGAAATACTACAAGACATAATTTTTTTTGAAATATGTCTATGGTGGAAAATGTTTATGTTGAAAGAGTCTGATAAAAATTAAAAATCAAGAACGATTTATATATATAAAAATATTTGTATATCTTTTTTTTTTTTTTATATATAAACCTAAATACTATAATACCTTTCACTATTTTATATAAATATTTCGGCATTTGATCCAAAACTTTATATAATGCAACAGACTAACTTTCAGCACTTAACAACTTTATTTGAAATTGTATTTATATTGTAAAATATTAAAAATTGCATCCTTCTTAAAAGCTATTCCTATTGAAACAGTCAAGTGCTTTTACATTTGTTATAAAATCTATACAAAAATATAAAACCAAAAATAAAACCTAAAATAGTTAAACAAAAAGATTATAAATAAATTTCTAGAATATTTCGTTTTATATTTAAAAACGCAGAAATTCAAATTATTCACAAAAACGTTTTGCAGCTCTGCGTATGCGTCCGCGACTACTTACGGCTACAGGAGATTTTAATGAGCTTTCTTCAGAGTCTTCGTTACTTTCAGTAAATGATTTATCATCAACTAAATCAGTTCTTGTTTCTTTATCTGATATTTGATCAAATACATCAAACTCTTCTTCACAGTAATTAACAGCAGATTTAGATCTGCACGAAGAACGTTTTTGTAATATATTATTTTGTTTTAACTTTAGTTTTTTGTTTGGCTTTTTATCTACTTCAGCTACATTACGACGCTTTAATGAAGGTTTAGGAGAAGTTTTTTTAGTAAGGTATTCCAAATTTTCGTCTGAGTCATAGCCATAACGTTTTCTAACGCGAGACCTACGTTTGGAATTACGTGTTCGTTTTGATATATTAGGTATAACGTTTTCTTCTGAGCTTAAATTAGAGTCACTTGAGTCTTTATTTATACAACTATTCATAGATCTTGTAACACGCAACACTCCATTTTGTGTTGCACTTTTTGATAATGATTTACCAGTACACTCGACAGGTGAAATGTAATTATTCCTTTTAGGAGATATATTCTTTTTATAGTTTTTTATAGGTCTTGTAGAGGAATGTAATTCATCTTCTGATGAATCAGATATTTTTTTAAAATTGGCTTTTTTTTTTGATTTTCCACGCGTCCAGTGAATATTTTCATGAGAACGTGTGTAAGCGTCAATAACAGCATGACATCGAGCGTCAAACAAAGCCGATAGCCTTAGTGTCATTTTAAAAATCTAGCAATAAAAAACATTTTTAAAAACATGCATTCATATTTACATAAAATTTTTTACCTGTAGTACGACAAAGTGCTTGAAAAATAAACTAACGTTTAAAATAACTTGCAGCGGAACGTCAACCTGTACTATAATGCAATGTTAAAATTGTATCAAAATTGAAAACAACTTACAGCAGAACGTCGATCAGTCGTGAACGTTTTCGAGTTTTTAAAGATAAGTTGAAAATCACGAATAAAAGATTCGGCATCATCATACTGATTGGAATCTAATCTTTGTCGTATAGTAGATAGATCAATCGGATCATGTATGACACTAAGATAATCCTAAAAATCAGAAACCATGGTTACTTCATTACTACATATCATTTATAAATGAAATAACCATAGACATTTGTTCAAATGCAAATTGATTATAAAAATATTTACAAATTATCTGAAAAAATGTTACAAATGACCCATAGACATTAATTAATTAAAACAAACACAAATTAAAAGCATATTACAATGAACCCATGGATAATATTACAATGTATCCATGGATACCGATGGATAATATTAAAAAAACTAAAAGAAGATTACAAAAGTCATATTACTATTAAGATTTCAAACAAAAGTCTTTACTTTATCTGACCCAATTTTTAGCATTTAAAGTAGTCATTTTTAGCTTTATAACATGTTCAAGTGTGTTAAGACTCAATCAATTTCATACATAATATACATTTGATAACAAATATTTCTGATATTTTTTTTTTGAGTTTATTAAATTATGTAAAATGTGCAGTTACCGTTTTTCTACGCATTTATGATTAAATGATTTAAATCGGTATCTGCCGATGCATCATTATATGCCAATTGGTTAATTAGATAAGTAAGTATTGCAACATCAAGTACCACAAGGAATATATATTTCTAGATTTTAGCTAATTCTCCAAATTTTAAAATTATTTTCAGAAAAACTGTGAGCTACTTTCATAGCTCGCTAGCTTTCAGCCGTTTGACATTCAGATCTGTTTTGAAAATAAATACTTCAAGAGAGTATCTTGTCACTGATAAAAAAAGTTTTTTAAACTGTTGTGTACAATCCAACTTTTTCTGTTTTATATTTTTTCTGACTAAATCAGAATTATAAACATAGCTTACATTTTGAGATATAATTTTTTTTGGTCTCTAAAGCCAATAACGATAAACCACCTTTAAATTTTTGTAGTCTTATATTTTAGCTTTGTTTTGTTGACTCATTATCCAGATATTCCATTTTCCATTTTTGTTAAAAAAAAAAGTTTAATCATATTACACTTATTAAAAAAAAAAAGTTTAATCATATTGCAAATCTATCCAATTAAAACGTCTAAAATAAAATCTATCCAGTTAAAACGTCTAAAATAAAATCTATCCAGTTAAAACATCTAAAATAAAATCTTAGATAATACTTAATTGTTTTAAAGTTTTAAATGTAGTCTGCTTACTTTAATTTAATGTATTGTTACTTCATAAACTGGTGTCTATTTAAACCAAAATATTAGCGTCTATTTAAACTAAAATAGTTTTTGTAAGCTTTTGTGAAACTGTACACCATTTTGAAGATAACCTAATAACATTTATTATTAAGCAAAAAAAAAAAAAGAAAAAAAAGAAAAAAAGAGAAAAAAAAACTCAAAATTTATTAACATTTCACTTGTAAAAAAATTCCTTTATTTTTTATAAATACATGCACTTATCTAAACTGCGTTAAACTGCATGTTAAAAAACATTTTTTAAATCAACAGTTTTGCTTTTTCTAAAATTAAAACTACAGAAATTTGATTATATTTAACAATCTTTATTATTTGAAAGTATTTTTAAAGTAAAAACTGTTCTATCATTTTAATATAATACATAATAATCTTTTTAGCAAAAACGTTTTTCATTTATTTTTGGAACAAAAATAGTTAAATATTTTTTTCACCTTGAAGTAAAAAAAAAAAACGAATATATATATATGTATTCATTTTTTTGAATGAAAATACAGACATTATCAATATTCAATCGATAATGTCTGTATCTTAAATACTCAACTAATAATGTCTATATTTTAAATAGTTTATCTTCTGTATTTTAAAGTTAAACTTATTCATACTTAAAATACAGTATCATTTAATTTATGTTGAAACATCAGAAAACTGGATACAAATTAATTGACCACACAAAACCATAAGTTAAGAAAAATGCATTTCACATCCTGGTCTACAACCAAAAATGTATAAATAATGACATTTAAGAGAAACATTTATTATCTTAGAAAAGATGCATGTTGCTGCTGCAAAATAATTAAGTCTTTATTAAAATAGAATGATTAAAAAAACAAATAAACATAATAAGAAGTATTTATACTTATTTAACTATATTTCTTTGAATATTACTTCTTGTATTTTCATTACAAATAAACATGTTTCACTGCGCAGTGGCATTTAAAGCTCTTGTTACAGAGTACTTAAAGAGTTGAGAGAGTTTTTATTGCAGTTTTTTGTTCAATAAATTAAGGTAAAAATAAAAAACATCATTACAGCCTTTATTTTGGGATAGCAAAGCATTATAAAACTAATAGTCATTATCTAATAGCACATTATGTGACTTCTTTTAAATTAAAAATCCCACATTCAAGTAAACCAATTTTAAAAGGTGACTGATTAACTTCAGAGTTTTTTTCATCAATTGAATGATGACTTATGTTTACATTCTATTTTGTAAAAAATTTACATCTAAAAAATTATTTACAAAAATTATTAAATGTTTCTTAAAACTGATTTAATTATTGTTATTAAATAAAATAATATTATTAAATAAAAAAATGTTAAAAGATAGAAAAAGTATAAAAATAAAAATAGCTAACCGGAAATAGCTCTGTGTCAACAGGTTCTCTAAATGGAGCTGCATCATCCTTTAAAGCAATAAATTCCAGTAATGACTTTGCCTCACGTTTCCAGTCCTAGGTCCAAAAAATTTTATACTTTATTTTAAACAAGATCAAACAAGGTTTTTTTTTAAAATGTGTTCATTAAAAAATTAGATTTTTTATTTCTTTTTTAAAACAATTCACTCCCATCAAAGGTGCAAGCAACCACTATTAAGTTGAGAGTTACTAGAAAACAAAGAATAGTGTTAAAGTACATAGAAATGGTTGACAGAAAATTTGAAAAGTTATAGGTTAAATAAGTCAGGAAAAAATGGAGATGTTAGAGAGTTCCAAAATTTTTGGAGCATGAAGGGACAGATACAGTAAAATAGTATTAGTAGAAAAAAAAAATGCAACCTTACAACAATGGAAGAGCTTTGCAGATAGAGCAGATCCAACTATAACAGGAATATAAAATTGATTTGTCAACAAATATAGACACTTTAGATGAAAGATTACACTAATCAACAAATAAAATTTTATTGTGCATATCTTGTTAACTAGGTGGTTTTTTTAAAACAAATTAAATATGCTGATTTCAAATATGCAAACCATTTTTCACCATGACGTCAAGTTGTAAAGATATTTGGGTTTAAATCTTTAGTATTTCAGGTAAAGTCCGTAATATTGTCGAAAAAAAAGTTATTCAAAAGTATGTCAACCTGGGTCTCAAAAGAAGCGTATTTTCATAGAGATTTTAGAAAACATAAATATTTTTCCTTAAAATTTATTGACAAAAAAATTATGTAAAAAAATGCTAAAGACTCTTAAAAAAATTTCAACAGAATGTTATTCAGCAATAATACAAAAAAAACTTATTTTTATTACAAATGAATAACATTTTTAAAACCTCTATGAAAATACGCTTCTTTTGAGACCCAGGTTGACATACTTTTGAATAACTTTTTTTTCGACAATATTAGGGACTTTACCTTATATACTAAAGATTTGAACCCAAATATCTTTACAACTTGACGTGATGGTGAAAAATGGTTTGCATATTTGAAATCAGCATATTTAATTTGTTTTAAAAAACCACCTAGTTAACAAGATATGCACAATATAATTTTATTTGTTGATCAGTGTTATCAGAACGATCATTAATGTAGATAAAAAAATAATACAGGACCAAGGATAGAACCTTGTGGAACCCCAGAATTTACTAGAAGTGAAAAAGAGTGTTGGTCTTTGAGAATGACTTTAATATTGCTTTTGGAAAGCAATAGCCCTTTTAGAATTTTTCAGTTACAACAGTAAAATGAGAAAAATTAAAAACCAACTGCTATTGATTGTCAGAGAGTATGTTAATTAGACTCAAGATGAGATGTTAGAAATTTGATGCCATTTTCCAGCAAGCAGGAAATCAAGATTCAGTCAAGCACTTATTAAATAGTTTAGGGAGAATTAAAGTTCAGAAGAATACTTTTGTAAGACTATGACAGGAATGTTGTCTGGATCACAAACCATTGAAGATTTTAATTAAGAAATGACTTTAGCATTAGAAGCCAGAGTGGTGTGGATGTCTAACAATATGTCAGCTTGTTTAATTGGAATGGCAGGATATGTATGGAGATTAGATTCAAGAGTCAAATTAGAGGGAAATAGTTTGCAAATAATCCTGCCTTCCCTTAATAAAGATAATAAGATCAGACCCATAAATTAAAGATGGAATGTTCAACTATTTATTATATAACAATGATTACTAAAAAATCTGAAATAAAGCACCTCATCTGCATGTGTAGAAACTCCAGATGAGCATTGTTCAGATGATGCACACTAAAAAAAATTTAAATGCCATTTTTATTTGTTTCAATCATTAATTTATAAAAATGCAATGGCTGAATAACTAAATTTTTACGATTAGAGAACTCCCGCTATAATAAAAATATCAGCAAACTAAAAAAATTGTGATTAAACAATGAACAACAGTTTTCTAGTTAGTTTCTGAGTATGCAACTTAAAATCTCATCTAAGTCAACTAAATTTCTGTCAATCATGATTGCAAGCAGCAAGATCTGATTACAGTAGGCATAATTCTGTTACAACAGGCAACCAAATTACAAAATATTTATTTTTGCAACTATATTTTTTAATGATGACACTTTTTGTAACTTCAGTTAAACCATTTTTAATGTAAACATTTTGTACTTGAAAATGAATATAGCTCAAATAAAAGCATTGAAAGCAGTCATTTTTCTATTCTTTTTTGTTGTTTTATTATTTAATTTTTTTGTTATTCTGTTGTTTGATTTTTTTTTTTTTTTTTGCTCTTTTTTTTTGTGGTCAAATTTAACTTCTATTATTGTCTTTCTAAATTTTCTTTTTAATTATATTTTCATAATTGTCTTAATTCTAATATTATTATTTTTATTTAATTCTAATATTATTATTTATTTTTATTTAATTCTAATATTATTATTTTTAACATGACATTAGCGAGACATTAAATATATGAAAGGAATCAATTTACTTCCATGTTTTTTCATTAATTTTTTATTAACATTTTTTCCGTTAATTTTTTTCTTTTTTCATTTCAAAGTTTTTTTCATTAATTTTTAAATAAAATTTTAAAATTATTTTTAATATTTCAACTTTCCACTATTTCTAAACTTTTTTTTTAAATTTTCTCAAAATTAACTTTTATCTCAAATTATAAATCATCTCTTAAAATTACTAACATTAATTTGCAGAATCACCCTAAGAATTATAAAAACTATTTTTTTAAAATCATTACAGGAACATCACTTTCATATGCATCATCTTCATCATTTTCATCTTCTGATTCTTCAAAATTTTGTTCCTAAATAAAAAATTATGCAATAATAATACTTATCAGCTTTAATAAAACAATAAATATTTGAATCAAAATTTACCTTAGTCTCATAAACATGTGGAATACTTTTACATAAAGAGCGTATATCAGTTATGATTGGGTCTCTGCAACAAATGTTAAACAGTATTTTTCTTTTATAGTAACATTTCAACAATGCAAAATTTAAATTTATTACTAAAATAAAGTTTAGATTATTAATACTAATTATTAAAAAATGTTTTTTAATAATTAGTATTAATGACAATGAAAGTTAAAATGACATTGAATTTATAAAACCTTTATTATTAAAATAATGAAGTTATTGATAGTATTGATGTTAGAAAAAAATGTTAAAGTTATTGATAGTGTTGATATTTGTTAGAAAAATAAAATAACTTATTATCAACACAAAAGATAGATTAAAAAAAAAACAGTATACAAAGGATGATTGTGTATGCGTGTGTGCATGTAATATTGTAAGGATTAACCTATATCATATTAAATATTTAAAACATTTTAAACATTTAATATAAAATACTTGGAAATTTAAAGTTGTTACATTATTTTAAAAATGTAAAATAAAGCATACTTGCAAAACTTGCAAAGCAGTTTAACCAAGTAAGCAGCATCAACAATAATAGCACTGCCTTGTTCATTAAATTTAACAGCATTAGTTTTTATTTGGCGTATCTCCCACAAGAGTGCATCTATTCGCCTAAATTGACAAAACACTTCAGTTCACACATCATGTAAGGAATAGGGTTAAAAAATATTACTTTGTTGTTACAGATATCAATCATAAAATTAGGATCTATATCAGAAAAATAAGAATGTACAGAGCCCTCAGAACACAATTTTTATGTGTTGAGATAAGTTGTAAAACTTTCCAAACCTTTCTTAACCTAAATTTAACGTAAAGAATTGTTTTTTAACAACACTTAAGAGTGTTTCTTTTGCAAATGTTATTTTAATTGGTTTTAACTAAATTTAAACAAGAAAAAGTTAGATACCTAATTGCAGTTGCAAAATACAAATCTGTGCATCTAAATATCACTATATTGCATAAAATAAATTAAGGGGTCATATTATCTTTATGGTAATATGACCCCTTAATTTACTTTATGGAAAAAATGTCACTCCTAGCCTATTTTATGTGCAAATGTTTTTTTTACAGATGGATGGATATATATATATACACACATATATATACATATATATACATATGGATATATATGTGTGTATATATACATATGGATGAATATATACACACATATATACATATATATACATATACTTATATATATTATTTAGCATCAGCATTGAGACAGTTGCCAAAAAAGCTGCTAAATCTCATTTTATCTTCAATAAAAAAAAGTAAAAAGATTTAATAACAATGCAATTAAGACAGATTTGTTTCTCTAAAAAATATAGAAGAATTTAATTTTCTGACTGACAGAGTGTTTTAACTTTATTGAATGTAGGATTTATAATTTGAACTAGTCTATTATCAGTCAAATATCATGAAATAAATAAAGAGCAATTTATAGTTAAAATATAATGCTTTAAACACGAAATGATTGAACTATTGTAAAAAAAACAATCTAATGACATATTATGTTAAGATCTTTTATATGTTCTCACAATGTTCATAGGAACTGCAACAAATTCAAACAATCCTAACTCTAGTGACCAACACTCGAAGGATTTTCAGTGTTGGTTATCAAAGTTGGCTGAAATAAGACTAATAGTGTATAAGTGTATTGCAACTTAAATGGTTGTTCTTAAAAAAATGAAAAAGAGAATTAATATTTCAAACTATTAAAAAAGTCACAAAGATGAAATTTTTTAATTTGTCAAGAGCATTAAAAATTTTTTTAGTCAAGGGAGTCAAAAACCTATTTGCTAAGTCAAAAACCTAGTATCTGTATGAGTGTATGTGTGTGTATATATATGTGTGTATTTATCTACTAAAGGGAATATAGACATACATTTGGTAACATTTTTTGCTAACCTAATTACTTACATTTTTTTTGAGAAAAAAAATGCACTCGCTTGCATGTTTTTCCTGTTTAGTCAGTTGACACATGTACTGAAGCCCCTTGGCAGCTTCTTATTTTAGTATGACAACAGACTGATTATTAAAGTATTCATTTATATACATGCATGTGTATAAATATATCTTACCTCAGAATTAGAGTCAGCATTAGGCAATGCTGACCTAGAAGTGCTTGAAGTTGGCAAAAAATCGCTGACCTTATTTTTCCTAATTCCGAGGATATATTTTATATATATATCCTAATTCCAAGATATTATATATATATATACATATATATATATGTATTCATATTATATATTTGTGTGTGTGTGTGTGTGTATATATATATATATATATATATATATATATATATATATATACATATATATATATGCATATTATATATATATATATATATATATATATATATATATATATATATATATATACATATATATGCATATTATATATATATGTGTGTGTATATATCTATATATATATATCTATATATATATATATACATATTTATATATATACACACACACAAACACGTATACATATAATTTATATATATTTGATTAAGTATGCGAATAATAAAAAATAAACTACATTTATATAATATAATTATCTAATAATTTATGTTGTATTATGCTGATAAGTAGAACTTATGTTATTAAATAACTCATTTTTACCTATAAAACCTATTTTCTAATCTTGATTTTATTGTTTGAAGATCAGTGGGAAATGCTACAACACTCCAGTAAGTTGGATACAGAAGTGTATCAACAGGACTAACAAATGGAAAAGCAAAATCCATCATCATTAAATCATTAAGACCTGAAATATAAATATAACAAGTTTGTATAAAGTAAGTTTCAATTTTCTTATAAGTTTTGACACCTAATCATGCAGCCCTATAATATTGGTTTTTACACCGTTAGTAAATTAGATTTAAATCTAAAATTTGACATTTAAATTCATAATGTATATTATAGTGTATAAATATATCAAACTTTGTTATGTTTTGCACTTTTAACCTGTTGTATATAAAATAGCATTAAAAAAAACAAACCTTTTCCAACCCTAGATAACAGATCTTCAAAGCTTTCATAAGGCCAGTCTGTTTTGTTAGATTTATACATGTACAAAAATTTATCTTCTTCTGTTAATGGATCATCATTTACAATATCACAGTCTGCATTAAAATCATTAAAAAATAAAACGAAATTAAAACCTTTGTTTTTCTTTTAATGAGAGTCCTAAGTCTAATAAACATATTCTTTATTTAAAAGAACATAAAAATAATTTAGATTATAACTGTAGTGAAAATTTGTATTCAAAAATAAACTTTCCTTCAATTACCTAAAAATGTGTCTGGCTTGAAGTTCATTTACTTAACTATCTTAAAATATAGATAATATTTATTCATATATGCAAGTAGACAAATTATCATTATTGCAAACTTCATTAAAATGTCATAAAAAGATTTATGGCACCTTAATAGCTAAACTTTATAATATATTTGTACTATACTTTAAAAGTTATGCTTGTGGTGATGTTTTAAAGACATTTTTTTTTTACATTTAAAAAAACGCTATTGTTAATAACAACAGTGAAAGTGACTCTGTATTATTAGCTACTTTAAAACAACACTTCTAAGAATGTCAATCAAATTATGAAAATTTTTTAGTTCTAATTAAACTATTTAACATTGAAAACTGAATTACTTTACTTTTTAACTACTCAAATTTTTGGAGCAGTTTTAATTTTATTTAATTAAAATAAAATTGCTAGATTAAATTTTGCTTATTAATCACCCAACCTTAGTATGTAAAATTAAAAGGAAATATTATTGTAAACATTAATAATGTGACATTTCTCTCACTTTATATTCTCCAAATATTGAGTTTCTGTGCTTTGCTTTCTCAAAAAATATAGAAAATAGTTTATGAAGACTAGTGAAGGATGAAGACTTTGTGAAAAATAAAGACTTTGTAAAGAATGAAGACTTGTGAAGGATAAAGATTTGTGAAGGATGAAGACTTGCGAAGGATGATAACTTGTGAAGAATGAAGACTTGTGAAGGGTAAAAACTTTGTAAAGAATGAAGACATTTATTACAATGTGGCAGGAATAATATACACTAAAACAAATTTTAATGTGCTTTTTAAAAGATGAACATGTTTATAATACTTAGGAACCTCTTTAATCACAGACAATTATTTAATAGAATAATCTTATCTAAAAAATTTTAAGAACACTATTCCTACAAACAAAAATACATAGAAAATAGATTTTTTAAATGTTAAAAGTACCTTCAGGAATTTTTTCTAGATCCCAGGGGCTTACCCTCTCACTCTCACCTGAATCCCATCTAATTCAATAAAAGTAAAAATCAATAACAAGAAATAAATTAGTTACAAAAGGAATCAATAAAAAAATGAAAAGTTATATAAAAAAAGATGTTAAAATGCATACTCGACTGTTAAACTTAGAAAACTGCTGTTAGGAAAATCTTCTTCAAAAGGACTAACATTTGTGATGTTTCCAAAATACCATTTATCATCAATAATACATCGGAATCTGTCTCCTAAAAAAAAAAATCACTGCAATATGTAAAATAACAACTTTTTTCTTCATATTTTTACAAGAACAAACAAAAAACCTTCTTTCCAGTAATGCATCAAAGACTCTTCATATATATGTTTTAACACCAAAAAGTCTACAACGTTTGGCATATCATGAAACCTTTAAAAATATATATGCCAATTGAAATTTAACACTTTTAAAAAATTAATTTTCAATATTTGCTTATTAAGTAAATTACCTCACAGTTATGGTTTGTTTTCTGCCTGATAATTTTTTCTTTCCAATAAGTTCTAGGTAAACAATAACAACAATTAAGTTAAATTTAACTTCAAAAAAATATATATTCTTTTTTCTGAAAAAGCTGTATGCTATAGCAAAACTAAGTAAGCATATGCTCATTTAACATACATCCTTTTTTTTTTTTAATGACAAATATTGTTTTTTTCAGGAAAAAATGCCTACATTAAGCAATATTTCTGCTAATGTTTGCTGTTCGCCGACACAAGGAGCTAATCTAGGAAAATAATTTGCTGAACAAATTATTTTCATAGATTAGCTCCTGCTATATATATATATATATATATATATATATATATATATATATATATATATATATATATATATATATATATATATATATATACAAATATATATATACATATACATATATATATTAGAGTGGCCCTTATTTTTAAACTTTCAAATTGTTTTGCTCCCAATCCCATTTCTTTTTCCAATCATGAAAATAATGACCTATACAAAATTTTAGCGTAATCGGACAAGTGTAAGTCAACCCTCATCGTCCATGAAGTTTCAAAATTTTTGCCCTCAGAGTCATTTTTGAGGGGAAAAGTTTAAAAACTGTTTTCAAAACTGTTTGTGCTGCTTGTGTAAAGTAACTTTTAGATTGTCTGCTTTTTAGACAGTAAAATGGCATCAAGTTCGTCTGGGAGTTTGTCACAGAAGTTAAGAAAAGATTTTCATGTCTGTCTTGTTGGTTACATTTCAAATCAAATCGTCAGAGCCAAATTGCCTTCGAACCGGCAAGTTTTACGCGTTTTCTTCTACAATGTAAGAGTTGTAAAGCTTACAACAAAGGAAAGTGCAATACTGGTGATTCAAGAAGTTTCCATTTTTTGGCAAAAAGCACAAATTCCTACTAAAAGAACTGACCACTGTGTTGAGAAGTTACTGAAACTGTATGATGAATGGAAAGGCTTACAAAAGAATTTGACGAGAGGTGCAGGCAAAGACAAAGAAAAAAGAGATATTTTTGTAGACAATATGGATGATCTGTTTGACATAGCTCAGAAGCTTTGGAACAGATGAAAAATGAAGAGGATAAGAATTTCTTAATCCTTCAGCACCAAAAAGGACAACCAGAGTCTGTGCTTGGTTTGGATCACAAACTAAAACACAAGGAAGAAAGGGCACTGAAGCACACTGCAATGGAAACTGCCAGGAGAAATAGGAATTATGAGGAAATGGAACAACATTTGTGTACTTGTGAGTTTTCTACATCAAAAACTGATTATTCAGCATCAAGCAGTGAAGACATTAATAGTGGCGGCGACAGTGAAAGTTCAACTGCCATCGTTCAGCAAATATCAACAGCAGGAGCAGCAGCAAAAATTCCAACAACACAAGGTACATTGCCATTTTTCACTCCCCAGAAGTTTTTGATAGGTGCAAAATTACTGACAAAAATGGGGTTTACATATTAATGGCTACTGCAGAAGCTTTCGGATGTGATACTGAAAACCTGGTGATAAATCGCACTTCTTTTCAACGCCTTAGAGAAAAATTTAGAGAAGCAAGACACTCAGAAATTCAGCAAAACTTCAACCTAAATGATTACCAAGAATTAGTGCTACACTGGGATAGAAAGCTGCTCCCAGATCTCACTGGTGTTGAAAAGGTAGATAGACTGGCAATAATAGTAACTTTTTAAGGCAAGGAACAATTGTTGGGAGTTCCTGAAATCCAAATATCTTTAGGTGAAGAGCAAGCTATGGCTGCTTATCAAGCAGTGGAGAAGTGGGGTTTAACCGAGAATTGTTGATTACCGAGAATTGTTGGAGTTAACAATGATCTTTCTTGGTGACATTCTGAAGGACGGAATATCGTTTCGTATACCAGGAGCTGTAAGTCATGCTAGATGGATGGCAAAGGCAATTTATGCATTTAAGATATACCTGTTTCAAAATCAATTTCAGTTATCACATATGGAGAAGAACTCTTTAAGAAGAATATGTATGTTCCTTGCTCGAGTGTACGTTCAAGCCTGGTTTCTATCATCAGAAGTAATTACAGCACCATATCATGATTTCCTATTCATGTGCCAACTGATTAATTATCGAGACATAGATCCACAATTCAGCAAGGCTGCTGCAAAGAAATTTTCCAACCACCTCAGGTACTTAGTTCCCGAAACTGTTGCTCTTGCCTTATTTGATGACAATGTTCCACCAGCAGTTAAGGTAAATATGGCTCAAGTTTTGCTCAACAAAGATGAAGAAGCGGAGGAAGAAAAAAATCAAGTCAAGAGATACATTCTTCCCGAAAAAGACTTTTCTTCCTTTCCATACATCGAGTTTCCATCTCTGTTAACTTCTGGTACAAGAACATTCTTCAACAGATTTTCTCTCAGCACCGATTTTCTGAACAAAGACCTTTCAGTATGGAAGGATGATCCTGGTTACAAAAGTGGAACTGAAAAACTTAAGAAAATAGTGTTTGTGAATGATGTTGCGGAAAGAGGAGTCAAACTCATTCAGGATTATAATAACATTCTCACCAAAGACGAAACTGAGAAACAAGATGTTTTACAGATCGTTGCCGGAGACCGTAAAAAGTACCCAACTGCTACTAAATACTGTCTTATGAAACAGCAATGTTCAAGGTTCATTGGTTCACATTATGTTTTGATTCTATGGACGTTATTGTTGTACATGAAAATGCTTTTGCCTTATAGCTTTTTGGTGTAGTAAATAAGAACATGGTCGATATAGACAAGAGTATGTCGCTTTTGAACGGAATTAATCATTATGCATATAATGTAAAAAAAAAAGACTAAACATTTTTGGCCAATGCCAATACCAATAGATGAAAAAAGCCCAGTACCGATGACAAAACTGATTAATTAACCAATTATAAGAATAAACAATAATATAAAACTAAATATTACAGGTCAGGTCTGGATCAAGATCGTAATGATCACCCAGCTACTGGTAAAATGTAATAGAGTATAACCTGATAGATGTCATGCTGCATGAAACTCTGACTTAAAACACACCCTGCCTTAGGGTTCTTGGTTGAGTATAAGCTAAAGATGGTGTCTTTATAAAAATATTTGCCTTAAGCAGATGTTAAAATCCGACTGCTGCCTTGTAGAAATCTTCTTGGGCAAAAACTTTAGGGGTAGGCAAAAAAAAATTTGAACTTTTTTTTAGATTAAACCTTTGTTACATTATTTCCTGCCTTGGATGATGCATGATCATCTTCACTCCTGTGTTGCTTCTCATTTATACTAATGTTCTCCCCAATCATGTACCCCTAAAGTGGCTCTATTTGATAGATAGAACAACCATATACTTTAGTAAAAAAAAGCTGAGATTTCAAATGCTAAGAAAAGGCAGACAATCTTGAATGTGATTTATCTGAAGACTTTATTCCATTTTATAGCTCTATAAATATTTTTTAAGGATTTTTAAAGGAAAAAAATTCTAAAATATTTTTAAAACAAAAAGTTAAAAAGCCTATGAGTTTTCTGCAAGGCCTCCCTGTTGTCAACCCTACAAGGAAAATGCTTAATTTCATTTTTTATTGGTTGGACTATAAAAAAACATTTCAGTAGATATAGTTCTAAAAAAAAATAATAGTTTTTTGTGGTCTATGACCACAGAACAATCTATTTTTTAATTCTGTATTAATATTTTTTTAAATAAAAAAATTATTAAAAGTACCAATTTAAAAAAATATAGTATGAAAACATAGGTTCAAAACATCTAAATTTTGATAAATATTGTTCTCAATTAACTTCTTAAAATAAATGTATATTTTTCTGGCATTTAACCCTCTGGAGGAACATAAAAAAAACATAAGAATTAGAAGGAAAGAAGTCATTTCTACTTTTTGGTGGGAATGGTTGCATATTAATAAGAACAGAAAAAATTAAAATATTAAAGGCATCAAAACTGATTTCAAAACCTTTTTTTGTTATGAAATCTTATTAAAGAGACTATTTAAATATTTTGCTTCATTTTTTCTTATCTCTTAACTCAATAACTTGAAAATATAATTCTTTTCAGACTAAAGAACAGTAGAAATAGTTGAGCACAATATTTATAGAGATGTGACAGTGGGTTTGCACTGCAAAAAGTTATAAAAAATCAGCATTTTCAAATACTAGTGTAATATCAATTTTTTACCCTGTATTTTTTTAACTGTGTAAAAATTCTGTTTACTAATATTAACAAAATTAATTTTGGATACCTATAGTAAAAAATTTCCTAGAAAAGCAATTTCTAATTACCACAGTATTTTTCTAAGAATGCATCATAAGATCATATACCAAAACACAAAATGTGATCATCTCTCAGATCTCTAAAATTCTTTATTACAAAATATTGAAATTTAGAAATAACATTTCATTCAGGCTCTTATAGTGTTATCATGTCCTTTACCATTGATATAATCATTGCATAAACATAATAGCATTATAAAAACTACAATGACAAACAAAAGTTATATTCATTTATAACTAAGCAAACTAACTTTAATTTTACCTAGTTTTAAAGAACACAACTTTGTTGGATGAACATCATATGAAATACCAACTAACTTGCACAGTTCTGCTGGCTAGAATTTAAAGTATATTTCTTAGTATATAACTAATATATCAACAAAGTTAAAAAAAAAATTAGAAAACACTAACAGCTAAACTGTATTTACAATAAGCTTGACGCGAATCTTGTATTTCATACTCATTTAGTTCGATAACTTGCTTAACATATAATTTATGACCTTGCCGAAGATAATATACCTAAATATTACAAAGAATAAAATATTATATTATACCTACATAAAAGTCTATATATTTTACATCTTTTATTTTCAAATATATACAAATTTAAAGATGTATTCTGTTGTGATAAACAGGGATTATCATCAAGGTCATATTTAAAAATCCTAAAAAATTTTTCCTAAAAATATCTGGAAAAATCTGAAAAATATTTTAAAGAAATATCAGGAAAAAATCCGGAAATATAATTGCATTTTAAAGTAGTTTTAAGTTTTTAAATATTGTTTTTTTTTTTTTAAAGTTTTATAGAATATGTGCATGAATGGGTATATAAATTGACTGTTATAGCCATAGTCACAAAGGAGTGTACATACATCGACTGACTTAAATAGGGATAAGCGCAGTGGAGTGTACATACATCGACTGAAGGTTTAGGATTTGGAAGGCATTCTTTTATATAAAAGAAGTATTTAAATATTTAGTTAAATATGGTTTATAAATTGATTCAATTTATAATAAAAATATTATTAAATTAAATTACACTAGATTTTTAGCTGAAATTGTGAGAATAATAATTAATAAATATACAAATAAGAAAAAAAAATAGTTAGACACGCGTACAAATAATGTCTAAACTAACTAAATATAGCGTAGAGTAATTGATGAACAACACCTTTACTGTTTTAATTATTTGATTACAAAGTTAAACAAAAATATTTTACTTAATAATTGAGGAACAACTTTATTTAAAATTTTATTGCAAATGCAGAGTTTTGAAGCAATCAAAATAAATTTCTAAGTTATCTTAAACCAAGTATGAATGGGTTGGTAGCTAATAACATAACATGACTAATTTAGTTTACAGTGTTGTTTTACTTTTCTATTTAACTTAGGTTTTTGCAGCACATTTTTTAAACACCTCTTGTCAGAAAGCTTGTTTATTGTAAAAATTACCCAACTATAATAAAACCTAATCTATATATTTATTTTTTTTATAAAATTCTAATAATATTTAATTGCTTCAAGATGACAATACAAAAATATAAAGGACTATATTTTTCTTTTAAACAAGAGAAAATGTTTAAAGCTACCACAAAATTAATTTAATTTATATAAAAAAAAATTAAATTAAAGTATACTAGGTTTTATATATACTGATATTGTCAAAATAATAACTAATTTTAAATTAATAAGTATTAACAAATATATGCGTACAAATAAGAAAAAAATGGATGAGCGATACCTTTACTTTTTTTAATTATTTGATGACAAAGTTGAAAAAAAATATTTTTGACTTATTTTAAAAAATATTTTTGAAATATTTAAAAAACTATTTGAACATCCAGAAAAAATGATTATTTAAAGAAATATTCCAAATTCCAGAAATATTCGGAAAAGGATATTTCTGGAATTTGGAATCCCTGGATAAAGTTTGTAAAAATTTTTATATCATTATATATGTTTATAAAGGAAAAATAGGATTTAATCCAAATCACACGTTGATCAAGTGTGGATCCATGGACAAACACTTGGAAAAAATTTTTAAAAATTTCCTTTTATTTTAAAGAGCATAAAAATAAATCAAATTGATATTCATAGCAAATCTTTTTTATCTTTTTAGTTATGAAATTATATTTGATTAATAACTTGTTTTGATTTAATATACTGTTTATCATGCCATGTGATTTAAATTGCTGCATATTGTTAGCATATTTACATATTTATTTCACAGCATATTTTTGCCATAAAAATGTAACAGTAAAACCCAAATTTCTTTTCAGTTAATTAATCATTCATTTCAGGACCGGAACTATAAGTTACAAAATAATAAAACTTTAACCATTTGCAAAGAATTATTAAATATTTATATTTTTTAATGAAGGAACTAGCGTTCCACTATTTGCATTATGTGAATTTTTTAGTATCTATCTTTTCGGTACAGGTACCATATAATAACATTTAAACATGTAAAAACTTTAACAAGAAAAAATTCAACAAAATAAAAGCATAAACCGGTAATTATGGTAAATAGAAAAAGCGTTAGTGCTAAATTAAAGAGAAAAACCATTTCGACCCCTGCTAACTATAATTATTAATGACTGTGAGTAGTATCAGCAAGTAGTATCGAAAAGGCCACATGCAACAAAAAAAATTGCACTTTAAAAATAAATTAAGTACCTCATCACCTATTTGAGGAAAGTATGGAAACTTTTTACTATGGGTACTCAAAATCCACTCAGTTGGCTGATGAAACTGCAAATATTCTTCAATATTTTCTTGCAGAGGAATGGCTTTGTGGGTGCATATCTTTTAAAAAGTTAAAATAATTTAATATAATAAATAACATGTAATAAGTAAAAAAATAATAGTAAAATATAATTTTTATAGTTACAATATTTAAAAAAAAAATAACTGACTTCTTTTTTAGACTTTTTATGAAAAACTTTTTCAGGAAGACAGGTCCGCGATGCTTTCTGTTTTCCCCTATTCACACGTTTGCTTCTTTTAACAACAACAGTTTCAGTTTTATCATTAACATTCTCTTCGCTTTCAGAAGACTCAGAAGTGTGTGTATCCGAAGAACTTTCTCTACTTATAACATCAACCTCTAGTTCATCATTATCTTCAACATCCGAAGAAACAGCCTTTTTTTTACGCCTATAATTATATAAGATTTTCGACATAACTTTTTACAATGAATTTTACAATCAAGAGATTCAATGGTCAAATCTACTCTACATCTCTAGAAGTACTGTTCATAATCTGTGCAGCAGCTTAGTTTAACGAGGTTCGTGTTTAGAGTTAAAAAAGAGTTGCAAATTATATATAAAAATACATAAAACTTAGTAGCATCCTTGACTGTACTGATTCTCTGGAGGCCTGGGGAGGTGAATTTAATAAAATATTAGTAATAAAAAAAAGCAACAACAAATAAGCAACAATGCTAACTATGACTTGTTTAGAAATATGTAACCATGCTAATACCTTTTAGCACTGGTCTTTAAGGTCTTGCAATACTTAAAATCAAAATCAATTTTGAACAAATTCTGATTATTTTGAATATGTTTATGATAAATTAATAACTAATTTAAATTAAATATTTTAAATTTCAAATTTATTTTTAATTGTTTTCAAATTAATTTGAAAAAGTGAAAGTTTTTTTGTGCACATTTTATAAGTTACACTTTTAGTAAGAAGCTGTTACATTTGAAACATCTTCTTACTAAAATCAATCAGGATCATCATGATCAACCTCTTACCAGCAACATGTAACCCAGTACATGCTGTCACATTGCTAAAGAGTTAAGGAAATTTTCTAAAGTCTTAAGCAAGACAAACCAGTTCAATTTCTACACTAAAAATTTGCTTAAATCTGCCAATAATACTGTTGTAAGAATAAATAAAAATTGCTAATAATAAAAATAAACGTTGATTATAAAAATAAACGTATGATTATACTATAAACGTTAATTAATTATTTATAGTATAATCATAAATTAGTTTTTTTATACTCTAATCTTTAACTATTTATTCAATTTATTAAGTGAAAAAATCAAGTGTAATCTTAAAAAAAAAAATTTTTAGAGGACAATAAATGACTTTGAATAAATTTTAAAAAAAAAACAAAAACAAGAAGCCATTTGTTATAACTTTAGGTTGATTAACAGATCTGAGACAACTGCATAGATAGATTATTGCTCAGACCAATCATAAATTCTATGATTGGCTCAAGTTCCCAAATAATTGAAGAGATGACTAAAATACCTAAAAAAAAACTCATTACCACCAAATAGTTTTAACCTTTTATGATCTTTAAAGTAACTTAACATTTTAAAAAACTTACCAAAATTCATCAGACCTATTTTCTCTTTGTGAGATTAATTTGGGTGTTTCATTTTTGGATCCCATTGTTTATGGCTATGATCTTTTAATTCACAAAGACTCCATTAGCCACATGCTTTGCCTGGATCTATACTTTACATTAATTCACCTACTTGTTGTGAAATTATGTTTGAATCATTAGACCATTCTTTTATGTGCTTTTTCATATCAAAACTAGTCTTTCCTTATCTCTTATTCAGATAGTAACTTATTTACCAGATAATCTTTATATAAACTCTTATCTTTACTCCTTGACTTGTATTTTGTCTCTGCCCCTAGTTTGTGCTCAGTTTCTTCTTGTTCTCTCTTGATGGTTCAGATCATGCTATGATCTCACTACTTTTATCTTTGGTACTTCATTGTCATTAGACTCACCCTATCATTGCGCTTCTTACTACTGCCTTATAGCTGATTGAGATTCCTTTCATGATTTTCTTAAAGATAGTTTTTGGGCACTCCACTGAAAATTGCCTTCTACATAATCTCCTGGATTCAGACAGGCATGGAAACATTTCTTCTTACTGGTTTCAAGTTGAGTCACAATGTCAATTATCCATCTTAAGAGCAAATGCTATTTTTAATCGTGATCATTTTATTCGTTCACAAAAATAATCTTAAGATTTTGTACTTTACGTTTTTTTCATTGCTAGTATATCCTGACAATAAGGTCCATTATCCTCAGATAACTAAATTTTAGAAGCTAGGTTCTAGAGACTATTGGAAAATTTTTACCAGTGTAATTAACAAAGACATGCCTATCCTTCCAACTCTCATACACAAAAATGATTGTACTATCTCTCCCAAAGATAAGGCAGAATTCTTTGCAAAATACAACAGCAAAAAATTTCTCTCATTTACCTCTTGAATCTAACTACCACACTTTTCTTGTCTTCCTAGAGAAACAGATTAGTAAATAAAAAAAAATACATTTAAATCACATTGAATTAAGTTGTCCACAGTTTGTTTCATCTTTGGTCTTGTGTTGTTTCTCATCAATATTATAATCTTCTTAGTAATCCAACTTCTTTATTTGCTGATGAGACAATTATAAACTCCTATCACTCTTACCGAGTCGTGTACTTAATTTTTTCTCTAACTAACTTTCACTACTGACCTTTCTTGGTCAGAAAGGTTGAAATCATATACCTGATTCATTGCTAAGTTAGTATTTGCTAAGCTTGCCTCTCTTTATCATGCTTGTAACTTTCTTACTCCTGATTCTATTCTCTACCTCTGCTAATCTATTATTCATACTTGTATTGAACACTGTTGTCATAGCTACCTAATTCCAAGGGCTGGGTAGAGTATGGCATTCATACACTAATTAATTCATTAGTCATTCATATTAAAGAAATCCTACACAGTGTCAAAGCATTAAAAAAAAAAAAAGGTTATGGCGGTGTTGCATTTTTAAATAGTTTGGAAATGATTAAATACATATAAATAAGTGATATTCACTAAACTAAAGATTTTAAATAAGTATTTACCTAATATTTAACAAAATTTAAAAATTTCTTAAAAAAAAAACTATTATTTTAAATCATATTTAAAAAGTTTTAAATATAGATTGTAATTATTGAATAAATATTTATTATTCTTAAACTGTTTCTATGCAATAAATTTATTTATATCAAAGGTTCATGTTGCAGTTGTAAAATATAAATGTAAAAAACTGAATAACATTAAATGTACCTTTTGCGAGGTGCAAGCTCATTCTGTTCTTTGCTTATTAACCTTTCATCTATCCAATCTGAATCATCAGTTGAATCACTGTAAAAGGGAAAAAAAAAATTGATTTCCACTACTTTATATAAAAGTTAGTCATATAAAAAAAATAACTGATTTTATGATTGTTATGTATATTTTAATTATCAAAATTATTCATCAGAAAAGTAGATTTAACTATTACCTGCTCTCTCCCTGCCAATCTTCTGGCTCACTTTCACTAATAACAGATACATCCTCATTAATATTCATCACTTCTCTGCCACTGGATGATACAACATGGTCAAAAGTACCCATTGCAGATGCCCTAACATAGGAAACAGGAACTCTTACTTTTGATAAACGAGTGCGACCGCGACCACGTCCACTAACTGATCTTAAATTACAGTTATCATCGGGTATTTCTTCTGAAAACTTTATTTTAAAAAAATTAAATTTATAAATTATTTTGTATACCTATTAAAACTAAAAATGCAAAACTATTAATGTTGAAGAAAAACAACCAATAAACAATAGAAACTAACATAAACAACCAACGAAAACTGTCAAATAATGCTATCAAACCTTTCTTTGTTTCTTTATTTGCTCTTTTTTATATAAAAGAATTTCATTTTTTCCTTGCTTTAACCTTTTTTCTTCATCTTCTCTATAAAATCATAGAAAATTTATATCTTTAAAGTTTATATATTTAAGAATTAAACAAGCAATGAGACAAAGCATCCTAAACATAGAATATTTCTATATTTAGAATATTTGTCGCATTGCTTTTGCTTACTTCACATTAATTGTAATAATAATCATTATGTATAACCTTATTGTGTATACATAAACTAAGTTCAATAAAATTATATATTGCTCTATATTGTTAGTAGCATCCTTTTATTAAATTAATTTACTTCTCATTGTACAAGTTGTTTTTGGGAATTATTGTTCTTCTCCACCATAATTTTGCATCTGCATCGCTTATATCACCAGACACATATGAATTATTTTGCTGACGAACCCCTTCAACATCCCCACTTTCACGTAAACCAAGGCCTACACCGCTAGGGCTTAAAAGACCTCCAACTGAGTTGTTACGGTTTCGCTGTTGAACAATTGAAGCTATATAGATAAAAATAACAAAAATAGGACTATTTTGTGTTTTTACTGCATGTCTATTTATGTCGAATCATAACAGTGATGGGATTGTAAGTAAAAAATATCACGTAAAATATCACATAATATATGCCTATGATAAATAATAATTGCTACATATTAAAAAAAAGCTTTATATAACAAGTTTGTAACACTAAATTTTTTAATATAACTTCATTTAATATTATTAAATCTATAATACTAAAGTTATTTAATGTTTAAAAAATGATAAACATTACACAGATTAGCTTCTTAAGAGTGTCTTATATTAACATCAAACAAGTTTACTTGCAAAACACAGATGCTAAAAAAAATTTTTTTGAACTAATTAACTGCAAAACTTTATGTATGAGTAATGTAATATGGGTAATACAAAACCTCATATCACTATATATAATGTATGGCATTTATAACTTATGTGATACTTAACAGTTGGAAAAAAAATTCACATGCTAAACATTATTTTCCATTCAATATACCCTCAGCTGCTGCAATCTCTGCCATAAGAGGTGGAAGATTTTCATCAACTTGAGGAGTACGCATATGCGGAAGGTTAGCAGCTGTTCTTCCAGGTATTAGCAGCTGATAAGTTTCAATATGAGGATTACCATCAACATCAACAAGAAATGGTGGATACATTAAATGTGGTGCTGTTTGAGTTTGCTCATCTATGACATAGTTATTTGCATCTCTTATGATAGGTCTATAGTCAGTATGAAAAAATTGTTCATAAGGAACATTAAGAAATCGTTCATCAGATCCAAATCCAACCAAAAGTAAATGACCATGGCTGTCTGTTGCACTAATTGAAAACCCATCTGGAGAAAATTTGCAGTCAAATATTGCACCATGTCCTTGACCCTCAAGCATGTTGAAAAATAATTTTAACTTTTTAAACTTGTAAATATCCCATAGAATAATATTCCCATCATGACCTGAAAACATAAAAAAAACTGTTTATTATTATAAGTTATACAAGAACTAAATATAAAAGTGTAGATGTAAAGAACTTTATAAGCAATAATTAATCCCCTACACTTTTTTTTAGATTCTTTAATTAGTAAAAATTATTTTTAGTTTTTTTAAAAAGAATAAAAACAATATTATCAAAAAAGAAAAAAATTAGTGTGTGCACTTTTTACTCTTTGAACAAATGCAAACAAGCAGAAAACATCTCTAATAACAAAAGTAGAATGAATAGGAAAATAACAATAGTTTACTACCTGTTTACAGTAAAGTATTGCTACATTTAAATAAAGAAATGATTTTTATGTTGATTCTAATATAACTTTGTTGAGTTGTTTGAAAAGAAAAATCAATTTTTTACTTTATATATGCTGTTTTTTGTTAAATAATTTTTTTTTTTGGTTAAATATTGCAACAACAACAAAAAATTAAGCAACATCACTAACAAAAATTTTTATAGAATGTTATTGCTATTTGTTTAAGGATAGGACCTTTAATTGGTTCAGAATTGATTTAATATAATGTGTGTTTTCTTGTAAAGTAGACAGCTATTGGCTTTGCAGTCTGTCAAATCATGACGGAGTTGAAGTTGTAAACAGTCATATTGGTAGAATCATGACTTTGTTCTTATATTATATATATCTTATATAAATCACCATAATATAGTGCTACAATAATGATCAGTTATATAATAAAATCATTATATAATTAAGAATAAAATAATTTTATAGATAGTGATTTTTTTCAAAATTATGCACAAACTTGTGATAAATTAAAACTATTAAGAGCATAAAAATAATTTTGATTGTCTTAATAATGAACTTATAAAATATTTTTCAAACCAAGTCCATTTTTAATTTTTTTCTCACTTATGAGATTCTGATAAACCTTTAATAAATGACAACAACAAAAGCCTTGTAATAATTTTAAAAGAATAGTACACTTTTCTGTACCCTACAGTAATAACTTAATAGTTACTGTAGGGTAAGAAAAGTGGTAAAGAGTTATTGATTGTAAACCTGTAATAAGTGCAAGCTTAAGCTTTTACTGCTGTAAAACATTGTGGTAAAAGATCGAACATTGTGGTAAAAGATTGAAAATTGTGGTAAAAGTTCGAGCATTGTGGTAAAAGATCAAACATTGTGGTAAAAGATCAAACATTGTGGTAAAAGATTGAACATTGTGGTAAAAGATCGAACATTGTGGTAAAAGATTGAACATTGTGGTAAAAGATTGAACATTGTGGTAAAAGATTGAACATTGTGGTAAAAGATTGAACATTGTGGTAAAAGATTGAACATTGTGGTAAAAGATTGAACATTGTGGTAAAAGATTGAACATTGTGGTAAAAGATTGAACATTGTGGTAAGAGATTGAACATTGTGGTAAAAGATCGAACATTGTGGTAAAACATTGAACATTGTGGTAAAAGATTGAACATTATGGTAAAAGATTGAACATTGTGGTAAAAGATTGAACATTGTGGTAAAAGATCGAACAGTTAAAGGTTATAGAGCTATAAAACTGTAAAGGTAGAGATTATGGTTGTTCTGCATTTCTATTTTAAATAAAAATTAGTAACAACTAAAATGCTTACTAAAATATCTTATTCAACTTAAAGACATTCATCAACTTAAATTGCAAATTAAGCAATAAGAACTTACAATTTACATTATTCATAAGAGCCTTGGTGCAAACTATATATTTTTATTATATTTTCAACAAATGAAGATTAAGTTAGGCAATATATGACACTTTGTTTTAAACTTGTTGTTTTTTCATGAGATTTAATAAAAACTTCAGAGATAGGTTGATACTTAATAAAAAAATTTTAAAGATTTATCTATCACTGAAATTGTATTTTAATACCATTATTAAAAAAAAAACTTAAAATAGCCTTACCTGCACTTAGAATTATTTGTGGAAAGTTAGGATGTGGCTCTAACAAATAAACTTCCTCTGTATGACCTTTAAGTGCATTCACAAAAACAGCACAGTTAGAATCCCAAACTCTTAAAACATAATCTGTTCCAGCAGTTATTATAAATCTATCATTGGCATTCCAACATATCTTAAAAAGAATTTGCAATATAAGAACAAATACTTACCAAAAAATAACTACAAGACACAGTGAAAACTAAAAATATATTAAAAAAAAATTACCATTGTCACTTTTAATTTTGTTTTAGCTTCTGCTTCATCATTGAGTTTAGGATCGCTTAAAAATAATGTAAAAGCATATCACTATATACAGATAAATAAAAATATAGTTTGGGATGTGGAATCCTGGGAATATGTGAGAAGTTTCTAATAAATTAAAAATAATTTTTTAAATTAGTGTCCTAGCTGAACATGTTTCTGTACCAAAAATTAATAAAGTTTTGTTTATATAATTATTATAACTACATTAAAATACATAACAACTTCTTTAACATTAGGCCAAAGCAATTGGAAAATTGAAAAACATTTAAAAAGAAACACACTATAAAACATAAACTTATTAATTGAACTTGAAAATTACAAAGTGTTGTACTACTACAACGCTATTGCTGTAATTGCTAGCTAATTGCTGAGGATCTTATGCATTATCTATAATTTAGTCAAGCTCTAGGATATTTAGACCATAAAAAAACAATCAAAACCACTAAATTATTTTAAGTTTTCTTTTACACATACTTATGATTTTTATAGTAACTTTGCATCTGTTAAAAATTCTCAGAAACTCTCAGAAAATTCACCAGACCTACTAACTCTTTGTGAGACTAATTCGGGTGTTTTATCTTTGAACTTCTGTGTTAGTTCTGTATTGCTAGCAACCTTTGATTCACAAAGAATGCTTCACATAGGCATATCCTTGCAAATCAATTCATTTATTTGTTGTGAAAACAGTTTTCTTTTGACTACTTTTTTACATGCTTTTATTTAGGACCTTTTTCTCTTTCAACATTCTCCTTTTTTTAAGGACTCTTTCTTGCACTCTTTCTTGAAGTTATTTCCAACTAAACAGACCAATACCTTTTTATTTATCCACCAGCTAATTCTATTATTGATGAATGTAAAGCTTATCACACTGTATAACTTAGCTCTACTACCACTGACTCTGCTCAAATTACAACTCATATTTTTAGCCTTTCTCAATTTTTTACTCAGATAATTAACTTTGTAATTTGTTTTCAATTAATCACTTAAGTTCACTCCTTGATTTGGAGCTTGCCTGACCCTATCTTGGATTCAGTTTCTTCATGTTCTCTTTAAGGTGACTGGAATATGCTATGATCTTTTTAAATATTTTATTTTGTACTTCTTCTACAGCAGATTCAAGCCATTATCTCACTTAATACAACAACCTAAAGCTGTCTGTTATTACTTTTGTGATTTTCTTGATAACGGTCCTTAGACTGATGTCTTTCGTCTCTTTTCTTATTTTCAAATGTATACCTCTAAAACAAAACTATTGATAAACAAGACAGCTGCAACATAATTAAAATAACAATCTGTTTGGTTAAGAGAAAAAAAAATAAACCAGTCATCATTTTTAATTAACTTCAGTATATCAGGGAAACTGGAAAATAAAAATTCTTTTTTAAAAACAATAGCAAAGAAACGGTTAAATGCAATGAACTCCAAACAATAGTCTGAATTGTTGATGCATTGTAGTTTTTTAAGTAACTGTGAGTAACTGTAGTACCCAGGGCAAACATAGCTTTCTTAAAGACAAATAATGATGGAGAATGTTATATACCCTGCCTTCTGATATTTTTATAGCCAGCTATCTCAGAAAACTTTCATTTACAATCACCAGTGTTTTTATAACAATATTATTTCTAGGTGGCTGTAACTAACAACTTGGTCATTTAATTCATCAGTTACAAGATGATGAACATGAACAGATACACATACTTGTGTGTATCAATGATGAAATTTTCATTTAAAAAAAATGTATTCATATGTAATATTAGTGTTTGTACAAATACATTTTAAAATCAATTTGAATCATGTTTAAAAGTAATATTCTTTTATTTAGAAATATTTGTTTTATTAAAAAAATTTTATTTCGAATACTATAAAAATAGTGCAAAACCTTTTTCTTTTTAATATAAATTTTTTCAATAGTGATGCAATTTGTGCCATTTTACAAATTTATTGTGCAATGTGTCAATGCAATACCAATATTATCTGTTAACTGGTTTTTTTAAACCTTTTTTTAATTATAAATTTTTTTAGCATTAAATGCAGATTTTTAAAGAGACAAAGAGGAAAAGTAATTAAAATAAAATTTCAGTTTCAATTTCAAGATTTACTTTTACAATAAAACCTGTTTTTGTATTTAATTTGTATATAGTTTATTTTCAAATGTAATCGAAGAAATTTTTTTTGGTGGCCTGAGTGGGTTATAACAAATTATTAGTAAAGAGACGCACATCTATAGGGAGAATAGGGAGAGGCGCATCCACTCAAATCATTAAAATAGATTAGCCACTAGCTTTTAATTTAGATTTTCAACATGAAATATCACTCATTTAAAATACTTTTTAAAAAAACTACTTTGGTGTGCTATAATTTACAGCTAACAATTATAATTTTTTTTACCCTTTCAGCCTTGCAGAAGCATCTAAGCAAGTTGCATGCCACTCAGAGTTTTGATAATACCATATCATTGCCGTTCCATCTCGAGAACCACTAAGAAATCTAAAAAATAAATTTTAATATAATGAATTTTTAAAACTTTATTTACATTTTCATAATAAATTAAAAAATTATGAGACTATTAATTTGCACTTTGGAAACTATAACTGAGCTTTTTTAAGTAATATTTAGCCATTTCCAAAAATTAGACTGGCATTTATTTTATATTGTAATACCAAATTTAAACTATCTAAAAATTAGGCAGCCATTTTAAAAAAAGGAAAACAATAAATGAGTTTAATTTACTTTTAAAAAACCTGCTAAACAGTATATACTGTGATTAACTATATAATCGCTAACAATTACCACAATAGTCATGCAATTTAGTTTAAAAAAAAAAAAAATGATAATTGAAAACATTAGGAAAATGAATCCAACTGAATTAGGAATTTTTCAAACTTATTTAGCTTAACTTGATTTAAAATAATTAGACAAACCTTAAAATACCTAGACAAATGTGTTTAATTAGTGGAGCAGAAATCTTAGCATTGATTAACACAAAGCTCCAGTTAAGTGATTGCAAATTGTGATATATGAAAATATTTCTAGACCTTAGTGTATTAAAAACTGTGGACACTGTTCTAAGAAAAAGGTCAATCGTATTAAATTAATGAAAAAATAAAACAATATATTAACTACTGGAAAAATAATAACAGTCAAAACTTTTATATTTTAAATTATTAATTTTTTAAACATCAGGTAATTCAAGCATTATAAATAAATGAAAAAGTTATAGGAAAAAATAATAAGGCCTGAAAAATTAGTGTGGTAATTTAAAAATCAACTGATAAAAAATTATACAAAAGCTATTTGCACATTGTATGAAACATTAAAGGGATCCCAATGTGCCGAGACATGTTCATATTTAAGAGAATGATAACAAAAAATGCATGGGCTAAATTTTTTTGTTTTAGTCAAAGCTTGCCTTCTCCACTTTTTTTGCCTTCTTCATCAAACAGTCTTTAAAACATATGCTGCAATCTACAGACTTGATAATTTATTCAATCGTGTTTTATTCCTGAGAGATTTAGTACATGGCATCATTGATTTCTTTGTTTGTTTAAAAGATCGATTTTGTAAAAAACTTTTACATTTTAAACAATTTTAAAACAATTTTAAACAAGACCGATTATGTCAACAAATAAAAAAATCAATGACGCCATGTACTAAAACTCTTAGGAATAAAATGCGCTAGAATAAATTATCAACTCTGTAAATTAAGCATATATTATGAAAACTATTTAGCCAATTACAAAGTGGAGAAGTCAAGCTTTAACTATAACAAAAAAAATTAGTTTTTCTTAGTATACATTTATTCTTTAATCAAAAAAATTTAGCCTCAACATTTTTTGTTTATCATTCTCTTTAATACAAACACAGCACGCCTCTGCATTTTAAGCTCCCTTTAAAATCGATTTTTGTTTGAAGGGAAGCTTTGAGGAATTATTTATTTGAGTATTTTAAATGTTTTAAATTAGAAATTAATTAATTGATAATAAAAAATAAAATAAAAAGATATATATTAAGATAAATTATTAGATTTTTTTTGTTTTGTTGTAAAATAATTACAAGTAGTTTAAATTAGTTTTTATTTGTTTTTAAACTCTTTAATTTTATATAAATATCTGTGTTAAATAGCTATAAGCATTTTATTGATGGTTTTATTTGATTTATAAGAAAATATTGAATAAGATCACTGCTAAATTACTCTAGACTGTTGTGATTTGCGGTTGTTTTTTAACATTACATCGTACAGTATGTAACAAAACTAAAAATTTAAAGACCAGAAGTATTTCCAGATATCGCAATTCGTGATCACTTAATTTGAGCCTTCAATTAAGGGTTGTAAAATAAACATATTGTTTTGAACTTTTAAAAATTTTAAATTTCAAATTCAAGACTATTTTAATAAAAAAATTTTAGTAGATTGAAATTCATATGTTCAAATAGATTTCTTTTTAAAATTAACTCCTAAAAACAACTTGCGTATTTATAGAAAATGTTTAATCTTGATATTGCTACAAATAAAACAGAAATATAAAAAAAACGGTATTGCATTTTTCATATTCTGTTTGAAATTTTTTGTCAAAATAAATTTTACTTGAAATTTTTTTTAGCTTATTTTGTGTTAACAACATATAAGATATAAAAAGAAACATTTCTATGGCTAACTTTTACTAGTATGTCTACCATATTAAATATACTTAATAGTTGAATAACTTTAACTGAAGTAACTTAACTGTAGTAACTTAACTGGCTATTTTGATTTAGTTTATAGTTTACTGTGATGTACTTTATCCATAAAGTAAACTACACTATATTTAACTTTAAAATAGAAGTAAGATATTATTGGTTTAAAGTAATTAAAAATTAATGCAAAAGTGAAAAAGATCGCAGTTCTATTTAAAAGTTAAATTTATAGCATGACGTACTTTATGGATGACCCTAATAAAAACCTCAGACAAAACATTTTATATTTTTAAGAATTTCCAAAAAAAAAAAAGGTAAATCAGAAAAAAATAATAATAAGAACCAAATTAAAAAAAAAAAAAAAAAAAAAAGTGAAAATATATTTTTAAAGAAAAAACAAATCGCGAAAGTACAAAAAGAAATCACGACTCACTATCGCAATAAGCTTAATTTCAGCCATGTTTTACTATTATTATTAAACTACTTGAATGTAAAAAGATTTGTTATATTGAATCGCAAATCACTTTTTAGATTAAATTTAGATTTTTGGATTATTTTTGAAATTTTAACCTAATTTTAAATATTCTGTTTTGATTTTTAACTTTCTATCTACAGCAATTATTTAGAATTTATAACAATAAATCTAATAAATAAAACTAAAAAGCATACCTATCCCCTCTGTGACTATATAAAATGCTGTCCACATGATCCTGTAAATAAAAATTGATTTTAGAAAAAATATTATTTCTTTTCTTAAGTCTTGTATTTTGTTATTGTTTGTTTTATTCTTATTGTTATGCATTGTTTCAGTAGTTAATAAATATTTTAAAATACTATTAAATATTATTAATTTTTCTTCATATCAACAAGGTCACATTTAACAGAGAGTTAAAAAAGAAGTGCTGCCATTTATAATGTTGTTCAATAGAAAATTTCATTGTTGATGATGGTGATAACAATGTTGATGATGATGATGATGATGATGATGATGATAATGATGATGATAATAATGATGATGTAATGATGATGACGATAATGATGATGATAATAATGATGTAATGATAATGGTAACTGTGATGATGATGATGATGATGATGATGATGATGATGATGATGATGATGATGATGATGATGGATGATGATGATGATGATGATGATAATGTTGATGATTATGATGATGATGATGATGATGATGATGATGATGATGATGATGATGATGATGATGATGATGATGATGATGATGATGATGATGATGATGACTATTAGGATTTAACTTTTTGCATTCGAAAATTCAGATAATCTGTATATAAAAGACAAAAAAAAGTTTATGCTAAATTTACCACATGGTTTGGTAACTCTACAATCTTTTCTGGACCATCTGGATAAAGCTGGTATATACGAATGAAATTATCTGAACTTCCTGTTACCAAAAAACTACCACCTAAAAATTTCCATTGAAAATCTATTAGGGCAATAATTCTTAATAAAAAAATTGTGAAACATTTAAACTAGCAACTTTATTATTGTAGTATAAACAACTGATAAAATTACCTGGACTAAAGGAGGAACACAGCATTTGCGCACCAGGTCTTGACTTTTCATTGAATTTAATAGGTGTTAGGCTAAAATAGTTTAAAGCATTATTTAAAAATTTTTTAAATTAATTTTTACAATAAAAAAGGGAAAATATTTATCAATGTTTAAATCCAGTATACACAAGACATGTTTTAGACATTTAAAAACATACTAATAAATTTTAGTACACAATTTAACGCCTTAAACACGCCTTGTGATCATTGGGAAGGGTCAAAAACATGCTGTCCATTTTTACTAAATCAGCATTCAAATAAAAAAAGTGACCTATTTGAACAAAATTAATTATTTAGATATTGATAAAAATAAACTATTTTTCTAATTTATTAACCATATAGTTATTTTTTATTTTTCATTCTTCCAAATTGATGCCTGAGTTCTGTCTTGTTGTATTTTCCTTGATAAAAAAAGTTTATCAATAAATTCATTGAGATTTCCCCAATTTAATTTAACAAAATATGGCATAAAATCGAGTTCAAATGTAATAGTATATTAGTGGCAGACAAAGACTTTTTGGGGCCCAGGGCTATTTTAAAGCATGAGGCCCCTTTCCATGTCATTAAACAAAGAGTTTCTTTTAAAAGTATCTTTTTCTTTGTATTGAGGCCCACAAAACTGCAAGGGCCTGCTAAAGCCATCCCTAGCCCAGACATTACTTCAGCACTGTAGTATACTAAATTTAAACATCTTCATGTTATTTCAAAACTTTAAACTTCATTTTTTACTGCTCTTTTTTTTTTTTTTTTTTTTATTAGTTAAAATTCAAGTTATTTAAAAAGTTATACCAAATTAATTAATCAAATTAGATAATCTCTTAATGAAAAACACAAACAGACAATTTTTTGAAGTGGAAAAAAAAAATTAAAAGAATATTTTTTTTGTCCATATTTAAAAAATTAATAAAATTTTTTGGTAGCTTCTCAAAATGGAAAATTTTTATGTTGCCTTTTTAAATTTGAAAACATTATTTATACTTATTTGATGTCATTTTTTCTTAATTTGAAAACATTATATATAATTATTTGATGTCATTTTTTTGTATTAAAAACCACTTTAAAAACAAAAAACAAAAATAAGATTACGTGAACTCTTTCGATAATGGACACCATGGCCAAAAACAAATATTACCATCTCCGCCAGTTGACATTAAATATCTATTTAAAATAAGCAATAAGAAATCCACAACTCTTTCTACAAAAATCATTTCAGTAAAAATAAAGTTATAATTTATACATCAATACACACATATGTACAGTGCATTAAAAAGAAATAGATGCATTAAGATTTTGTTTCTAAAAGCCTATTTAAAAATCATGAAATAGTAAATAAAAAAGATAAGAACTTATTTATTTGAGAAAAAAGGTTTTCTTAAACGAATCTTGCATTTTGGATACTAAAACATTTAATTCTATATAAAAACATTATCGAAGATAACAAAAATTATCAATAAAAAAACTGCAAAATGCCCAAATCAGTGCAACAAAAATAAACATACTAAACTAGAATTTAAAATATCCCCTTGGTGCTTTTTTGTAAGCTACAGATCATTCTTGCATTAATTTAACAAGATTGTTCCAAATTTTGAGTGGAATACTCTCCAAATGGTATCTTGTTCTTGCTTTGGACTATTTATGGATGTTTGTACCATAATTAATTCTTTGTATGTCCAAACGTAAATAGACTTGATTGAATTTAAATGTAGGGATAAAGCTGGCCTGGGTATTAAATCTACTTTGTTTCTTTAATCTGTTGACTGTAAGAAATGTTTGGGTAGGCACCATACTTTATTAAAACAGCCACCATTTATTTTAAAAATTCAACATGTACTACCTACTAATAGAACCATAAAATTTTCTTCCTTTTCTATATAGATGTGTGGGTTGATTCAGCCTTTATAAATATTACACACACCTACTCCGAAATACCGACACTCTTACTGCCACCTGCAACCTCGGTACAACAATGCATTTACTTTACAAGTTTAGACCTTTTAACAAGAACTTCTTAACTATATTACATATACAATAAACTTATTTATATATACAATTCATAAATATATATAATAAATTTATTATAACTTTATTAATTACTTATAAATAATAAAAAGTAAGATTACTGAAAAATATCACTTTCTTTCACTTTTCAAAAGACCATCCAATTCTCTCCTCCCACCACCTCTGGCTGTCAATATGGATTTTCTAACAGCTGCATTATCATCAATATTTCTCAATATAAACTAAAATGTTTCTAACTGTTTTCACACTCCAAGTTTTTTTTTTAAAACCTTATGGACCCTTGATGTTAAACAAGGTAGGAACCTACGGTTTTTTCCTGGTCGCAATTGAAATATCATATATGTCTTCCTTAAATTGTCTGCTGTGATAATTAGTAGTCCAGTATTTTTATTTTTAGGTCTTTTTTCTCGGGTAATAAAAACTGAAGAAAATAACTTACTGACTACTAAACAACTACGACTAATAGGAACTGTTTAATTAGAAATAAAATATTAATTAAAAAAAAAGTGAAATTGAGAATTAGAAAATAGTGTGAAGCAAAAAAGATAAATCCATAAACTTTTCTCACTCAATCTTCAATCAAATTTGAATATTTAAATTATTATGTTTTCAAAGTAGTTTAATTTACTAAGACTTCTTTTTTAAGAAAAAAAATGTCCACGTGCATCATTAATGTTTTTTTATTTAAAATTTAAATAAAAGTTTATTTTACTAATTAAAAGCGAAATGTTTAACATTATTCATTCACATGTCCATGATTCAAAATGCGATTAATGCATTTAAAAAAACAATACATTAGCATTTTGAATTAAAAGAAAATGTAATTTTGAAACGCATTATGAACTGAGAAAAAAACAGAATTCAAAATGCAAATGTAAAGATTAAATTTTTTTTTTAAACACTCTTACTTTGAATTGAAAAAAAAAAAAACATGCTTTAAAATGCAATAACAACATTTTAAAAAACAGTATAGTTGCACATTGAAATCTTTTATTATGTTTAGTAAAGTTATATAATGCACCATAGTGCATTTTTTTCATAAGCTTGCATAAAGTTTATGTACATTTTTAAACGTAGTGTACTTTAAACGTAGTGTACTTTAGGTGCTTTTTTAAAGGTTTAAATAATCTCAATAAATAAAATCTTCATAGTTTAAAATATAGTTTTTTAAATATGGTTTTATTAATAAACACTCTTTTGTAAGTAACAAAATGTCTGGTTGTCCCACCAGGCGACTGATAAGCATTTTTTGAAAATTTTAGTAGCCCTTTGAGAAAACGAGTTGTCTTGTGCTGTCAGATGAGGTTCCACCCCTGATAGTTGCATGGTGTGTCAAAGAAAAAAAATCTTTATAGTTAAAATATGGTTTTATTAATAAACATTCTTTTGTAAGTAACAAACTGTCTGGATGTGCCAAGCTTGCCGAGCTACTGACACGCATTTTCATTTGTCGCCGGACGAGTATGAGGTTCCACCCCTGTTAGATGCCACCTGATGGTTTAAATGTTTTTAGATTATTTCTGATACGATTCTTTGAAAGTTAAATTCTCGCTATTTTTCTGTTACTGATCATTACTGATCCTTCATCTTATTATTTGCCACTTAATTGTTTCATAAACTGCTTTTCAGTTACTTAACTTGCTTTAACTTGACACTGCTGGTCATCATAAGCAATTTTATGCAACCTTGAGAAAATTATCAAGGTTACATGAATAAAATAATTTTGAAAAATAGCTAGGTTGAGAAAAAAGTAGAAGGGAAATCAGTTAAAAAGTTTCTTAGATTGACACAAATGCCCACACATAATAGAAGACTTTGCAAAGAAATATTAACGGACAAAAAATATATATAATAAAGCAATAAAAATGATTAAAAAATGACTCAATAAATAACCTATCAAAACAATCAAAATAAAATAAACTGGCAGTTTATTTAGATAGATAAGTTAATAGTATCATGGGAAGTTAGTTTATTAAGTGAGGGATTTTCCCATTTAAAGAGGAGCAATTATTTTTTTTTTTTTTTTTTTTTTTTTGTTATTTTGACTCCCCAAGGCCCAGAAAGCCACTACAGATAAGGAGGCTACTTAATTGTGGTTATAACCCTCTCTCAACTCTATAACTCCGAAACACGAACCTTGACAAACAAGGCCGCTGCGCGGAGAAACAAGTTGAGCGCGGTACTACCAGGGACGTGGTGGGGATCGAACTCGGAACCTCTCGCTTATGAAGCGAGCGCTTTACCACTACACCACTACTGCATTTTACCTTTAATGTTTAGTTAGAGCAGTATCCAAGACCTCAAAAAAGTTACAATTAAACAGATTTTTGCAATTAATTGACATGTTTAAATATATATATATGTGCGCATTTTTTATCAGTTTTAAGGTGTTTATTTATCCTAGTTATCAAAAGTCTGGAGGTTTCTTCAATATAATTATAATTAGAGTAAATGCCAATGAACTAAAGCTTTAAATATCTTAAATTTGACTTATTAACATAGGTAGAAACAGACAGGTTCATTTTTTTATCGGTATACGGTTTTATTTTTTGTCGAAAATGATTATACTGTAAAACAAAAGAATGATTTTTTATGTCTTTATCGATTCTCAGCCAAGAGTTAAAATTATATGTTTGATAAATCAAACAGTGTATAAGACCAAATTTGTAGCATAAGGAAACAAAATTTAAAAATTTTTGTAAAAGAACCTATAAAAGTTTTTTTATGATAAACTTACCTAAAAAAGGCTAATATAACATTCATTAAAGGCTAATATAACATTCAAGAAATATATTTATATATAATATGTGTATTTAGTTAAGCAATACAACGCCATACTAAAATAGGTAGCTGCGAAGACTTTAATACATACATCGACTTATGTAGAACATGCAAAAGAGTTCCATTACATTTTAATGGCACCTCTATGTGCCAAAACAAGTTGTTTTTATTTTATAAATCAGAAAACGTCAACACATCAACACAATAACATCAGAAAATAAGTTTAAACTTTTCAAAACAAATTATTAATTGATATATTAACAAAAAATAATTTATCATTATTGTTGCACCAAATGGACGAGGACGAGGTTTTCTTTTTTAATAGTAAGTTAGCAAAAAAAAAAAAAAATCAGATAACAAAAAGAATGAGCTTTGCAACTAAGTATTATATAACTATTAAAAGCCAAAATCATTATGAAACAAAAATCTTTGATATGTTAAATCCAAGTTAAACTAATGGTGTACAAAATGTTTGTCGAATAAGGAGTGAAGCTTTTCATTTGAATTGCACAAGAAGAACAGTTAAACATGGTTGTGGAAGTGTCAAATCTACTTTTAACTTTTCATAAAAAATTATTTTACTATAAAACATAAAAAAAAAATAGCTACAGAGACAAAATTTTATTGAAGTATTCATGAAAAATATTATACCTAACAAAAGGATCAGCACTTGGACAGAACTAAAAAAAAAATTTATACGTTTAACTTGAGTTTTTTAAAAAAAAAATGTACCTTTTTACACCACACCTTGGTAAATAAAATGCTTAAAAATTGTATTTTTTACCTCTAACGAAGTGATCATTCCTGTATGACCTTGCAAAACTGCAACAGGATGTGTGTCTTTTAGTCTCCAAACTCTGATAGTCTGAAAAAAAAAACACCTTGAATTGTAAAAATTATTTGAGCAGTTCAAAAAGCAACATAAAATTTGAAAAAAATTGAATTTGGTTATCATTATCAAACTAGTAATTAAAACATGTTGGAAAAACTGCTGACATTTGCTGAATTTTGACAAAGAAAAATTTTTGTTTATTTTGGAGCATTTTCTAAATTTGACAAGATATATCAAATGATTTTATCGATTTGAAAAGTGATCTTCAAAAATAATAGTGAAAAAAGTGTCTGCATTTGTTTTAAACTTTTAATTTTACATTTCTTAAAAAGTATCATTTTACATTAATGTTCAGTCATAAAAAAAATGTGAAATTTGCAACACTTTTTTTTTTAAACTTACATTGATGAGTAAGTTAGAAAGTAAAGAACTTTGAAACATAAAGAGAATCAAAACACACCAATGTTAATATTTTATGAGAACCTATTTTTATGAGATCTTACCATAAGAAAATACAGTTAAAAAAAATAAGTCTAAAGGTGCCACACTCCGGTTGCTCTTTGCAGTCTCTTCAATGGCAAGATATTTCCCTTTACAATTAAAAAGTGCAGATTTTTCTTGCAAGTCATTGTGTAATATAAAGCTGACTGTTGACCATTATTCATGGTTCAAGGTCTACAACAGAAAATAACTTAAAGAGTGAACAACAGTTAAAAATCTGACTCAACAGCAGTGCCAGATTATCTGCAACTATTAGTTTTCTCCATTGGATTTTGTAGTTGATGAAACCCTTTACATATTATACCAGTTGTTGTATCCACACTTTTACTCTGGCTGAAAAAGTTTGTACACATATTTAAGCAAGAGGAATGTTTTTTTAGTTAGAATATATGACTACAGGTATTGAATTGGTTTTTGATTTCAAACAAACTTTTATCGTGATTACTATTGCCTCATTTTAAAACATTAATTAGATCTCCACAAATTTGTCTGTATTTTACACTTGTCATATTTAGCGCCAATAGTCTTTGTTCATACGGGAAATTCTTTAAGCCTCAAATTTGTTTAAAAGATCTTCTTAATAGGTTTTCCATTTAAATTTTATCTTTGAGAGGATGCGGGGTACAGATTGATCCACAATATTTTAAATGGAGGCAGATTAAAGCTGAAAAAACTTTTTCAAATGAGCATAGATTTGGATAGGATGAAAATGATCTTTTTATCAAACCCAATATTTGTGTTGCTTTGCTGACTTGAATAGTCATGTGTTTTGAAAATAATAAATTTGAGTCTACATGAACACCTAAATTCAGTTTTAGTGTAAAAAAAAAAAAGTGTAGTACAGTACAGTAAGATTTTGTACAAGTGTAGTAAGATTTTGGTATCATCAGCAAAAAATGCTGCTTTTGACTTATTTTTGAATACTTCAAGATAAATATTGTCAACGATAACCAAGGTAAATATTGTCAAAGGAAACATTGTTATCAAGTGATGGTTTCCAAAAATCAATTACATATAGTTGGTTGGTTAAACAGGAATGACCTTGGCAAAATCCATGTTGGTGTGGACTTAATAAGTCCACACCAACATGGTGTGGACTTATTAAGTTGTTGGTAATTAGGTGTGCCATAATATAAATTTGTATTCTTTCAAAAATTTTTACTGAGATACAAGTTAAACTGATAGGTCTATAATTGATAGCTTTTGATCTGTCTCTTTTTATAAATATTGGTGAAATTGTTGCATTTTTCCATATTTGTGGTATTGAACCGCTCTTAAGGACTTTGTTACAAAAAGTAGACAGATGTTTTGAAATTTGAAAGCTACCTTTCTTAAATACTATCGGATGTAATTTGTCTGGGCCTGATGATTTAGATGTGTTTAGAATAAGGAGGTATGTTTTCATATTTTATGTTCTTTAAGATCTTGTTTGATCAATATTGACTTGAAGACCAATATTGTTTGAAAGTAGATTTTCATTTTTATAAGGTCTAATCTTAGGTCAAACGGTGGTATTTCAATTTCAATGTTTTTAGCAATTTTTTTTTAATTCAATAATTGCTTTTCTGCATGCCACCTCGCCCTTGTTTCGTGATATGTAATACTCATTATATGTCTCATCACTTTTGTTTGATATATATTGGCAATATTTTGCCTGTTTGTTTTTTATTCTATTTAGTACTCGATAGTCAATCCATTTTTGAGCATTTTATGTTTTTGATATTAGATTTTGGTACATTGTTTATACTAGTTTTAAGCTTATTGTAAAAGACATTTCATAGTTGTTCAGAGTTGGACGTTGCACAGAGTTTAATAGTTGAAAGGTAAATTTTATCATACTTCCCTTTTGTTTATAAAACTTTTGTATAATTTGGCTTTAGATTTTCAGTAGATTCGATCAATAGCGCAAAGTAAAGTAGATAATGATGACTTTTGACTATTTGTTTTAAAAAAGAAATCGTGTTTTCATTGGATGTAAATAAGAGGTCAATTGAAGATGGAAATTGATTAAAATATGTGTTGCTTCTGAAATGTGTTGGGTTAAAAAAGAATGACGAATAGTTTCAATAAATTTAATTGATTTAGAGTTATTTTAAATAGATTATTTTGGATTTTGCCAACCGATACCTGGGTAGTTAAAATCTCCTGCAACAAGTATGCAAGATTTGTGCAGTTGTTGTTTTCATTGTCACTATTTGGTGATCTGTAGTATAAACTCAGCAACAACTTAGAAGTTTTTATTATAATTTTTTTTATGTATAAATATTGCTAAGCCTCTACGTATGAGATAATGCTGTGGTTTTTATATAATAAATAATTTATGATGGCAAACTCGTGGTCATTAATAAATTTATTGAGAATATAAAATAAAATAGAATTTGGAAAAAAATCAAACAATCAATCCAAAAATTAAGTTATAAACAAACAAAAAATTATATGCACAGAAAATAAAAAAATTAAATAATGAAAAAATAATAAAATAATGAAAATAGTGAGAGTTTTAGTAAAATTGTTTGAAATATAGTTTTATACACTAAAAACACGTCTTATCACATTGAAAGCGAAAACCGAAAAAGTTTTATTGCAATAATAAAAAAGATTTTCTCAAGAGAGATATTCTTAAAAAACAATGGAAAAAGTGATTATGATTAGATATTCCAGTTGCACAAGAAGGTGAAAATTATGGAACTTTTAAAAAAACAATACTATAACTAACAAAACATTAACTACATTTAAATATTCTATCAATTTTATTGATCTGGCAAAAGAACTCCCAGATATAAAGTAACTAACAGAGCCTAGCAGTGATATTTTCGTGCATGAGAACGAAAAAAAAAGTCTTTCCTTTACAAAAACGAAAACTAAAACGAAATTTATTTTTAGAACGAGAACAGAATAAAAACAGTAATTTTAAATTTTCAAACGAAATAAAAACTGAATTAAAAATTATTTTAAAACGAAAATATTTTTGTTCTAGTTTTGAAACGAGTTGAACTATTTGATATATATAATTATTATATTATAATATGTTATAATGATACATTACTTGAACTTAATTGAATTTTATTCAATTCAGTTCGAATAAATACATTTGAACTGAAAAAAATCAAATTGAAAGACAAACACAACTGATGAGTTTGGGTTAACTTCGTGCTGGTAGAAAGAGAAATAGTTTAGTACAGAAATGGTTTAATTACAATGCGTCATCCAACAAATCAGTATGTCTAGTCTTACTGGATGGTAAAAAAGTATGCAATACAAAGTTGTGCGCAAAGAACCCAATAAATCTTAAGGTTTCACAATATGCCTTGATGGCTGGACTAAAAAAGGTCCTACTGCATTTTTTTTTAAGAATTTCGGTTTGTTTACTTCATTGCAAATCGGAAAAACCAATAGATCTGCTTAATTAGTATCTTGTGAAACATCTTGATACAGGTGAACAATTTGCTGATTGTTTTGAAAAATCCCAAAAGTATTGGAATATTTCCAGAGAAAAAATATTGCTTGTTATTTTGGATAATGGAGCAAATCAAGAATGAAAGCTCAAGCTGAACCTGATTTTTATGACACTTATTGAATTGGAAAATAAGGTTAATGAAGAGCAGATAACAGATTTAAGATAACAGATTTAAGATAACAGATTTATGGAAATAAAGACATCTATCAACAAAGTGCTTGGTGACCTTAACATTAGTTCACTTGCCAATAGCAAATGGATAATGCTTGAGGAGTTTATCAATCTTTTAGAACCTTTTGCGAATGAAACTGATATTCTTCAGACAGATGCACTTTCTCTATCAAGTGTTATACCTTCGATACTTAATTTAGAAAGTTACCTTGAGCAATTTGGAGAGGCCAATGATGTAGCAGTTAAAAAGCTTGTAGATCTACGCTGCTGTTTTGCAGTTCTTTTGCAGCCAAACAATCCTAATTTAAATCCACTGCCAAGTGCCGCATGTCTCCTTGACCCCATGTGTGCAATAGCTTTTTTAGATAATGAGCATACACAAATCAGAGAGTGTGCAAAGGCATACATTTCGTCAGAGGCTAAAAAATTGGTGCAACATGATTTACCTTCAGCAAGTGCATCTGCTCTTTCTGCTGAGATTGCTCCAAAAATTAATGCATTAACAAAATGGAAATTTTTAGCGGCAAAACAGCAAGTAGATAAAATAAACCTTATTCCAGTTAATAAAGCGCAAAATGAACTCAACAAATATTTTATTGAAATAAGGAACAGATTTATGTGCCAAAATGCTTTAAATTTCTGGAAAATGAGACGTGCCATTTACCCACATATTGCACCATTAGCTGAAGACCTTATTGTAGCTCCTGCAACTCAAACATTTGTTGAAAGACTTTTTTCAATCTGTGGCTTGCTCACAAATGGACAGAGAAATCAAATGTTAGCGTCATTGGAAATGTGAGTTTTCTTAAAACTAAATTCTCATCTAGTCTAGATGATAATCGTATAATCACCACGCATTTTATTTGCAAAATATATGAGTAATTATTAAAGTCAATACAATAACTATTCATTAGATTTTATTGTTACCAAATTTGAGAAATTTTTATTTTTTATTTTTCTTAGTTATACCTAATAATTGAAGT
The DNA here is from genome assembly GCF_038396675.1 of Hydra vulgaris. NCBI lineage: Eukaryota > Metazoa > Cnidaria > Hydrozoa > Anthoathecata > Hydridae > Hydra > Hydra vulgaris. Next base: position 56,333,345 of record NC_088922.1, on the reverse strand, counting down.
TTTTTAAAATTTCAGAGCCCTAAGGACAGGTTGTTGTTGTGCTTTTTATTAAGGGCAGGGGCAGGGCTCTGAACCCCTAGCCATGGCACTGCGTGTATAATGTTACATTTAATTAAGTTTTCTCATTTTTTTTTGTTTGCTTATAGCACTAAGACCTATTTCTTTTAATTCAATATGCCTATATTATTTATAAGTTATATTAAATTAAAATTAGATGAGATAAAAATTAATACAATAAACGAAAATTAAAATTATTTTAACATGAACTGAATAAAAACTAGAACTAATTTATTTACTGAAATGAATAAAAACTAGAACTAAAAATATTTGCCAAACGAATATAAACCAATACAAATATCACTGGAGCCTAGATAACTTCTTTTAATATATCTGAAAATTTTCCAATGTTATTTTGTTAATTGTTGATGGAACAAATGAACATCAAACTAAACCAAATTAAAAAATTGAGGTCATAAACTAAAATTTTGTGGGATTTAATAAAAAAAACAGTTTTATTCTCAAGATGATTTGTTTAACTCAGAGAATGTTTTAAGTTAAAGCATTCTCTGAGTTATACGTCAAGTAAAAAATAAAAAGTATTTAACATTATCATTATAATAAGTAAACAAAGAGAATATACTAAAATGAATGCAAAATACTTTAGGTTAAGTCGTATATTTTAAATGTTTTTTAAAACTAGTTATTTACTTTTAATATATTGGTAATTAAAAGGTTCCTGTTTCCAATATTTAATTTTTTGCCATTTTGCTTTTGGGTTTAAACATAGAAAAAACATGATTTATATCATTTAAGACATACTTTATCCAGACTTCCTGATGCAAGTAGCGTGTTTTCCATATTTATAGAAATATCAGTAATTTGTGCAGAATGACCTCTCAATGTTGCAATAAGATGACAATCACGTGTTGACCATAACTTTACAAGTGTGTCATCAGCGCCCTAAATCAAACATCAAATACAAAGTCTATATGGTGCTATTATAAATATAATTTAAAGTATATATTAAACTATGAATATGCCTTTTATGTTACCGTAACAATAATACTGCCAGTTCTATCAAACAAAACACAGTATACTGAAGCCAAATGTCCCAATACACGTTTGTGCTACAATAAGCAGAAAACTAAACAATTAATTTTTATTTAAATAATTTAATTTCTTTTTTTTTAATTAATCTATTTATTACATCTATTTATCTATTGTATTATTTACTGATGCTGAATTTTGATTGTATAAAATAAATACAAAATAACTATAATTCAAAACTAAGTTTTATTCAAACTATTGTCTTAATTTTGAAATTTTAAAATCACTTTAACTTTTAATAGAACTGATCTAAAAAAAAAACATTACTATTGACATCTTTAAAAAAAGTTCGCAATTCAATGTAAGATTTAGATTTCCTTTCCTCCCAGAAAACTCTCGTCCAGTTATTGTAGCAACTAAATAATAAAATGTGCGCCATTAAAATATAAGAGAATCCAAATAGAACATTGAAAAATTTTACTTTATATTAAAAAAATCAATGCACAAATATTGTAATCATTTCTAACCAAAAGATGTGCATTTTATGTTGGGAGGAAGAAGTTGAGGTGCGCAGTTTCGAGTGACTGAATGCCATGATGATTGTTTCAGTTCAGTTTCTAAACATAAAGTTTTATTTATATATATATATATATATATATATATATATATATATATATATATATATATATATATATATATATATATATATATATATATATATATATATATATATATATATATATATATATATATTAGGGTGTCCCAAAAAACAACATTTTTGAAAATAATCTGCTCTCATCCCCTAAATGTTTTCTATTTCATACAAAACACTAGGTTAAAAATTTTTTTGAGTAAAAGATATTTTAAGGGGTTCCTCAAGAGCCTCTTATATTTAATGGGTCCCTAACATTTTCATAAAAAAAGTTTTTCAAAAATATGTCAACCTGGTACTCAAATGAAGCGAAATTATATAAAAATTTCAAAAATAATATTCATTTTGAAAACTTTTAACTTTTTAAAAAATTTTAAACAAAATTATCATTAAAAATGCATTTTTTTCATTTTTTGTTAAAAAAAGTAATTTTTTAATGTAATAAAACCATAATTAACAATTTTTTTTGAAACTTTTATATAATTTCGCTTTATATGAGTACCAGGTTGACATATTTTTGAAAAACTTTTTTTTTGAAAATATTAGTGACCCATTAAATATTCGAGGGTCTTGAGGGACCCCTTAAAAATTTTTATATGCAAAAAAATTTTAAACCTAGAGTTTCTTTATTAGATAGAACACATTTAGGAGGTGAAAGCAGATTATTTTCAACAATGTTGTTTTTTGGGACACCCTAATATATATATACATACATATATATATATATATATATATATATATATATATATATATATATATATATATATATATATATATATATATATATATATATATATATATATATTATAATTTTATATATATATATTATACTTTTATATATATATATATTATAATAATAAACTAGTAAAAACACTTATGTGACTTTTTTCAAACTTCTACTGGCAGTTTCTTCATTTGTAAGATCATCGAAATGCTTTCCTGATGATCCTACAAAAAGAGAGGCTTTTATGGGACTTTTCTTATCAATTACCCTTTCTTTAAAAATCATATTTTCAAATTTCATTAAGAAAAAAAGTTGTTAAGATTAAAGATATTAGCCAAATTCATTAGACGCGATCCGCACACTTATGTTTACAATGTAGGGAAAAAAATAAAAATGGTAGCTTTTCAGTTTGATAAAGTATCAACTAGTGTTCCACATCTTAATATTTATACTTTTTCTGGCTAGATTTTTAAAACGCTTTAATTGTATCGTGCTTCTGCTTTATGATTTATAAAAAATTTAAATCAAAAGATTCGAATGGTCTGCTCAAATACTATCATTTACCAAGATCAGAAAGTGTACAAAAAGCCTATATGAAGTTGTTTAAAACAAGTTTATAAAAAGAGAGATTTAATACAAACAATTTGCCAGAAATACAAACAATTTGCCAGACATTATTATTTCAGTTAAATAATAAGAAAGAAGATGCAAAAAAACTGACTAGCTAAAATAAAACTTGAATCAATTATAAAAACAAAGTGATATGAAGAAACAAAAATAAAATTTAGCAAGAGAAAATTATAGTTATGAAAATTATAAAAGGAACCTTTTATATATACAAATTCAAAAATAAAATTTTCAAAATGTTAAAATTGATTTTAACATTTTGAAAATTTAAAACAAAAAAACTTTAAGTTTTTTATAAATTTTCTTAATGATTTTAACATAACAAAACCAGATTGTCAAATTTGACTTTTAACATAACAAAATTAGATTGCAAAACTTGATTTCAAGATAATTTCAGTTTTTCATTTTCTTTTAATCTTATATTGAATTTACTATTTCTTCAACAATTACTAATAAGGTATTAATTTGTTTAATTAAAAAATGTTTGATGTATTGCATCTGTGCACTCTATCTGTAGCTGGCATTGAACATAAAATTGAAGAAAATTTTCTACTTGTTGTTTATGGCCCAAACAACTAACACGATCTTGAGTTTTCTAGTCTAACAAACTTCTTGATAGGTCTAATTTATCAGGGCTACAACCATATTTATTGTTGATTAGGCTAATAAAGTATAGGTATTTTTCAACTTTTGCTTTAGAAAGAAGTTTTCAAATAATTTACCTTTTGAAATATTTTCTAAATGGCTTAGGCCTGGTGTAAAAAACATTCCAATATACCATAACTTTAAAAGTTTTCCAAAAAAACCAAGTAAATTAGATAGTCAAGCAGCTATAACTTTATGTTTTCTGTAATCATGCTACTTTTTTGTATTTTGTTCTATGCTTATGTAATAATAACATATCATTTTGGAGCCATGCGGATACTAAGGTCAATATTTACAATGTCAGTATTAAAAAGTTATCTATTAATGAGAAATATGCTATGCCTTTTAAAACATCATATGTTCTTTGTACATCAGTATTTTCAGTCTTATTTCGAATGATATTAGTGACAATTTTGGTATTATTTTTAAAAGTGTTAGAAGAAGTTTCTTCAAGTATTATTATAATTTGAATCTTCCGTGAGTTTATTAATATTGAAGTCAATATTTTCAATTTTAGTGTTATCTATGTGAAGTATAATTGGATCAAATAATGAGGTATTAAAACAAATATAATCTGATTAAAACAAAGGCAGTTCTTTGTGAGTATTTATAGCATAAATGTTGACAGGTAAATGATTCACAATCAAATTTCAAAACAGCCATTTCTTAAAAATGTTATTTCAATTTTTAAACAATGATACATCTGTTTAAAAATAGTTTAGTTCTGGATATGCTGATATAGCAATTGTCATCTTTTTTATTTAGGACTCAGTTGATTTTAAAAAATGATTACACTTTGTAACTGTTCTGTGCAAGAAAGAGCCTAAATCTTTTCTTTTATAGTTTTCATTGTATTTAGTATTTTATCATTATTGTGTTTTGAAAAACACAAAAGTGAAAGTAAGTAAACACCAAAGTGAAAGTAAACCCAGTACACAACCTACTAGAACTAACAGGACAACTTCAATGTTCTATTTTAGGAATAAATCAATCAAAAAGTAAAACAACTGATCTCAAATAGTCAATATATAATTTTATACTCACAGACTTAATGCATGTAACATTTAACCAGGTAACTATTTTATTTTGCAACTTTGTAGCATTTTTTATGTTTTTTCAGGAAGACGCAGTTCCCTTCCTTTTTATGGTCACAATATCTCTAAACGATATCTTCACTAATTTTCTTATCATAAAACATCTTGTTTGATGACCATTCAGCTGTAATTTTCGGTATTTTAAGAGATGCTTCATTAAAAATACATGTTTGCTATTTATAAACAATATTCAATAGCCTATAAGGCTTCCTTTTTTTCTTTTAGCTTTAAAAAACGTAAATACATTTGCATTTTCTTTCGCAATTCCTCGAAACTATCTTTTTAACCATTTAGGTTTTTAATTATGATGAATTAAGAACTAATAGTAGTAGCAGCGACAGTATTGTTTAGTTGATTTTTTTTAATAACAAAGTAACCATCTTTACTTTTTTCCTTACATCGAATTAATTTCGAGACCAGGCCTCTGAAATGAATTTGGCTAATTACATTGTGTTTTGACAATATAGGGATGTGAGAATATGTGTACTTCGCCATAAAAAAAGTGTTCTAAAAATTGATCCACATTTTTTTTGATTTGGCGATAAGTAGTATTAAGCCAAATAGGCTGCATTGCTATTTGTAAACCAAATAAAATGAAATTTTGTATTTATTTAGCAAAATAGTCAATGTATATTTTAATATATTTTATGTTTATTTTTATAAATAAAAAATAGTGTAATTTTACGTTGTAAATTCTTGATATTTTTCTAGGAACCACTGCTCCTTAAGTTGACATGGGTCCCTCATAAAAATAAAGAGTCTTTTATATTATTTATTAAACTACTCATACTGAAAAATTGGAGTAAATCTGAAGTGCGCATTCTGAATAAAGGTTGCATCAAGCGCACAAGGTATTGTCGTGAATATACAAATTTTTGAAGTGTTATTACCCTGAGTTCACATAGTAAAGTTTTGTGAAAGGTAGTTTTATTGAAATCTGATTGGTGCATAACACTTACTTTCTTATTTTGCTTAAAACTTTGTAACAGTTTAAAAAATTTACTTATTAAGCTAATTCGTTGACTCAAAACTAATTCGTTTGATTTGAATTTATTAAACTAATTTATTGTTGAACAACCTATAGATTTTGATTTCAGTTTATTGCTTTTTATATTTTTCATATAAACTTTTTTTATAAGTTGTTATAGAAAAAATATAGGTAAAATGTATCATTATTACTATTATTAATATCATTTTTTTTTTACATATAAAACTTTAACTCAATATTTAGTTTTACATTTATAACTCTATATTTCTTAAATAAATTCTTTGCTTACAAAAGCATGCTTGTAGAATAATATACAACAAAAAGAGGGGGGACCACACTAAACCTTTAATGATGGATATGAAAATGATGAACATATTTCAGATAAATATTTATCAACACCTAAACTTTATGTACAAATATACCAATAATCTAACTCCTGAAATCTTTATAAGTAAATTTTATAAAAATCTAAATGAGAAGTATTTCTTAAGAATAAATCAAAGTAACACATATAAATTACCTAAGGAAGTAAACAAATACACAGAATATAGTATAACTTAGAGAGGACCTAAGCCATGGAACTCTTTTCTGAAAGGCAATTTAAATACGGCAAAATCATTTAATTCATTTCAGTATCAAACAAAAAATTATGTTTTAAATCTTAATAAACAATTTTGATTTTTGTTTACAAAAAAACTTTTTTTAAGCATTACATCTTTAACATTATTTAACTGTTTGTATTTTTAAATATTATATGTAATCTTTTTGTATGTTGAATATGATATTATATATTTAAATTTGTATTTATATACCTTCTTTTATGACTTTTTGTGAATATTAGTATTTATCAATATTATAACTTCTTTTTATATATATATATCTGTGTGTATGTGTGTGTGCATATATATATATATATATATTTATATATGTATATATTTATACATATACATATTTATTTTTTTCCCCTTGCAAATTTGCATTTTTAATTATTTTCTTTTTTTGACTAATAGCGACTATTTATACTTTTTAATACTATATATTCTTTATTCACTATATGTATTTTTATATATTATATCTTCTTTTTTGCCTAACTGAGGGTATTTTTCTTTTTATATATATATTTTTTTTTTTTCTCCATTTTCATTTTAAATAATATATCTTCTTCAGGGTGGCCAGCCACTTTGTACAAATAAATTCCCTGACTTTTCCCTGACTTATTATATTTTCCCCTGACTCAACTATATTTTTAAGTGTGAATTTTTAATTTTTTAACTCTCACTTGTAAAACCTTTTCAGCTTAATTCCAAAGATATTATAAAGAAAAAATAATTTAAAAGTTATATATTATACTTTGCATATATATTTTTCATTTTTATTATTTTGTTGTATTATATAAGTTAAAAGATTGCAAATTTTATTTTTATAATAGATTTTACTCCCTCTAATACATCTTTTTTAATAAAGTTCTACATGAGAGATATCATTAACTTTTCAGGTTCCTAATATAAGAATGGTGCTGATGGAGAATCAGACTGAAAAAGTCTCAAGAACAGCTCTGCAATTAAGGCTAATTATTAAAGAAATAAAAGCGATTTTAGCAGGCATCAAAAGATCACTGATAGCATCAGTAACAGTAAAATAGTATATCATAATTACAGTATAATTATAAGATAGTTCAGACTGTGTGACATACAACTTTCCATTATTATAGATATATAAAGCTCATTGACGTACAGATACATTTTCAACCCATCTTGTTGAATAAAATTTCAGAGGAAACTTACCACTTCCACAAATTGTTTGAAAATCTACCCTACGAGCAGGACCATCATGAAAAAGTTTATCTTGTAGTCACATGGCTGCAAATAACATCCCAATATTGAATGCAAATATCCATTTGACCTTTTTGAACAACTTTGTTTAAAGACTCATCAAAATATACAACTATGTGTAGAGCTTAACACCACCTTTAAAACTAGATCATGGAAATGTGTGGCAAGAACATGTGCGATGTAATAAACTACTATAGTTTTCTCAATAGCCATTTTTTTGGCTATAAAACTGTCAGGAAACATAGACCGAAACTGTTGTTCCATTTTTTAAACATGATCTGTAAGAGAAATGCTGCTGTGCAACATATAGTGCCTAAAGTATTTTAGAACGTTACATCATTTTTAGCTATAAATAAAGAGAAAGAATTTGTTGAAACAATTGACATTTGGTGAGAAGATTTGGCTACACAGAAAGCTGATAGAAATGATTCAGAAGCTATTAAAGCTGATGCTGATGAAACAGTTGCTAGTGATACAGGATTTATTAGGTATATTAATAATCAAATACTGTTGATTGGCTTTGTAAAGTTATATTTTTTAAACGCTTTGCACTTTTTTCATGACTTTTTACTGTCATTATACCCATATTACTGAGGGAAAATGTCTTTCCACATACACTACACATACCCTTTGTTTTATCATCAGCTTTCTTAAGCCAACCCCATGATGGATGACATTTAAGATTGGTCCAATCATTATCAAAGTAAGTTAATTTGAAAAAAATTAATTTTGTTTGAACATAGTTAAACAAAATCATGTTTAAATAGATTTATATATTTCAAATAAACCTTTGGCTAATCATATTTTATTTCTCCATGCGATTTTATAAATGTTTTTTTTTTCATTTGATTAATGGGTGTGTAGGAGCTCGTAAAAAATATTTTTGAAAAAATTTAAAAATTTTGAAAAAGATTTTTTCCCCTGACTTTTGAAAAAAACAACTGAAAATCCCAGACTTTTCCCTGATTTCTCTGACCAGAAACAATTTCCCTGATTTCTAGTTGGCTGGCCACCCTGTTTTTTTTTAAATTTTAAAAATTCGATTTTTTCCTTAACACCCTGTTTTTTTTCTAAATTTCTAAAATTCTATTTTTTCCTAAATTTTCTACTTGATTAATTGACTGTATTTAATATTATTGTTATGATTTGTAGGGGCTCTATGAAAAGATTAGGTTGGTATTTTGCCTTCTTTGAACCCCTTCTGTTTTGCCTTCTTTGAACCCCTGTCTGTTTATTATTTATACATTTGTAATTATATTTTATTTTTTTGTGAAAGGGAATTTTAGTTTATATAAACAGCAAAATAAAATTAAATTAAAAAAAAAATTGTTCAATATACTCTAAGCTTTTTTGATATATAATTTGTTAAAAATATGAAAAAAATTTAGAGAGATAAACATTTTTTTGTGAAAAAAAAAAAAGAAAAATTTGGGTCCAACTTTTCATAGCGTTTTCATATATCAAAAATCACATCTTAAAAATTGCATAACTTTTTAAATACTTGACCTACAGAGATAATTTTTATATTTTTAGAAATTCAAGGCTAAAAGTTTACTTAAAAAAACATTGTTTTATTATGAAATTTCAAAATTTTCTCACATCCCCACATAATAGGAACTCTCTTGAATAGCACCGCGTTTGTATTTGTAAAGAGAAAAAAACGTGACCTTGTGACGATGGGGGGAAAAAACAATCTACAAAAAAAAAGATTTAATATCATTTTCTACCGTCCTTAGCAGTTTAAATCCGAATAAGAAATAAAGATAAAAATTAACAATACAAACATTTTTAGCTTTACCATTAACTCCAGTTCTTAATAAAGAAGCAGATCCTCGCCCTAATAAGGATTTTAGTGACTTTATACTGGAGGGAAAACATTGCTCAACTAACGGATTTAACCTCTCGATAAGTTGTACAAGATACTGAGGAGGTAAGTGCGCATTTTTCCGATCCTAAAAAAATATAACAAAAACAAAGTTACCATTTTGTTTAAAACGTTCGCTGAAAAAACGCATAATAATGACGTCACTGTCTCAAAACTGGTTTTTCATTGGTTTACTTTTTATTGCTACAACAATCGAAATTTATGCAAAATTTTAAATATAAATTTCTAGCTCTATATATTTTCAAAAATCGTCCAAATTTTTGTACCTCAACCAGACTTCAATAAAGAATATCGTAACAGACAGTGAACTAATACATTTTTTACATTTATAAATAAATAAATGAAATTATAAATTTTATTCCAATATTCCTATATTTTTACTTACAAATTCTTCATAATTTTGAACGTGGACGTTCCCCTTCCAATCTAATCGGGGGAAAATAAGCTGAAATCGAAAGTAAAATTAAAAATAAACTATATTTCTGTGATTTCGCATTCACTAAGAGTATATCCGCTTTCCCGCACGTTTTGCGAGACATTCTTGAAAAGAACATTACATAAAATAGCTTTTTTTAATCAACTTTTTAAATTTTATATCAAAAGTGGTGGTACAAACCTGATTTCTTTGCAACTCCTCACGAAGAATCTAAAAAGTAAGAACGACGTGTATATTTTTATAAGTTAAACATTTATATTTATGATTTAGACTTTAGATTTTTGAAGTCATTCATAAATGAACCAGAGGTAAAGCACAGAAACTATATAATATTTTACCATGCCTGCCTTCTTACAAGGACCATTTTCTAAATACTTGGCAATCACGTATAAAAGCTCTAAAATAACAAAGTTTTTTTCACATAAGCGAGTTTTAAAAAAAATGTAGTATTATTTACTCGACATTTTGAGACCATTTTTTTATACCTTTCTCGAGATTTTGACTTCTATTTTCATTCATCTTCTGATTTGCTTTTCGTTTTATTATTTTTTAAAGTTTAGTTTAATAACGACAAACAAAAAAGGATTTCCTTGTTATGGCTAAATTATCCGCTCTCATGTTTCTTTCATAAAAAGAACTATATGTTTTCATTACTAGTCGTTTAAATACACGTGATAAAAATATTACATTTTATAATCACGTGCTCAAATACCAAACTATTTAACTCGTAAAAAGCGAGTAAAGTTATGCGACTTTTTAATTTCAGTACGATACGGAAATATCCGAGAAAATGTAAAAATGATTGAAAATCGTTTTTTAAATGTATAAATGTAGTATTAGAAACAAAAATAAATATAAACATATTTTATTCTAAACTACAATTGTGAAAAAAATATCACCTAGCAATAAGATAAGTATTAAAACTCCCGGTAAATCTTAAGGTTTCTATGATATCTTTATTGAATAAACATTTAAGTGTCAAGTTTAATGCACAAATAAATTATACTTTTTTGTAAGTCAATGTTAAAGACGCCTAATAGTGATAATGAGAATATAAATAATTTCTATTTTGTTCATGAAAGTTACAGCATTTACAACAGCTCTGAGTGGTAATTCAACACTTTTTATTTTGTTCAAAATTAGAATTTTATTTGTTTGATCCGGATGTATTGAGTTCTCTTGTTTTTATTTTTTAATTCTTTCATTCTAATTTCTCGTCATTCTTTAAAGACTCACTCCCAATTTGTTACATCTCACTGCTCACTTTTGATAAAAGAACTAATATTAGTTAATAACATGTGTTGCCTTTTTTAAACTTGTGTGACCTTTCTTGCACATAATTATAAAAATTATTAGATCTGTGAGAAAGCTTCAGTATATACATTGAATAAGAAGTTGGACTTGGGTAGGTATTATCTAGGTGTACAAAATTTTTTTAGGGCAAATAAAAAACTTTATTTCTTTTATTCCTAATTTTTTTAATTCTTTTTTTAAAAACTGTATATTTAAGTTGGCATTTTTAAAACTTTAGGTTTGCAAGATATATTAGAAAAGTGCCAACCTAAATATGCTAGGATGAAGATATATTATAATAGGATGATATATTAACTAGGATGAAGATATATAGCAACAGCTGTATACTAATTAAATCATATATTTATATATATACATACATACATATATATATACATATATATATATATATATATATATATATATATATATATATATATATATATATATATATATACATATATATATATATATATATATATATATATATATATATACATATATATATATATACATATATATATATATGTATATATATATATATATATATATATATATATATATATATATATATATATATATATATATATATATATATATATAGGCCTCTGTGGGATTCCCGCTGATTATGATGCAATTATTTATCTATTTCGCGTTACAGTTACTGATTTTATTGTAGTGCTTGAGATTTCATTTTAACTATACAAATGGCTTACAACTTGTCAGTTAGTAGTATAAGTTAATTTATACTACAATAATTGCGTTTTTGCTAAAGCAGAATTTAGTATTATAAATATGAACAAAAATATTACATAATCATACTATAAAGTTGTAGTAGAATTATTAAAATAAAGAAACTTTCATTTTTTTTTCAAACACAGATATGCAGTGCAGAGAGGTTGTTTTTTTTTCTAAAATCTTTTGTGTGAGGTACTGTGTAATATAACAATAACATTAATGACAATATGGTCAAATATGTTTATAAAAGAAAAGCATTATCGTGAAAGATGAAAAAGTCATTTTAAAAATAAACTAATAATTGTGTAATAAACTGCAATGCTTTATTAAGGCACAGTTACAAAAAAAAAAATTAAAAAAGAGCGCCAATTGAAATGCAAATGATTTTAATTAGATTTGACTAACTGATTGGTTTCTTAAATAAAAATCTTTTAAAATATCCTATTATGAAAAATAAATTGTTGATATTCTTGTAACAAGTATAAAATTAAATTTTTGTATTTTGTAACCAATTTACTTAATGAATAAACAGATAGCTCGTGCAAAAACCGAAAGCTCTCTTTAAAAGCTGTTTAGAGGAGCTGCTTGTATGGCTCTCTATGTTTGTTTTAGGAGAGCTTTTCTCTGCTCTTGCTCTCATTTACTCATTGTGCGTGTGTGTATAAATATATTTGTATGTATAGTCAATATATATATATATATATATAGTACTATAGATTGTTGCATTTGGGAAGCACAGAAGGAAAAAAATGATTCTTACACCAACAAATACATCATTTTTAATTACTTTTGACTTTCGTCCAACATTTGTGTGTTGTCAGAAAGTAAAAACCATTAATTTAATTACAAATTAATCGTTTTTTTAAAAAAACGCAAATTTAATTGACTGTTTGTTTGATCTGAATGTCTTTAAAACATTCTGAATGTTTTAAACAATATAAACAATGTTTTTATTTTTATTTTTTTCAATAAAATGTTTTTATTTTTTTTAATTTTAAACAAATAGCCTGACTCGCAACGGAATGCTGCTACATTGACTATCTTTTAGCCTGACTTGCAAGGGAGTGCTGCTACATCGACTGAGGGTTTGGTTGGGGCAGGCAGTCTATCAATTATTATAAAAAGAAATTCCGGTCTTGCATTTTCATTTTTACTTTTTGTTAACAAAATATGGAAAAACTTTCTGACAACCAGTTAAGAGTTCTATATATATATATATATATATATATATATATATATATATATATATATATATATATATATATATATATATATATATATATATATATATATATATATACTCACAGAAAAACATTTAGTCTAAAAACCAAAAGTTTACAAAAAAACATAAAAATGGTAAAAACAATTTCTCAACCTCCATTAA
>NC_088922.1:56255000-56315000 GCF_038396675.1 Hydra vulgaris | reverse complement strand
CTCAAAATTTAAACACCATATTTATATTTATTTATATATTTCAAGGACTAACTTTTGGTTGCTTGTTGCCTTTGGCTTTGCAGAAATGGAGATTTACTATTTATACTCTTCAAAGTCAAAGTAAAATATTACTAAGTTTAATTTAACTTCACGTGGTGTTTGGTCGTTGTCAGTTCTTACTGAATCTTGCAATTAATTTATCTTACCTTTTAAACCAGCTACAGCTCTGAAACTTTTAATGTTTGTATAGTCCTGGTGAGCTACTATGTTAAAATTGTTTTCAGGAGCGAAGACCCGGGGAAGAGTCTTTGCCTGGGTCTTTTAATTTTGCTATTATTTTTTACTTTCTTCCAAAATAGCTTTAAAACTTTCAGCAGATGTATAGTCCCAATAATGTTGGGATGTTGCATATTTTGACATTTTCCTGGGCCAACAGTTCAAAGGAGATCAAAGTGCCCTTTCCACCTAAGAAAAAATCTTTGAAAAGAATGTCTTTATTTTTTAAATTACTTGTTGTTATTAAGGTAATAAAAGCGAAAGCTCTTAAAAAAGAGCACCACCAAAATAAAAAAATGTGAAATGAACTAAACATAAAATCATTCTATTTGAAAACAGGTGAGAGTTTTTTTTAAGAATTTTAATATATAATTAAGTTTATAATTATATATAGTTATATTATATTTTATTATATTATATTTTATTATATTATATTATATATAGTTTATAATTTGCATTCATTACTTAAATTAGGGGTTTTTTTGGTTTCAACAAAGGCATTGTTTCCTGATTATGCAATTGCATTCATATTTTAATGTTGGTTACTTATTTTCGTTATTAAATTCATTTATTATTAATAACATTTAAAAAGTATATTTTATGATAGTCTTGGTTTATTTATAAAAGTTTACAACTGAAACTTATCAATATATAACAATTAGTATTTTATTTACTTAGTTAATTATACATGTTTGATACATAATACGTAATTAAATATATTTATTATGCCTCGTTTTATTAGTTTTTTTCCCATTAAGAATTGTTTTGTTTCAAAAGAAATTTGGTTTTTTATCATTATTTCAAAAAATAAAACCTTAAAATGGCAATATGTTGTAATACTGAAAATAAAATTTTATTATAAACATTTTGATATATAAAAATTTTATTTTTTATAATTATATCCGTTAGGTTAACAAACTTTCTCTATTTCATTCTGCAAGTGCGACTTCTGTAAGCCCTACTTTTGTATGTAGTAAAATAGTTTTATTTTGTATTTCAACATGCATAAGGCTACATTTCGTAAGTAGCATTTGCGAAATGAACATCAGTGGTTTTTTTTGTTTTGTAAAATTTGGTACGGAAAAAAAAGTTCTTAATTCTCAATATCCTTCTAAAAGAATTTTATTTTTTTAAAGAATTCTTCCAGAATTGCACAAAATCTTCCGATTAACAACTCTATTAAAAACCAATATTATTCTAAAAAATAAATAGATATAACTAGGCTTAAATTTGTTAAAATAGAAACAGAACAAAAATTCTTAAATTTAGTATTACAAATAAATCGGTGAATGTTAAAAGGGCAGAAGTCCAACTATGTAAACTTTCGGGAAACTAAAAAAAACTGCATTTTTCTTCGTAGTAAATTTTTGTTAATGGTTAAATAATTCTTTTTTTTGAAGAGGATATTTTTCGCCTTCAAAAAAAAAATTATTGAACGATTAACAAAAACTTACTGCAGAAGAAAATGCAGTTTTTTTTAGTTTCCTGAAAGTTTATATTACTGAACTTCCGTCCTTTTAACATTCAGCAATTCAAATATAATTATATTGCCCAACTTTACTTTAAAAAAAAAAAAAAGGAATTAAATATGTTTTATCTTCAAAAAAGAATATTAAAGAATACACATGAGAGAAAATATGAACTTTGCGCAGCTTAGAAATGAGAAAATCTTTGTTTTAGATTAAAATAACATGAAATGTAAATATTTAAACTGAAACTTTATTTAAAAAACCTCTTTTAGAAAACTTAGTACTTAATAGCGCAGAAAAAAAATATTTAAAAGTAACGTAAATTATAAATTTTAAAAATGGCAATTAGTTTAGTGATATTGTCATAGATATAAATTCAAATTGAATTTTTTGTATATTAAATGGTCAAAATGTTTTCTTTCTTAAATGTCTTATAGATATAAATATCTTTAGATATAAATATATCTTTTACATTCTCTAACAAAAGAATATTTATAATAGAAATATAATTAAACCAAAAAAATACTTTAAAAGAATTAAAAAAATAATTGTGACTCAGTCTTTTTGGTTTTAAAAACAATTGCAGATAGTCTATAGTCCTAAGTGTTGTAATAAATCATAATTTGTTTGAGTGACACAACTTTTATTCTGGCAGTCTAAATGGGGAACAGTAAAAAATTAATTATATTATTATAATAATTTTTTTTTATTTGGTTTTACTTATTTTTATTTATCCAAAAAATAGTAATAACTAATTCCAAATAATAAATAAGTTACAACCTTTTATTGAAATTTCTAATAAAGTGATTTATTCATAATTAACCAATTTTAAGATATATAAATTATATAAGTGAAAAATTATTTTAAAATAAGTAATATTTTTATGTTAAGATTTAAGCGGTGTAATAAAATTATTTATTTGCTTCATTTGCGCTTCAGTTAAGTGGTGTAAATAAAATTATTTATTTGCTTCATTTGCACTTGTCACAATTACGTCTGAAAGAATGCACCCTTCAATAAAAATAGATCAAGTGAGGGCAAGGTTTGGAGTGATGAAGGTCATGAATAGGGTCAGATTTTAGGTCACGGCTTCTCCAATTAGGCTTTATACAAAGGTCAGGTTGCTATAATGTACCCTTATATATAACTTAAATAATTAACCCTAACCCTGATCCTGACCCTCAAATAAATGTGTTTTTTTAATCTGCGGAAGAGTGCGTCACATCAGACATACTTATTAAAGATGTATCTAATGTTTTTGAAAGCGATATATTAAATAACTTTGATCTTTACTAAAGTTTTTATATTTTTGTAATGCTTTTAAATAAAGTAACAAATCACTGCTGATGGAATTTTCTTCTTACTTTACTTCAAGTCAACACATTTTTGACTAAAGAAAAAAGCAATTTTATCTCTCCATTGAAATGGAAAAATTTAATTCTTTTTTGGTACTACGAAGAATTTTTAAGTTTTTTTGTTTACTTCATTTAGTTAACAAAACATTTTAAAGGTTTATTTATTTTTTTTATCATGTATTACTTTCTACAAATAAATGTATGCTTTAAAAAATGTATGTTTAAACAAAAGATGAAATTATTTTTATAAAGGCTAAATTTTCTTTTCTATTTTTTAAGGCATAATTAACTAGCATGTATTTATTTAAAAACTTACTATTTAAAAAAAAAAAACAGAATAGTTTAATTTAAACATGTGTATTTATTAAAAAATTGCTAGAAGTTGTTAAATATTTTGAAGGGCTTTCTTATTATTAGATTTTAACAAAGGACATTTTCGAAAATTTATCATCTAGTTCCAAACAGTTTCAAAGATATGACTATTCAAATGTTTCCTTAAATCATCAAAAATCTGTCATTTAAAAAAATATTTTTGGTCTTTGTTTCTGTTCTGTGTGCAATGGAAAGCTGAAAATGTGTACACTTCTATATTTATAGGCAAGAAATCCAATAAGATAACTTAAAATATTTAAAAATAAACATAACAACTGTATTTTTGATCTTTATCGCAATTTTACTGGGGCAAGTTTAATTGCATAAATGCAGATATGGCTCGATTTTTTAATTTTTTTTTCCGATGTTGTGACAATTTACTGATAATGATTTTTAAGTATTATTGACAGTTGTATATATTTTTTTTTTAATTTATATTATATAAATTATATAAGTATGTCATTTTTATAATAAACGTTATTAAAAAATTATTTTGTTTTTAATAACGATGACTTTCTAAGATAACGAAAGTCTTTTTGAAGAATGTAATATAAGAATCATTGAAGTTAAAAAGATAAAAAAATTCATTTAAAAAGATAAAAAAAAATTTGTTGAAAATAAATGACAAATGTTATTGCAAGCCGTTACAATTAAATAAGTTTGATCTTTAATGCTTTTATATTATTGAAATGCTTATTAATAGAGTAACAAAAGACTTCTAACTTTTTATTTTTTATTTTTTTTTATTAATATATATTTTTATGATAAATGTTAATATTTTGAAACAAATTTAACTATAAAAACAAAGAATAAAATGGTTTTTAAATCCATAATTATTTACTAGTTTACATTTACATGGAAACTGATATTTTTAAATTAGTAAAAAAAAATGCTAATTTAAATTAAGTGTGAGTTTTTTTTAAACAATCATTCAAAGTAAATTGTTTTTTTTTACTTTAAGGGTTTCCAATAATGATTTATGGTTTAAGGCTAAAGGGTTTCCTATAAAACAAATAAAGATAAAAAATTTTTCCTAACATAATTATAAACATGGTTTAAATAAACTAAGCATTTTTGTTTGTTGAGTTTTGTTTTAGTTGGGTTTTTTTTCTTTTCTCTTTTTTTAAGATTTTTTTTCTTTTTTAAAGTTCAAATAACAATAATATATTTTTAGAATGTATCAATTTTTATGCTGGCCCAAACACAAACCCGGCCCCAGCTGTGTTTTATCAAACTCAGCCAAATATCAACCCGGTTTGATATTTGGCTGGGTTTAAAAAAATTATTTTTTAAAATCCTTTTCTAAATAAACAAAACAAATGACCTACTCTGTTACTCATATGAGTTTATTTTTCCATGCAAAATGAGTCACTTGGTTTTTTTCCATATATTTTTTAGTGCAATAATAAAGTTCTATTTTTTTCTTTTTCTTAAAGGATGTTTTATTTTTTTGACATAAAATTAAAATAAATTGTATAGTTTTTTAAAAATTTCATTTGTGTACCATTCTCCAATTTCATTATTATAGGTTCTTCAATGGTGTTATGAACTTGGGATTCCAGAAGTTACTGTTTATGCTTTTAGTATTGAAAATTTTAAAAGGTCTCAAGACGAAGTTGATACTTTATTGGAAATTTTTAAAAAAGAATTGAACAAACTTTTGGAAAAAAAGTATATTTTTTAGTAATTAAAATATTTATTAAAATAATAATTGATTAATGTTTTTTAAATAAACATATGCATACATATATTGTAATATATATATGTATGTATGAGGGTGTGCGCACACACCCTCATACATACATATATATTTTACATTAAAAAAATTTTATTTTGTTTACACAAAAATTTGTTGATAATTTTTTATTTAATTTAATTTAATGAATTATTAATCTAATTTTGATTTAATGAATGGTTAATTTAGTTTTTATTTAACGAATGGTTTAAAATATTCATAAGAGTTATAAAAAAACTTGCATAAGTGTAATCTGATTAAAACTGTTTTTAAGCTGATTAATTTAATCATTTCTTTGACATCATTGGCTTTATGAGCACATCACGATTTTTTGTTATATGATGGAAGAATTTAAAAGATCTGTCTGTTTTTAACTTGAATATCCAACCTGACATCAACTTGCTCCATGTGACACCACACAAAAAATTTAGTCATTAGCATTTAAATTAACAAGCTAACAAAATTTCAAAAATGACTAGATACACAAGAAAAGGTTTTTCAAGCTTTTAATAAGTATTTCATTTTTTTTTACTTTTTAAATAAATATAGCGTTAATATAAAATATAAATAATCAATTGTATTTCAATTTAGCAATTTTTGTTTAATAAATTTTTTTTTGGAGTTTTATCAAAACATTGTAATTCCAATGTTGTTAGGTAAAGAATAAATGTAGCAATATATAATTCCTACTAAACTCTGGCTCCATTTCAATTTATATGTAAATACATAAGTTTAGTAGATTTTTCACATAAATTATAAACTTATTTTTTAGACTTTTTATATGAACACATTTTGTTTCACTAATTTGTTTACTAAATAAATTTTGTTACTTTTTGCATCTTAGTATTTTTAGCATCTTAGTCATATCCAGTATTTTGTCCGTTCTTCATCTTACACTTATTATTTTTCATCAGCATAAACAAATTGTACATCAGTTTAACAATGTTATGAATATCTTGTAGCAAATAGGAATTATCTTTTTATAGTTGTAATTATCACCTATTACTTTTTCTTAGTTATTATACGCCTTTTTCACCAGTATAACATAACAAATAAACCTTGGCAAACTAGAATCTATACATAAAGAGACATGGGGTTATTAACTCTGTACTTGTTCTCTGTACTTCTGTACTGTAAATTTGTGTAAGTTTTACCTTTAAATTAGTTTTTTTTTCTTCTTTTTTCTTATATGCTAAATAAAATACAATTTGAAATATTTTTTAAAAAAAGACATAATTTTTCATTAGAAAATTGAAGATCAAGTCTTTTAAAAAACAACTGCTTAGATTCCTCTTCCGTCCCTCCATAATAGCTTTTCCTGCGAGATCATGTAGATTGTTTTTAAAAAAACATTAACTAAAATTTTCTGTCCCTCCATATTTGCTAAATTTAATAGAGAGATTATGTATGCACATTTGACTTAATTTTTTTGTACAGGGATGAACTCACAGAGTATAGTGTTTGCATTCGTTTTATTGGCAACATTGCATTATTTGATTATGATATCCGTGAAATTATTTTTAAAGTCATCAATCTAACCAAAAACAATAATAGGTTTGTTTTTAAATTTTTAAAATTATTCTTACAATAAAATAAAATTTGATATTAAAATTGTATTTATTTTATTATTTTTTAAAATTTAAAAATGGTTTTAAGTAATATAATTTTTTTGTAGGTCATTTCTAAATATTGCTATGGCATATACCTCACGAGATGAAATCACTTATGCTATTAGAGAAATTGCAGTAGGTGTTGATAAAGGAATGATTTTGGAAAGGTTTCTAAAGTTTCATATTTGAAATATTTTGGATATTTTATTAATAGACACACACAGTTATAAATATTTTATTTAAATTTTTAACTTTATATAAATATATTTTTTTACGAATGTAATAAACTATTCAGGTGTAAAACAATAATTAATAAACTAATCAAGTGAAACATTTGGATTAAATGAAGCGTAAAGCGCCTTACGCTAGACAAACTATTATACTGAAAGTATATAAAAAGGAATGAAGAAATAGTACAGAGAGGCGAAATGCAGAAGTAGTACAAGGGGTGAAGACATAAAACAAAAGTGAAAGAAGTGAAGGAAGACAAAAGAGAACATATAGACATTTGAAGTTGTAGAGTTAACGTTAATATTGTATTGAATAATATAAAGCAGTTAATTAAGATATTTTAATTAGTAACATTTAAATACAATTGCGTAAAAGTTTTAAATAACATTTGCATAACATTAAATAATGTTAACGTAACATTTTAAATAATTGTTCTGTAACATTTGGAGGTATTGCCCGGATACAAGTAGCCAAGTAAATCAACTGTGTAAGAAAACATTTTTTTTTTCATCTGTTATTTTACTCACGGAACTGTAACTATTATTACCAAGTTTATTAACTTTGTCATTTACATATGAGCTGTTTATGAACGGCTAAAATATGCCCATATACTGAACCTAATCTATGTGTCCATACCACCGGTAATTCTCATACCTCTTTCAACAACTCCGATACAGCTGACTCCTTAGAACTGTCTGATACCAATCCGTTTAAAACCAAAAACAGCCGTTCACCAACAAATCCTGAAGAGAAGAACAATATGTCGCTTGAACAAATTTTAGAATGTTTGGCATTGAAGTGAGTCAAGAAATACATTCCAAAGTTTTTAGGGCTACAGAAATAGAAGATATCACTGAATGGTTAGCAGCTTTTGTTGTATTGCATTTCATAATCAATGGACAGATGAAAGGAAATTACTAGCATTTCCACTTTACTTAAAAGGCAGCGCTCTAGTCTATTATGACACACTTCCCACGCTTACTAGAAATAATTATCACAAACTTTAAGAGCAATTCCAGCAATATTATGACAATGCAAATATTGCATGGAACCAAAAAATGGAATTGATTAGCTTAATGCAAGATACTAACCTCACCTCCTATATGAGCACCCTTGATAACCTTAGTCAGCAGTTAGGTATCGATGGCGAAACAAAGTTGAGCTTATGCTGCAAAGTTGAGCTTAAGCCGCATTAGCGTTTGCCAAATTGCAAGATACAATTAAATCGGATTTGGTTATCTCTCAATTAAGCTAAGCTGGATGCACTCCGAAATCCCCCTAAACAAAATGTTGCTACTACCTATCACAAGCAGACATAAATCAACCTATTGATGGACTAAAAAGAGAAATAGATTTGTTAAAGCAAAATAATCACCGTCGTTCCCAGTGTGAAAGATTTCTTCCAACCGGATGTAACCTTTATACAAGTGCCGGTCAGGTAATATGTAACCAATGTTTAAGAGTAGGGCACACCCAAAGATTGTGCTCCCAGAAAATTTCCTCTTTACCAAGGCAAATTCAATATCGACAATAAGTTTTCCACAGGAGAAGTTAATGAAGATGCCCCGATCTGCCATAAAGCACAAGTTTATAAATTTTATGATAAGTGGACAGCTAAACCTAAAACTCGATTCAAAGATTATTTCCTTAATAACCAGCTTATAAATGTTGATTCCAATAGAAAAACACAACAAGAAAAGAATCTAACATCGATATCGGATACACATGAAGTTATACCGTCCCATCCGCTACTAAATGACCGTTCTCAATATCCTCAAGTCCCTGTAAGCAGTTTAGGAAAAATCAATACACCTCAACATAACTAGAGTGACAGATATAACGTTTTTACAAGAGTCACCAAAGAAGACAACCGTAGAGCTTGTTATGACCTCAGTATGTGTAATGAAGGAAATGAAGGCTGTACCCAATTGTGAAACTATTCTTACCATAGCGCACACCTTAGAAACTAAAAACGACTGTCTCTTTATACCAGAGACAAATCTGTTTGAAGAACAAAATGTCCATGTTTTCATTACCATAACCCATGGTTGGTCTAATCAAGTTAAGCTGCATCTTGATAATCCATCACCAAATTATTTGACCATTAGCAGAAATCAAGTAATTGGTGTCATTGTCCTGCTACCCTCCAAAATTCCTAAAGAAAAACAAATAAAAGAGGTCGCTCTAAACACTGAAGTTCTTAATGAAGTGATGAATTTCATCATGAATGATGAAGTTCTTAATGAGTGATAAATTCAGTTTTGAAGAAACTAATCAGAAAACACAGAAAGAAGTTAAACTCGCCCCTGAAAATGAACCACTACTAAATCGATATATATATATAAGATGGAGAAAATGTTAACAAAAGAATGAGAATAGGAAAAATGTAATATCTAATTAAATGGGAAGGTTATCCATCCAACCAAAATATTTGAGCCAGAAGAAAACATTTTTGATCCCCAAATAATCCAGAAATACCTTAATAATTGAAAGACAAGCAAAAGTGGGCATATCTCAGCGCTAATCACGACATATCTACGCATACGTAGGGAGAAAAACCAAACCAATTGTAGGTTCATGTCAAGAGTAACCCTCAGATTAAACAAACTATGGAAAATACCTATTATATTATGGTGTCTGACCCTTTTACCAACAATCATTACTGGTTTATTTGTTGGCTAAGTCTTTGATTGCACAAAGATGAAACCTATCGGAGTTTATCGACTACCCGCAATTACGTCATGCAATCATAACATGCATTTGTTAAATGACTCTGTGAAAATATTTATGGCAGACGTTTATGCTTATGGACCTCAGACAACCACAATAACCTTATTTCATTGTTATGATGAGAAAGTCACTTTAATCTGTCAATCAATTTTTCTCAAACAAAAGTCTAAAGACCTCTCATCCAAACAAATACCCGTAACAGCAGGAGAATGTCTTTCAGCTATGAATACTAAAGTATCGCCTTATGGAGCATAAGGCTGGATGGGAATTGAAATACCCCAACCACCACAAGTTTCCTACAGTGAAGTTGTTTCCTGTAGTGTATTCACTGATTTTTTTTTAAAGCTGTTTTGCGCATTTGATTTTTATGTTGCGCTTTGCGAATATGCTGTTAGTGATAATGATTTTTTTATGAAGATGATTTTTTGAAACAATGAATTTTTATGTTGCTTTTTTGCAAATACGCTGAAATAAATGTTAAAAAGGTAATAAACTATTCAGGCGTAAAACAATAAATATTTAACTAATCATGTAAAATGTTTGAATTAAATGAAGCCAAAAGCGCCTAACATGAACGCTAGACAAACTTGCTTAAACTATTATTTAAAGATGCATCTATCAACCTCCAAAAAGTATATAAAAAGGAATGAAGAAGTAGTACTAAGAGGCCAACTGCGGAAGTAGTACAAGAGGTGAAGACATAGAACAAGATAAAGTGAAAGAAGAGAAGGAAAACGGAAGAGGCATTTAGAATTTATAGAAATTATATTGGATAAAATAAAGGAGTTAATAAAGATATTTTAATTAGTAACAATTAAATACGATTATGTAACAGTTTTAAATATCATTTGCATAACATTAAATAATGTTAACGTAACATTTTAAATAAATGTTCTGTAACAATTTAAAGAAGCTAATTTGACTGAAGTTATGTTAGAAGCTAATTCATTAAAGTCAAATTTTTATTAAAATAATATTTAAAAATTTTTCTAATATAAAAATAATATTAAAAAATACAATTTTGATATTATTAAATAATATATTATATCAGACTTGGATGGAAAATTTGTTTTTGAAATAAGTATTAAGTTTAGTTATTTTTTTTAATTCTGCACTACATTTGCAGAAATATTCTCAGCTAAATTTTAATGTGCTTAATTTTAATAAGCTTGCTTTAATTTATAGCTTTCTATTCACTCACTGACGAGTCCCCATTTTTTGATTTTTTGATTTTTTTTTTTTTTTCTTTTTTTTTTTTTGGAGGCCAAAGCTTCACAGCGCTTTTTGAAGCAATTCTTTTGATCGTAGAGCCCTGAAATTTTACAAATAATCTTTTGTCGACTAACAATAGCTATATTTGTTACATTTGATTCAATAAGTATTTTAGATTTACGATGCCCCACCTTCCCGTTGGTTAGATCTGGAACTCCGAAAAAAATATCGGAAACCGAGAGGGCATCAAAAAGTGTTAAGTATCAATATAAATTTAATTAAAAATTTTACAAATATTCCACTTGTTAATTTCAGACAAATAAAAATGCGTCCAAAAAAGAACAAATACATCAACCAAGAAGAAGACCCAACCAACATTTAAATTAATAAAAAAAATATGCTCCAAATATTTTTGTTAATTATTATACACAGAATTCAAAATAAATTTTTATTGAATATTAATCATAATCAATAAGTGTAATAATTCAATTTTATCAAGACTTAAAAGTAGAAAATAAAATTAAAAAAAAAAACTTTTTAAAAATAGCTTTCTATTCAATCAACTAAAAGGTAGAAAATAACTTTTTTCTGTTTCTGGTACTTGTGGAAATCATGTACTTAGTAATAATCACTTTTGTAAAGCCAATACTGAAAGACATTGAAGGCAATTCATGTACGTATGTAAACAAACAAACTCATCGAAGTAAAGGAATAGAAAGTTTGGCGCCTTTTAAGTCAGATGCTTTCAAAATCAAATTCATTTTAAATGTATATAAAGCTAAAGGCGCCAAACTTTCCATTCTTTTACTTCGATGAGTTTGTTTGTTTACATACGTACATGAATTGCCTTCAATGTCTTCCAGTTTTGGCTTTACAAAAGTGATTATTACTAAGTACATGATTTCCACGAGTACCAGAAACAGAAAAAAGTTGTTTTCTACTTTTTAGTCTATTGAATAGAAAGCTATTTTTAAAAAGTTTTTTTTTTTTTTAATTTTTTTTTTATTTTAATGCTGAATTCAGCTTTCAATAAGATCTTTTTGTGTTTTTAAAAGTAAAGTTTGTATGACATTATGATAACATTTTAACAAATTATATTCTTTAATTTTTTCAAAAATTATATTCTTTAATTTTTTCAAAAATTGTATTCTTTAATTTTTTCAAAAATTATATTCTTTAATTTTTTTAAAAATTATATGTTCTTGAAGCAGTTTTCTTGCTAATAGAATTTTTTTTTTGTAAATTAAATGATATATATTTATTGAGTTTAGACAGTATTTTAATGACTTACATGACAGAGAGTATAAAAGGGAACAGTAACTACAGATGTAATTTATGATAATTTATGCTTGTTAAGTTTGGTTGAGTGTAGCATTACTTTAAAGATATAGTGGGATTCTATTTTGCACATATCTTGCACATAGTTATGATCTTGCACATAGTTGTAGTTTTTACCACCACATCTATTAAAAGTGTTTTAAATTTCACAAAGTATTAATTTACATAATTAAATAAATTTAAGTGAAAAATTCATAAAGTTTATATTTTTTGCATCATTTTACATCATGTTTATTTTTATATAACTATAATTTTTATTGGCTTAATAATAACTTAATTTTTATTATAATTTTAATAATAATTTAAATTTTAACTTGATTTTTATTATAATTTTAACAATAATTTAAATTTTAACTTGTTGTTTGTTTTTTTTAATTTTGCGATAGTGATATTGATGAAGAGTTACTTGAAAACTGTTTTTATACTAATAAATGCAAACCAGTTGACTTGGTTATTAGAACATCTGGTGAAGTGAGGCTTAGTGATTTTTTACTTTGGCAGGTAAATCAAAGCAAGCCATAATGTTAAATTTGTTTTTTTAAATTTTTATTATTTTTATATAAAATTTTTGTGTTTTCATCAACTTTTTTTTTTTTTGTAACTTTTATTTTGGTTATTTTGACCATCATAAGAAATTATATATTTGATTTTTAATTTTATTGTCATAAGTAGGCAGGTAAGACTCTTTTGTGGTTAAGGCTACTTATCTGGGAGGAGGAAAACTGTAACATAAAATGTTAGGACGGTCATTTTGTTTTTAAAATAGCCTCAACTCCACCATAATTTTCTATTTAAATAAAAAAATAGCATAAGTAAAACCTGTCTAAACCACACAAGTGTTAACCACAGGCGCTAATCTTTTTAAAAAACAAAAATAATCAATAAGACACTTATATATTTTTACTATTATATTACCATATGAATTTTTCTTTTTTTTTTCAGACATCATTTTCTACATTGTGCTTTGTTGATTCATTATGGCCTGAATTTACTGTGTGGAATCTGTTGTTTTGCATTTTTAAGTTTCAATTAGGGTATAATACAATACAGGTATTATGTTTCACACTTCTGTATGATGGTATATTCTTTAATTTAAATTCTGATATATTTTGATGCAATAATTTGCATCAAAATATATCTAAAATATTTTTCTAAAAATACTTATTAAGATATTTTTTCAAGTATAAAATGATTAAAAGGGTTCAACACAAATGTTTGATTAAATATATTATACAGTCTTTATTAAGCATATTATATTTCTAAGTATTTAAATTCTTTATTATTCATATCATATTTTTAAGTTTTTAAACAACAAAACTAATTTTTTCACTAAACCCTAAGGTATTGCACAATCCTTGGGTAATTTATAAAAAGTATGTTTGTTTTTTGTTTTGTTTTTTGTTGATTTTTTTTGCTTGATCACAAATTTTTATAACTATGCAGTTAACTGGTAGTTAGCCGCAAACTTTTATTTTTTAAATTATAAAAAATTATAAATCAAATAATAATTATAAAAAAGTATAAATATTTATGATCTTTTTGAAGTATATGAAATATATATGAAGTTTTTATGAATGGTACACGTTCATTGGTAGTCACATAACCTAGAATAAATGTGAACAGAAGAAAAAAAAAAGATGAAATGCACAGTTAGAAATGAACTTAAGGTCAAAAAGATTAACAAAGTTCGTCAACTTTTATTTTCTATTACAATTAAATATATTTATAAATACACCCCTGTTTTTTAATTGTGAAAAAACAATTAAAAAACGTATGTTGAGTAAGGTCGTAAAAAATTAACCGGGATTTATATTTATTGTACGCGATAACGTGGAAATGTTATATATTGTGTGATTTTTTGTATTATCTTTAGAATGCAAAGTCAACCAGCAAGTTAAAAGAAAGGCGTGCTCAATTGGAATTAGATTTTCAATCTGCCTACAAAGCCGAGAGGTGCTCTGAAGATAATATTGATCCAGATAATATTGAAAAGCAAACACTTTTAAGAACTGAAAGAATAAATAGGTTTCTTGCCATGGTTGAAGATAGACGGAATGAACTAATGTTTTTGACCAAGTCTTGAACATTCAATAATATTTGTTTTATATTTAAATATTTAAGGATTTTTAATAATTTGTAAATATATATGTATTGTAATAGAATTCTATGAATTAAAAAAAATACTTTTTCGTTTAATAATCTCCTTTTTTTTTCACCGCGCTATTAAGCAAAGTGTAAAACATTGTAGATTTTTATATATATAAATCTGTATTTTTTTAAGGTTAAAATATTTTGAAACAGAGCAATTTTTATTGAATCGATTTGAACAAAAAAAGGTGGTACACAACTAAAAAGCACTTTTTCAATCAAAAGTTGGATTAAAGCCCAAAACTAGTATTTGCAAAATTTTTATTTTACATACATAACGGCGGAAAAACTGTCTAAAAAATGCCTAAAATTATTAAAAATACAGTATTGGACAAAACATTTGCAACCAACATCGAACAATGCTAAAAAGTGTTCCTAATTTTACATGTCTTAAAAACGAAACGAACTATACTACCACATCAAACAGTTCAGGAGTCTGAAGTCATAGCATGCCATGACATGAGCAATCACCTGACAGGTGACAGCACACAGGCAGAATTTCGTTGACAAGTGCCATTTTACAGCGGACAAAACAAGTGCAACTTTTTTGGTTTGTTTCATTTTCTTAAGTCTGGTCCGTGTCAACGTCGCGGAAGTTTTTTAATAATTAAAGGAAGTTTCCAGAAGAAGCATCCAGAAACATTCAGGCGCATCCAGAAGCTTCCAGATGCATCGAAAAGAAGCATCTAGAATCTTCCAGAACAGGTTCATTTAACTATATAAGAGACATGTAAATCGACATGAAATTCAGTCAGTATATGGAAGTCAATCAGTCAGTATTATCAAGACAGTTTATTGAAGTGAGTTTTATCAAAGTTTTTTATCGAAGAACATCAATACAAGAAGTGAAATACAACAAGTGTTTCATTACATCAATACAGTCCACATCCAACCAAGACGTTGTGTTCCGCAGAGCATTTTTGTATCATCACAAGGTAAATGTAACACGGTAAGCCTTAAAAAGCGTGATTGTTTATTTTTATTATTTTTATGACTTCAAGTGCAAAAATGGCTCCCGACAGTCTTGGATTGGAACTAAGAAAGAAAATTATTGGCGATTGCGTCAGTGGAATGTCACAAAAAAGTATTTGTGATAAATATCGCGTGAAAAAATGGACCGTATCAAGACTATGTTCCAAATATCGTTCTACGGGAAAGTTGGCAGCAGATAACAAAGGTGGAAAACCGCGTTCCACCACTTCTAGAGAGGATTCTATGATCGTCAGATCCTTCAAGAAGGATCCCTGGATATCATCAGTCGAGATACAAAAGCAATTAGAGCTGCCTGTATCGGATCGAACAATCAGACCACGTGCTGTTGAAGCCGGACTGTTTTCTCGACGCCCTGCAAAGAAACCGCTGATTTCACTAAAAAACCAGAAAAAAAGACTCCTGTTTGCTACACCTCATATTGACTGGAATGTGCAGAAATGGCGAATGAAATGTCCTGTTCAGTGATGAATCAAAGTTCAACATCATTGGGAGCGATGGCATTTGCCGTGTACGTCGACCGGCCGGAAAACGCCTTGATTTACGTTACTGCCATAAGACCGTAAAGAATGGTGGAGGCAAAATGTAATGTTCTGGGGGTGTTATTCTACTAACGGTCTAGGTCCAATTCATCGAAACGATAAAATAATGGATCGTTTCATGTATAAAAATATCCTAAAAGATGTTATGTTACCTCACGCTGAATGGAATATGCCAGTAAATTGGGTTTTTCAGCAAGACAACGATCCGAAACACACTGCAAAAGTAGTCAAGCAGTGGTTTCAAGACAACCACCTATCGGTGATGGATTGGCCGCCTCAATCTCCGGATCTCAACCCTATTGAGAACCTGTGGGAGATCGTCAACCGCAGGCTTAATTGTGAAGGTGTTCGTAATAAGGATCGACTGTTTGAACAAATCCAAAAGGCCTGGGATGCGATTCCAAAAAGTTTTATTGTTTACCTGATCGAATCTATGCCTCGAAGATGCAAGGCTGTGATCGACAACAAAAGGTTCGCCACGAAATATTGATAGCGAAATACAGCTTGGTCAACATTTTGTCGAGTTGCACTTGTTTTGTCCGGAAGGAAATCAACTTTTTTTAATACTTTTGATTAATTTATTTTCGTGTATAAATAATGAACTCGTGTACAAACAATGTACAAATAATGAAACTTGTGATGAACTTCGTGTACAAATAATGAACTTTGTGATGAATAAAACTTGAAGAACTTTGTCTCTAAACAGTTACATAGTTATTTCTCTAAATTGAAAAAATGCAGCACTTTTATATAAAGAGACTAAATTAGCATTATTTGGTTGCACTCGTTTTGTCCGATACTGTATATACAGTGGCTTTCATAAATTTAGACCCACTCATTTTTTTTCCCATAAATGTAAGAAAATACTTAAAATAAAAATAAAATAAAAGTGCTACCGCTGTGTTTGATATATCTTTTAATAGAGGAAGTGAAACTCTATTATAGAGTACCTTAATTTTTTTTTACAGGATATTTATTACTCATTCTAAACCAATTAACACAAAAGAGTTAATTGATAAGCTTGATTTTATTTTATTCGTAAATTTAGACGCATAATCAAAAAAGTCTTATATCTTGTTAATTGAAAGTTAATTAGCAGTTTTTTCCCATATTTCTCATTAATAGGCCTAAATTAATTGATTTTGTCAAAAAACCTTATATAAATATGACTTACCTGGAATTAGTTAATCATTATTTAATAAATAAACAAAAGTTAAGTTAGTTTTGCACTAAAAAGACGTGGAAAATGGGCAAAAGACGTACCACTCAAGATAAAAGGTGGCAAATTATTGCTCACACCAAAGAAGGAACCAAAATTAATAGCGAAATTGCCAGGTTAATTGGAGTTTCTGAGAAATGCGTTCGGACAACGAAGCAAAACTTTCTTCACACTGGTGGTGCCAGCGAGAAAAAGAGGCCAGGTAGACCCTTGTCAATCACCAGAAAGGACGATAGTGCCCTTTTTAGAACTGTCAGAGCTAATCCAAGAATTAGTTACAAAGAATTGACCTCAGAATTCAATACAACGCGAAAACATCTATTTCTCAAAGCACAGTCCGCCGAATATTTATCAAATACAAGATTGGAGTCTACTCTGCTTTGAAGAAACCGCTCCTACGTCCATATGCTAAACAAAGGAGTCTAAAATGGTGTCGTGAAAGAAGGTATTGGACAATAGAACAATGGAAAAACATTATGTGGAGTGATGAGAGTAACTTTGAGCTTATCAATTGCAAATCTAACAAAACAGTCAAAAGAATGGCTCACCAAAAGTATTACGCCAGGTAGATTAGACCGACTGTACAAAGTGGAGGAGGCTCAATAGGAATCTGGTCATGCTTCAATTACAAAGGTGTTGGTATCTGCCAAACATACACCGGAAGAATCAACTCCAGAATATACGTAGAAGTACTGGAAAACAACCTAATTCCATCAATTGACCTGCTTATGCTCAATGATAAACCATGGAAACTTCAACAAGATGGCGCTAATGCACATACTGCATACTATACAAAGGAGTGGTTCAACAATAGTAATCATCTGATTTGAATCCGGTTGAAAACATTTGGGCTTGGATTGACCGTGAATTGGCAAAGGTTTAAATTTCCACACTTGGCCAACTGAATGACGTCCTTAAGGAGACCTGGTATAGAGTCCCAGAGGCGATGTGCAAAAATCTTTTTGAGTCTATGCCTATAAGAGTTCTTATTTGTATTAAAGCAAAAAGCGAAAACACAAAATATTGATTGGTTCATAAATTACGCCTCCTAATGTATCGTGCGTCTAAATCTATGAATAATTTTTTTTGTCTTATACCATGTAGTTGTAACTAATTATTACTTAGTATTTGTTGTTTTTTTGTAAATTTTTTGTAAATTTTGTATTCTGAATGTATTTATACAACCCTCGGAATTAGGGTCGGCATTCAAACACTTTCAGGTCGGCAGATAGGTCGGCATGCCGATCTAACTTCCGACCTGAAAGTGTTTGAGGTCGGCAAAAAATTGCCGACCTCGTTTTTATGTTTCATGGTAAAACCTTTGTATCAAAAATTTTTTGCCGACCTCTAAAAGGTTGAGGTCGTCAATAATTTGCCGATGATTTGCCACTTTTCATAACTCCGAGGGTTGTATATACATAAATTAATAGAAAATGACTTAGCAAAAAAAAAATTTCATCTAACACTGCGTTTCATCAATAAAGACTCACCAGAAATGAATAATCAAATTAATAAAATTTCAATTTATACCAAAAAAATTAAATTACAGGAAGTCGCAAATGTCTTAACTACTGTAAGTTTTCACACATTTGTGGAATTTGCGATTTAATGTAACTACTATTTGAGCTCATTTATTTTTATAGTGGAGAAACTTATTTTCATGTCTACATTTTGAAATTAATTCAGATTTTTTGTTTAATAAGCATTCTTGGTTTGCATGAGAAATTATTTAAAAATTTTCTTGACCATACCATACCGCTTTTTTTGATAAACAACTTCCACTCATTGGACAATTGTTTTTTTGTTTACAATTACAATTTTCTGTAGCTTTTTCATTTAGGATTTCTTTTTTGTTTAACAAAGCATGTGACCTTTTATAATTCTTTCCATATTTTTTGTGCAACTGTAGCTTACTTTAATTGTATTTCGATTAAAAATTGTATGTAATTTATTAGAAGGCGGGAAATGCGTATTGACTAACTTTAAAAATACTTTTTCTATGTTAGTGGAAACGTTTTTGCTATATCCCAGTAGGCACAGCGACGTGACAAAAACGTGAATATCACGTTATTTTGGCACGTGACATTTAGGTGACTTTTTGGTCCCCATAAAATTCACGTGATTTATGAAGGTGTTTTTCACGTTACTTTTGGCACTTGATATTTATGTAACTTTTTGGTCCCCATGAACTGTCTAAAAGACGTGCTTTTTACGTTTATTTTGGCACGTAATATTTAAGTAATAATTATGCTTTATAAAAACGAAGTGTTTGGATTCGTGTAAAGAAAAAAAACTCATCGTCTTGGAAATATTTAATACGTATTAAATTACATGGTTTTATTAGTCAGTATATTAGTTCTTGACATAAACATTTTGAATTTGTAATAAAAGCTGCACTTTTGTTAAAATATCCTCCTTATATCCAATAAGTAATAATTATTACTTATTATAATAATTATATATATAATATATAATAATAATAAGTAATAATTATGACTTTGTACTTAAGTACAAATTCATAGATCTGCAACTTACAAAGAGCACGCTTCGATCCACAAAGAGCGCACTTCAAACTTAATCTAACGAATCATTCGATATTTTCTCCTATAAGAGCACGCATCAAACTTTATCTAATGAATCAGATTTAGCTAAAAATAAACAAATAAAATCTTAAACAATAATGTTTAATAATTACCTTAACTCACAAACTTTTAAAACAAATCTTAATTGGTGAGTTGCAAACAATTGTGGGAACAAGTCTTTCTAGTGTTGCTATCTGTTTTCTTTTATCTAAATCATTAAATAATTTTAAGAAAACAATACTACATACAATGTAGAAAAATAAAAAAAGTCATTTGCCTTCTAATTTTATACTCTTATTGCTAAAAAATAAACAAGGATTTAATAAAAAAAGACATAACAAAAAAGTCGACAGATAAATAAAAAGAAGAAGTACAAAATAAAAAATACAAGTCTAAAAAAATATTGTTTCTCTATATATATCTATATCTAATATCTGTCTATAGATAAATATCTATATATAAAGTTAATAACTGATGCGCGTGATTAGAAAAAGACCTGTACTCACCTTATGTGATAACATCTGATTAAATAATTTGTTTTCTTTGTTTTCCATCTTCTTATATTTGCACTTGTTTCTGCATTAACTTGTTCATACATTAACTCACTAGATGCAAAGGTGACAGCCCACGAAGTTGCTTTAAATGAGTAATCTACAAAGTTTTGAACATTAAATGTAATTTTAGAATGCACACAGAAAAATTATAACAATTTTTAAAAATGTAATAGTTACCACATAACCACACAATATTACAGTGGGGATTTTATATCATGATTTTCCTACCCATTGTGAGATTTTCATCTTGAGGCTCCTTTTGCTGTGGAAACATTCACCACAGCTAAGGAGCCTCATCTACCCCTAATTATATATAATATATTAAGTATAAAACTAAAAGTATGTATAATAAAGTATTGTCAAATTAGGTCACCAATAAATACCGAGTGCTAAAAATTCAACTCAGAATCAAGTTACATTCTCCAACAAGATATGAACTAAATTAAATTCTTGCTACAGGGTGCGATCACAAAAGAAGACAAAGAGAGGGAAAAGTGAATTTTCTCAAACTTTAAAAGTTAAAAGGTTATTGTGTCTTACTACAGAATGATATTCCTAGTCAATAATATTTTATACAGAACTTATCATTTCTCATGTAGTTTAATAAATTTAATATTGAATAAGTTATAATAACTTATTTATTATTAAATTAATTACATCTACAAATTTGACAATCTAAAATATTATATAATAGGGTAGTAAAAAAAGGATACCTTGTATTAGGGTTTGATCTTTTGCATGTTGCAATATGAGAATTATCTGCCATAACGTTACACGATTTTGAACTAAACTTCGTAATATATTTATTAAACCTAAATTGATAAAACTTAGATATAAAATAATATAATATATTTAGATAAAATATTATAAATGTGAGATTTTATTTTTGTCAAAAATGCATTGCGATGTTATAAGATATCTTATACCCTGATACTTTTTTTATTATTATAAAACTACAATGCAAAATAATTATATTATTATAAAAGTATAATAAAAAGTAATTACAATAATGAATATATAAACTACATATTTTATATAATCATTACATTTAAAAAATTTGGAAAATTGTTTGCGGAAAATATCCTGAAAAAATTCAGAATATTTTCCCCCTAATTTTTCCCTTAATTTTGCATTCAGCCAAGTTGATGACAATAATATATACTTTAACTTGCATGTATGGAAAACTTTTCGGATATTTGGAAAAAGATAAATTTCAGAAAAATATCCGGTATTCCAGGAATATCCCCAAAAAAATAATCCCTGAAACTAAATTATAAAAAAATAGTAAATAAAATAAAGAATATCTTTCCAAGTTTCTAATCATAGGTTTTTATTGAGAATAAAAAAAGTTTCAAAATACACAATATTTTGGCAATGTAACTTTTATGCAGCGCCGTGCTGTAACTTTTGAGGGCCCTGTGCAGAAACTAAAAAAATTTTTTTTTTCTTTTAATTCGTAGTAATTTATGGTATTGGAGAAGTTTTTCTAATTTATTTAATAGGGGGCCCAGTGCGATTGCACTTGTTGCACTTGCGATAGTACGGCGCTGCTTTCATGCTTCAATCAAGTAAAATTGTAACCTGAACAAGGTCACCTAAAATATACATGATTGAAACGTGAAGAAGGAAACTGTGTAAGAGCATGCATCAAACTTTATCTAATGAATAAGTCGATATTTTCTCCAATAATAGCTAGCGACACCAAATTTAGCTAAAAAGAAACAAATAAAAACTTAAATAATAATATGATTATTAAATAATTATCTTAAATCACATATTTTTAACACAAGTCTTACATGCTGAGTCGCCAACTGTTTTAACAACAACATTCTCTGGTGTTGCTATTTTTTTGATCTAAATCATGAAACAATTTTTAAAAAAGCAATGCTATATTTGAGAGAAACTTGCTTTACTTTTATTGGAAGGTTATCAACATTGAAAGATATATAAATAGTTATTGAAACATTGAAAAGATATATATTGAAAAATTGAAAGATAAGTATAGTGTAGTTTCAAATACAATAGCATCATAATCATCTTTTTGTGGGGAAAACATTGAACAAATCCGCGTTAATAACGTGTTTTATATTGTACATAATAACAATAGTAATATACATAATAAAAAAGTCATATAATATGTACAAAAATAATTTCATAAATACAATTCAAATATATATATTAATCATATAATATTTAAATTATATAAAAAAATGAAATAAATAAGTGTTAACCTTTTTTAACAAGTAAAGCACAAGATCAAGATGTCATATATTACAAAAAAATAAAGTATATAATAATAATATATACATATAGCAATAATAAACAACATAACACATTTGTTTATTGATATTATCTTGGATAAATTCTTTAACTTTGTTGATAAAAACCAAATAATAGAAGAAAATCTATTTTTGGTTTTTATCTAATCGACTCTTGAGCAATAACGTATGCAGAAGTTCTACAGACATTATTATTGCTCAAGAATCATCAATAAGTTCTGCTAGAACTTATAATTTGTCCATGTAGCTTACTTAATTTGATATTAAATTCGTTGTAACATAACTTATTTTGTACTAAATTAAGTAAGCAAAATGGACAATTTCGCTAGTCTAAAACATTATATCATAAAGTAGAAAAAAAGCATACCTTGTATTTGAGTTTAATCTTATTTGTGTGGCAAATAGGGACGCTTGGTACTAATTTATTTAACTTAAGGGTAATTCCATGTCAAATCATCCAAAAAAATCCAAAAATGTCACCCTATGTTTGGGATTTTGCTAATTTTTTTATATGTTATATGGTTTATGAAAATTAAGAAAATTTGAAATTTGGAACCTCCAACCCCTTACGGTTCTTGAGATATTTAGGTTTCAATTTTCTTATTTATGCTGACAGCATTTTTTGCAAAATGTATTTTTGTCATTAAATAGCAATAATTAATGGACGAAATAAGGTATCATTCTGAAATTTGGTACATAGACAATCTTCCATATGGCGGATACAAATATTAAATTAAAAAAAATTTTAGACCACGTTAAGTACATGTAAATTGAATAATAATGGCATTTATTTTGGGGTATTTTGACGGTCAAATTTGTGATGTCACCTTGATTATTTTTTTTAGGCATTACTATAACTTACAATATAGGTATCAAACTTCACTATTAATTAAAAATATATTATTGCATTTTTTGACTTTTCTAAATTCAGCCTATCAAGTAAAGCTTATATAAATGCTGAGTTTAATGCTGAATTTATTGCTAACTTATTAATGAAAAAATTAGCTATATCTTAATTTCTGGTTGTAAAAAGTCATTTTCAAAGTCATTTTGAAGGCAATAATAGATGTATATAAATTCTAAATTTTTTGTACCTGGGGTAGCCCCCCCCCCGCCCTCCCAAAAAAAAACGAAAATTTTCCTAATTTTGTAAAAAGTTATTTTTAAAGTCATTTTGAGAGCAATGATAATTTTTTAGGTATTTATAAATATTTAGTGGGGTAGGCTTCCCCCTCACCCGCCCTACCACGAAAAATATATATATATATTTTGCTAATTTTGTTATACCAATAAAATAAGGATTGCTTTCTTAAAATTTTTCCATCAAGCTTTTGGATGCCAGCTAGGTTGGGGGTCGCAATTAGGCATATTACCAAATCTTTCCAAAAATGTTTTAATGAAAATATATAAAGACAAGTTACCAAGAGATTTTTATTTGTGTGGCCAAATTGTGCTAATTACACATACAATTATATTGTAACTATATTTAAAAAAATTATATACAAGTATAAAAATAATGACGCAATAGAAACTTTTTCTAAAAATCTTGATTATTTTGTTCAATAATTTTTGCCAACTCAATTTCTGAAATTTTGTATACACGACCATTTGTTGTAGATGGCGGATCAATGGTACATAAAATATGATTTGATGGGACCCAACACATATCTTCTCGTGCAGGCCAAGAAAAACTTGGACTGGGACCATGTGGGTGCATAAATTGAATTTTATAATCTCCTTCTCCTTCATCTTTTTTGTTTATAATTCCAATCCACCAAAAGCTGTCATACATGCAAGCTACATAGTCCATATGATTATAAATAACTTGCTGCACAACCAGCTCATTTGGTATCTGCACAAGCTTAAATGTCTGAACATCAGTTTGTTGACTCATCCTTTTAAAAGAAATTGTATATTTATCAATTGGTATAAAATGGTGAAAGGATCTTGTTCCTGGCAAGGTTCTTCCCATAGTAAACCTTGGTTGCAATGATGATCGTACTTCATTTATTTCTATTTTATAAACTAAAATAAATTGAATGTTTTTTATATTGGTTACACAAAATTCAAACATCTTATCTACCTCCAAAATCTGTCCAGTCACTGTTCTTTTTAAACTAGCTTGTGCAGTTAATCGTTTTACTGTGCCGCCAATGCCATCACAAGCAGACTTACCATGGCTAGTAGCAAAAAAAACCCATTCAGCATCAATATCAAAGTCTTCTTTGTGATGACAAAGATTAATAAAGTTTTTAAAGTTTTTATATTGTGCTGCACATCCATCAGTGAAGTATTTAATATTACTAATCTGTAGAATGTTTGCCTTAATGTAATTGGTAATGAGCTGTTGTATTTTATATACAAAGTATACATCATGCTCAGCGTCATCAGAAAGGATGCAAAATGACTTTAATAGTAGTTTATCATTTGATTTATAGTAAATAATAATAGGGTGAAGTGTACATTTTGGTTTATTCCAATGGTAATTTTGCACCTCATCCTGAACAATAAATTGGAAGTTCTCTGCAAAGTCACCCAATACTATACACTCATTTTGATTTAATAACTCTTTACAGTCTTTGAGGTACTTGGCTTGACATTTAGCTATAAGTGAATAAGATGTTAATTTATCTATTTTATTGCATATAAGGTCGATAACATCTTAATTATTAATTTTTTGATTGATCAGCGTAGTTCTATCTGTATGCTGCCATTGGTTAATTGTTATTTCTTTATCGCTGTTGTCAAACTTTGCTGTTAAGAATTCTTTTAAAGCAGCAATACCAGGGCATAATGGACATCGATGTAACATGCACTCTACATTATCCCTATTGCAAACAATCATTTCCATCAAATCTCTATAGTCTTTGTCAATTTTAAGAGCATCAGTTAACAACTTAACATTCTGATGATAGGTACAGACACAAACACAGTGGGTGCCAGACGAGTTTGTGGTTATACACCATCTAGGGCGAAGGCTGCAAAACTTAGAAACGTTTAAGTTAGAATGTTGGAATTTAAATGCTACATATAGTTCCTTTAAATTAATCAATATTAGTCTTTTTTGCATGTGTTGCCTGTACCCTATACTCACAAAATCTTTTTTTCCAGGCAGCATTCGTGTGTACTCGTCACTTTGATAAAAGCTATGAACAAGATCAATGGTTGCGTGGGAAAGCGACTTTCCTTTTTTTGATGATGGTTTATGCAAAATTCCATGTTTTTTTTTAGCTTTTCTAGCTTCTCGTACTAGGTAATTAGATACATTAAAAAATTCTGCAGACTTTGCGAGTGACCATGATTCTGGAGTTAGTGTTAATATCTGAATTTTTGCGGAGTATGATGTCACATTTTTTATCTTATCTTTCAATTCATTTAAAAGTGAGTATAGATCGTCAATTTGGTTATCAATTGAAGAACTTAATGGTGTACAAGATGGTGTCAATGTAATCATAGGATCAATATCATAAACTTTTTTTATTTTGTTTGCTGTTGCTCCAGTTATTTGATCAAATTTTCTTTTGGCAGCTGGTAATCGTTGGTGTTTTGGAATTGATTTAAGCTTAATAGGTGACACACCTATAGATCCAAGACATTCATTGAGAGATGAACGTTGTTCTTGTTCAGGCTCAATCCTACTATAGCATTGATCAATTGATTTTAATTATTTATTTATAGCAGCAATGTCTTGTGTTTTTAGAGTTATTGCCATTGATAGCGATATCTTCACATTTCCTATGAAAAAAAGGAAACAATCATTTCTAAAAACTAATATCAACTCACCATCATTGTAAAGAACAAATGAGTGTAATTGTTACTTTATAAATGTACCTAATTTTTTTTTAATTTATTTAATTACTATTTTAATCAAAATAATAAACTGTTTCATCAAAATAGTATAAAAATTACCTTTCACATTTTTCTTTCGATTTCCATGTTTTTTATATAGATTACAGCATTTCTGAAATTTTCTTTCAAATGCAGCTCCAAAGTATTCTCTATGATAATAGCAAACTGTTGTAAACAATTTTTCACAATCAAATAAACCAGCTCTCCATAATAACTCTTGTTTTTCAACACTTGAAAACGCTGATAGATCTAAAAGACCTTATCTTCTTGTTAAACCTTGCTTGTGGCAGTCAACATTACATTCTAATCCAATAGAACACTTTTCCATCATTTAAAGTTTTTAATCTGTTCAAAAAATCTGATTTTTATATATTTTACTAAATAAATTTATTTAGAAATACCATGAACATTATTTGGTTTATAGAAAACTCTTATTACAAATTATTTGTTAGGATGTGTCATATTATATGACTTCCTTATATATATGATTAAAAGGTAATTAAATTTTATTTTATTTACCAATCATATAGTATCATTCATAACATTCTTTAATTAGTTAAGCAAATATAAAATTCCTGCAAAGTAACAGTAAACTAATATTTACAGAATGAAGTCTAAACAGAAGCAATAAAATAAAAATGGGGGAGGGGGAAGGGAAGCCTCCCTCAGGTATCAAATATTTATAAATACGTATACATTTATCATTGCCCTCAAAATGACTTAAAAAAAACTTTTCACAAAATTAGGAAAATTTTCGTTTTTTTTTAATTTGATGTAATTTGGATATTAGATAATACAACTTAAAATATATTGGACAATTTAGTTCTGTTTCAAATGCATTGCGTTATAAGATATTATATAGACCAACTTTTTTTTATTTATTTATGATTAAACTACAATAAAAATTAATTATATCATCATAACAGTAAAATAATTATAACTAATATAATGAATACAAAAACTATACCATAAAAAAATAAACAATATAATAAAAAATATTATTTCATATTTCTTATCACAGGTTTTTATTAAGAATAAAAAAAGTTCCGTTAGACGCGACATTTTGGTTTTCCGTTAGACGCGATATTTATTTTGTAACTTTCGCGTAACTTTCACGTAAAATAGTAACCTGGACGAAGTCACCTAAAATACACGTGATTGAAACGTGAATAAAACGTTGCGTTACTTCCCATATGTGGGAGGTTGAACCAAATTACATTTCTAGTTCTATTTCGTTTTTTTGTATTCTTTTTTCCAGGGTCAAATTTTAATTTAAAATTTTTAAAACCACTTTTTTTAAGGGCATCTTCAAATATTCGTTTACAGGAATTGAATACATTTTCATTAGAGGAGTTTTGGTTTAGCCTGTTATTAATTGAATTCAGGATTTGTTTTAGAATTTGGGGTGGATGATTTGAGTTAATATTAATATACAATAATTCATCGATTGGTTTTTTGAAAGGTTTATATGAATTTTCAGAGAGTGTAATGTGACATCAAGAAAGCTCACAATTTTTAAGTTTATGTTTATTTCGATTTGAAAACCAATATTTTTTAAAAATTTTATAATATCTTTTCTAACTTTATCGAGCTATGGACCAGATTTTTTACGCATTACTATAAAACCATCGTCGCAATAAAGGCCTAAATCTTTTATATTGATTATTTTACTTAATAAATCTAAAATATATAGTCCAACAAATTCAAATATTTCTGCTCCATCATAACTGCCCATTGTTACATCAAAGCAGTATGTCATGTATTTTTTTTTTCCAAGTTTCCTTATTAAAACAAAAGGTTTTTCTACAATGTTTTATTATACGGATTGTTTCGTCAGGAATAATTGTGTGGCTTTTTGCATATTCAATTGTTTTATCTAAAATATCTGCAGTTATTGGGGTGTAAAAATAATTAATGTCAAATTGAATAAAATAAATGTACAGTCATTTTTATTTTTGATTATGGAAAACCAACTTATAACATCAGTGGTATTTTTCCACTGTTGCAAATTCAATTTATTTCTAAGAATATTATTAATTCTGTCCAAATTAATTTTGCTTACATGTCTAATCTCACTTTTTAAGGGAACCAATAACCTACAGGGAAGCTTGTTTTGAAAATTTGGTTTATGTTCTTTTAGTGTTAAGAAAGCTTGGGCAGGGGCAATTGATTCGATTCTGTTATCAAGGTTTATTTTTTTAACAATTTTTTACGCTTTTAAATTGCGTTTTCCAAATTTTTAGGGGCTTTTTCATAAGAACTAGTAATATTGTCGCGTAAAATTTTTTCATAGTTTTCTGTTGTGAGTTGGTAAATGTTATTTGTTTTATCAGCAAAAACCAAAATATTAGGGTTTGATTTCATTATTTTAAACATCTAACTTTAATTCTGTTTGAAATTCGTTTTTTATAGGGCGAAACTTTATTGTTTTGATTAAATGCAATAGGTCATTTTCAAAATTTTAAATATATATATATACATATATATATATATATATATATATATATATATATATATATATACATATATATATATATATATATATATATATATATATATATATATATATATATATATATATATATATATATATATATACATATATATACACATTTGAATTTTGAGTTAAATTTTGCTCCTCTTGTCCCCTGTCACTAAGTCAGTGTTTTTTTATTGTTATATATTTCAAGTACAGACTTTCGGTTGCTTGTTGCCTTTGGCTTTGCAGAAATGGAGATTTTTTTTTTATACATGTTTATTTTACAACTACAAAGTAATTACAAGTAACCAATCACTGATTGGCAGTAAAGATATACAACTATAAACCATATACGAAGTAAATAAAAAAATAGTTGCTTACAACTCCGAGACATGATTAAAATAAATATCAATTACAACAATATAATAACGTGTACGAAAAATAATCCGAGAAATATATTCCTATATTACTCCAATTAAAATAAAAAAATACAGTAAATAAAAATAAATCTGCTGATTTATTTTTATTTATTGATTTACTGTTTATACTTTCATATATAAAAATCCAGTAAAATATTTGGTTCCATTTCAAAGTTTAATTTAACTTTACGTGTTATTTGGCCGTTGTCAGTTCTTACTGAATCTTGCAATTAAATTATCACAACCTTTCAGACTAGCTACAGCTCTGAAACTTTCAGCGCTGTATAGTCCTGGTTAAAAATTCTATGTTAAAAGTGTTTTCAGGGCCGAAGACCCGGGAAGGGTTGTATTGTACGTACCCGCTTTTATGCTACAAAATCTTGCAATTAACTTTTTACTACTCTTCAAAATAGCTAGACCTTTAAAACTTTCAGCAGATGTATAGTGCCAATAAAGTTGGGATGTTGCACATTAAAACATTTTCCAGGGCCAACGATACAAGGGGGAGCAAATGCCCTTCCCGCTCTAACTTTTTTTTTTTTTTATAGAGGAAAATATTTTAGAAAAAATCTTTAAAAAGGATGTCTTTAACATTTTTTTACGTTTACTTGTTGTTGTTGAGGTAATAAAAACGAAAGCTTCATACAAAGCACCTCAAAATAAAACAATTGAAACTGACTAAACATAAAATCATTTTATTTGAAAACAAGTGAGAGCTATTTATATATACTATTTATATTAAAATTGCTAATTTTCAAAGGTCATATTCGAGACAAGAATAAGTGGACAGAAGACTTGGTATTTTTATAGAATTAGAGAAATCAATTAAAAGCATCGAACTCTCCATGGGGCTTTGAGTAGTTTAAATTTTAGCATCATTTAGGAGAGGAATAATTATTAATAAAAACTGGATTGTTTTCTTTGAATTGTGTCAACTTAAAGGTGTTACAATTGAAGTGAGTCAATTTCAGAAATAAGTTCATGAAGTTTATACTTTATAAAAGATAGTAAGGCGAAATTGAATTGTTTAAAATTTTGCTCCAAAACAAAGTGTGAAAGTTGAGATACCAATAATAAGAGGTCAAGTTTTTAGTTGTCTCCACATAATATATTTAGTTAGTTAGAAGTGGTTCTATTTTATGTGCCATCATATCGACCAGTTATAATTACTGGTGAATTATCTGCAAGATAAAGTGAATTTTTTAATATTTGTATTGAAAATAATGTTGTTACCAGACATACACTTAGGTAAAATGAAAAATAGCTCAAAGCCTGTGTCAAAAATGACTCTTATATGTTGTATTTATAAAGCCTGATTTTTGACTTATAATCTAAGTCAAAAATCACAATATAAGTCTCTATAATATATGGGCTTATATTGTGACCATTATGTATGGCGTTATCTTGATCAATGTTGTTACATTGCTGTACCTTTTAGATATTTTGTTTGGCTACTATTTTTTTATGATGTTGTTTTGATTTGATTTGTTCCTTAAACAGAAAGCTGCACAGTGTCTTTTTTTCCCCACGTGTTCAATTTCAGCAATATTTTTGCGTAAAAATTATTTATAATTCATTTTACTGGAGGTAGTGTAAGATTTTTTTCTTTTTAACTACTTTCTTATTTCGCATTGTGTTTA
The DNA here is from genome assembly GCF_038396675.1 of Hydra vulgaris. Lineage (NCBI taxonomy): Eukaryota > Metazoa > Cnidaria > Hydrozoa > Anthoathecata > Hydridae > Hydra > Hydra vulgaris. The sequence goes on along the minus strand of NC_088922.1, from coordinate 56,283,971 downwards.
TTTTTATTTTTTAGAACACTTTAAGGATATGATTTAATCAATAACTGGGTGGATTATTCTTGGTTGATGCCTAAAAGATTTTTTGAAGGCAGCTCTGCATTATGTGTTTTATTGTAGTGTAATTTCATGCCAATAATCCAAAAATTATTCTGCGTAATATTTTTTGGATCGTTAGCATGTAAAATTAAAAACTCAGTCATTAATTGTGAAAAAGATTCTGCTTAAAGGAAAAATTGTGCTTGGCTAATTAGTTTAACAAGTTTCAATTGTAATGATTGACTGGTGAGAAACTTATTTACTTTTTATGCTTTAACTAAATGATTTGTTATTGTTAATAGTTATGTTATGAATTTTTTGTGACCTAAGTATAGTAAAGTTTTTATTTCTTCATTTGCATTACTAAGCATAAATATTTAATTATTTTTTCCACAGATTGGTTAGTAATAGCCTTAATTATCTTATTTGTTTGATGTTCAGAATACTGTTATATGTTTTTTAACTAGATAAAATATTTTTTAAAACATAAGTTACTGCAGGCTATAGATGAATCTAATTTTAGTTTACTTCTTTGGAAATTTTATATAATTTACTTAGTTTATTGTATTGCTAATTTTTTTATTACTTAAAAAATAATTTTTTTACAAAAAAAAAGTGTAAAATGCATAACATCCCAGCTAATACAATACGTTGGGCTAAAATGTTTTTGTTTTTTTAATACTTTATTTCCAACAAGGCTGCAAGCAACTACTCTTACAGAAAAGATGAAATTTATAGAGCAAGATAACGAATAACAGAAAAATTAATAGATTGTGAATTATATGAATCAGGAAAACAAGATGAATCAAGTGAAAAAAAAGTTTAAGGAAAAAAACTAGACAAATAAGAATTTTGGGAGCACTTAGGAACAGCCATAGTAAAACAATTAGACTTTATTGAATGACGAGTAACACAAGAATGAATTTTAGTAGATGGCATAAGTGACGCTAGCTTTTTAGAGCAGTGTCCATTGTAGTATTTATAAAAAATAGAAAGAGAAGCAACATTACGATAATGTTATAATGGTTGGAGGTTGGCTGCAAGAGCAGCTTCTTGCTTGCTGCAAGAGCAATTCAAGGTGCAAAAACAATTCATTTTTGCACCTTGTCTAAAAGAGAAAGGGCATCACTAGAAGATCCGCCCAAGATATGGCAAAAGTGTTTCATACAAGGATGGATTTAGGATTTGTAGAGATAAGATATTTATAGATATTTTTAGAGATGTGTGCATTGATGTATGCTTATAAATTTAAAAACATATCATAAGTTGACAATATATTCAAAGGCTGAATTTTAGCAGAATTGTTATAAGCAAAAGGTCTTTGCATACTACTAATTTGGCATTTAGACTTCAAGGGTTGTTTATTGTAAACATTTTTTTTTCTATGTTCTATTTATTTTTTTGTATAAAGCTAATTTAAAAAAAGGCTCATAAGTTTAGAAGCTTTAATATAATACAATAAGTTTTGACACTTCTTTTCTGAACAAGAATAATTTATTAAACATCATATGAATTAAAATATCAACTAGTTTTTTAACCTCTTTTTCTTTACATAAAAATTGGCTTAAATGTAGAAATAAACACAGACAAATAATGACAGTGCTTTAGCTCATTCACCTAATTAAAAGACTCAAAAAACCATATTGCATATTCAAAGCGCATTATTACTGAGTGCAAGGAAATTCAAAATTAAACGCAAAATAAAGCAGATTTACTTAAGAACATTAAAATCTATCAACATTTGCCCAAAAACTACCCTTAAAAAAAACATAGAACTTCAAAAACATACATCTACAATATTTTTGTAAAAAATCAGCTAAGAACAATATGTAACCCAACCAATCCGCAAATGTATCAAATAGCAAGAGAAAATATTAACTTTAGGACTAAAATAGTCAGTGCATACATTAGTTTAAAAATAATTTTATAAAGAAAACATTATTTCTTATAACAGATCATGAGCATAAGTGATCAATTTGATAAATATAAACTGATAAAAGCTTGCCTTAATTTACATAAATAGGAATATTTGTAGATATTATTATCTACTAGATAATAATTTTATTAAAAACTAACCTTCATATGTTTCTTTTTTAAATATGTTGTGTTGATATATTTGCCCTTGCTTTTAGTTTATGACTAAAATTTAAGCATCATTTTTTGAGGTTTAACTATCTAATCATTTCTAAATGCATCAAGAGTAAACAGCCTAACTCACCATACCTAATCAAAATAAAAGCACATTATTATTTTGCATCTTTTTAATTTTAAGAATAATTTTTATTTAAACAAAGAAACAATCTTTTGCTTGAAATGTAACGTATAAATATCAAAAAAGTAGATTTTTTATCAGATAACTTATGGTGCAAAAATAATTTTTATGGAAGATTTTATACTATTTTGTCGCACTGTAACTATTACTCTCAGCTAAAATAACAAATAAATAAATAATTCTAAACTATATACAATAAGTTTGTTTTATTTATTTAATCTAATAAACTCTAACTGTAACTAAAACTTTCAGCTAGAATATCATATATAAAAATAATTCTAAACGATAACTAAAAAATAAAATATAAACAATTAAAAAAAAAAAATTCAAACGCCAAATAATCTATAATATAACATTGAAATAATAACAAAATCACAAAAAATTATCTCAATAATAACGTTGTTGTTGTTGTTGCTGAATTATCACGATACTCGAATTCCCGGTTTTCGCTTTAAAACTTTTCGCTCTCACGTTCTTTCGCTTTTAAACTTTTCGCTGTGACGTCCCACTACCCTTTAAAACAAGGAGGTTTAATAACAGGAGACGGTATCACGTGACTTTTTTGAAGCCAGTTTTGAAAAACAGCCGCCATCTTGGTTAACCCAAAACATTTTACGGAGTTTAGAAATTTACCAAATGTTTTATTAAAACCAAGTCGAAATATTGCACCAAATAATTTAATTATTCGTTATTTTATGTTTGGCAGCTTATACTATCTTATTATAAATTATTTGCTAACTGATTATTTTTTTCAGTTTGTTCCAATGACATTCGGAATACTGAAATAGACATTCAGATAGCTTTATTTCAAAATGGTGCAAGAAGATATTTTATTTCAGACAGTATAAACAATTCTTGAAAAAATAATACCAAATGTTTGTGAGTCTTTACCTGTATTTAAACAAATAATATATATATATATATATATATATATATATATATATATATATATATATATATATATATATATATATATATACATATATATATATTAAAATATACATATTTATTAAAAATTTTATTGTACATACCTATTAAATCTCTTTTTTTATATCATACCTGTTAAATCTCTTAGTTTTATATGATTTATATTGAGTGTAGGCTATATAGTTTATAAATGAATATAAATTGACATGCCATCTTGTTCTACTTTCGGATGTACTGCAAGAGATCGCGCTAAAGGCATTACTTTTCATAGGTACATTAATATACAATATTATATGTCAATAATACAACAAATTCCACAAAGAATGATGTATGCTTTTACTTATATTGGTGATTTCTTTTTTTATTAGTCAATTAATATTTTTATAGAATTCCATCAAAAATCAAATACCCAGAATTGAGACAAAAGTGGATAATTGCTCTACGTAGAGACAACTATAATGATCCACATAAATCAGCAGTTGTTTGTTCAAGACACTTTCCAGAAAGTGACATGGATAAAACTAGTCTCTCATGTGTGAGAGTTCGGCATGGTGCCATACCAAGCATATTTGAAGCGTTTCCATCTTACTTGAAAAAAACTAAACCAGTTCGTAAAGCTCCAAAAATACGAATCTCTGCAAAGTCAATAATTACAATTATAAGTGCTATAAATTATGACTTTTCTAATACTTGCGCTTCACTGCTGCCTATGACAGGTAAACTTCAAGCTGCACCTAACAGTGATGAGTCTCCAAGAAAAGTTAATTTAAACCGAAAGCTATGCAAGGCAGAAAGATCATTAGCGTTTTCGAGAAAAAAGATGAAACTTTTACAACAGAGAAAAAGAAGGCTGGCTAAAAGAAATGCTAGTTTGAAAAATGTTATTTCTGATCTTGAGCAAAATAATGTACTGGAAGGTGAGAGCCTTTATATCTTGCAAAAGTCTGCTGGAGGAATAGGGGACTTGTTACGAAGACAATTTTCAAAATACTTAGGAAAATCTACTCAACAACAATTTTCACCCGAATTAAGAAGTTTTGCATTAACCTTACACTTTTATTCACCTCATGCATATCGGTATGTGCGCAAAATGTTTAATACTTGTCTTCCGCATCCAAGAACAATTGAGAAGTGGTTTCAAACAGTTGATTGTAAACCAGGTTTTACAGCAGATTCATTTACAGCATTACAACGCAAAGTGTCTGAGATGGCTGGAAAAAATAAAAATCTTATTTGTGCCCTAATGATGGATGAAGTTGCAATTAGACATCAAGTTGAGTGGGATGGTAAAAAGTACCAGGGATACATAGATTATGGGACTGAGATGGATGATGACAGCTTGCCTTTAGCAAAAGAAGCACTAACGTTTATGGTTGTTGCTATGAATGATTCATTTAAACTTCCAATAGCTTATTTTTTGATTGATGGGCTTACAGGTAAACAGCGAGCTAATTTGGTTAGACAGTGCCTTACCAAACTTCACAATATTTGTGTAACTGTTGGATCACTTACTTGTGATGGTTTAGCTTCAAACTTCTCTATGGCAAAGTACCTAGAGTGCAATACTGATTCAGCTGACTCTAATTTTAAAGCTTGGTTCCAACATCCAGAGACAAAAGAACAGGTAGTACTATTTTTCGATCCTTGCCATATGCTAAAATTTGTACGTAATACACTAGGTGACAAAAAATCCTTAGTTGATGGTCAACGGCAATTTGTTAAATGGGAGTATATTGAAAAGCTTCCCCAACTTCAAGAAAATGAAGGTTTGCATTTAGGGAATAAGCTACGGTCAGCTCACCTGCAATGGTTTAAGAAAAAAATGAATATAAACTTGGCTGCACAATTACTCAGCGAAAGTGTTGCATCATCATTAGAGTTTTGTTTAGTTGGTGGAATACCAGGCTTTGAAAATTGCCAGGCAACAATAAAGTTTATTCGTGTGTTTAATGGTCTGTTTGATATTTTGACTTCCAGGAATTTATGCAGTAAAGGTTTTAAGGCACCCTTGCAAGAAAAAAACTTGCAAGAAATGACCTGTTACTTGCAGCAATCAAGGGAATATATTTCTACACTACGGGAATCACTAAATGGTAAACCTATACTAGTGACAAATCGTAAGACTGGATTTTTGGGATTTATTGCTGCCATAGACAATATCTTACTTCTGTATCACTGGATAATTGTTAAACCTTAATTTGGTATGAAATATATATGCTCCTTCAAATTTAGTCAAGATCATATAGAGCTGTTTTTTGGAAAAATAAGAGGTTTATTGGGTTTTAATAATAACCCTTCAGCAAAACAGTTTATTGGAGCCTATAGAAAATTGCTTGTGCATAGTGATGTTCAAGATGTTGTCCGTGGAAACTGTTTGCCTTTGCAAATTGTACCTATTTTGACAGTTTCTAGTAAATACATAGGCAATGAAAACATTGATGTTCCTTCTGTTAGTGTTTTGAATAACTCTACTAGCAGAAATAGGATAATTGAACCACAAGAAAACTCTGTTACAGATCGCGATTATTTCTTAGTTCCTGATTCTAGTCGTTTGTCTACATGCTCTCAAAGTATTGTGGCTTATATTGCAGGATTTGTTGTATTTAAGCTGGGAAATTCGCTGCATTGTGAAACATGTATTTCAGCCCTAAATACAAATACCAAATATGAGCAACATGCATTAATAAACTTGAAAACAAAAGGGGCTTTGATATTTCCCTCAAAGGATGTATTTGACATATGCATTTTGTGTGAAAAGTTGTTCAGAATCAACGTAGAACACAACAGCAATGATTCATTATCTTTGTCAAATGTAAGGTGCCATGCAATTATGCAGTCAATATTGAAAACTTATTTGCATGTAAACATATTTTCTTCACTAACTAATCATATGATGGAGTGCAGCCCAATGGAAAATCATCTTGTTTTGTTAATAAAAGCTATTGCAGAAAAGTACTTACAAGTCAGATATTGGTATGCAGGAAAACGGTATTCTGCTTGGGTAAAGAGTAAAAAAAAAATGTTGAGTAGACAACAGTACAAAAAGTTTATACTTTTTACTGGTCAGTAAGATCACCTGTTAAAAAATTATTTTCAGCTTTACTATGTACATTTTCTTGTAATTATATGTGCATCTTCTTGTAATTATAATTATATTATTTTGTTTCAATATTTTGGTTCAGTTTATATATATATATATATATATATATATATATATATATATATATATATATATATATATATATATATATATATATGTAATATTATATTTATTATATTATATTATTAATATTATATTTATTATATTATATCATTGAAAGAGATAGAAAGATAGACAGACATGTATATTTAATTTTTTTTTAATTTATGTTTAGATATTATTTAAAAAAACTCACTTACAATTGTTTCTATTCCTCAAGATCTTCACACTGTATAAAAAATATATGGTAATCCGCTAATGATTTATTGACTATCTGAATGTCGATTTCAGTATTCCATATATTTGGAATGAACTGAAACAAATAATCAGTTGGAAAACAATTCTTTGTAGAAAAATATAATCTAGAAATCTGCCTAATTATTTAATCATTTGTTGCAATGTTTTCGTTTGATTGATTTGAAAAATTTATAATAAAATATAAAGTTGCGCGCAAAACATAATGTTTTGGGTTAACCAAGATGGCGACTGAATTTTAAAAGCGGCTTCAGCGCGTTTTATATAAAATATAAACTATGCCGTCTCCTGTTATTAAACCTCCTTGCTTTAAAACGTCGTTTCACAAGTTCGACTTCCATAAGCGCTACTTTCGTATGTAGCAAAATAGTTTTATTTCGTAATTTAACGCAAAAGGCTACGGGTCGCATATTTTGAAACCCTATACAGACTCAGAGTAGGCAGAGATATGCGCAATCTGATTCGCTGATTTTGAAAGAGAGGCATTTTGCGCGTATGTTTAAATCAAAACAAATGTCAAAAAATGTCAAAAAACATATTGAATAATAAAAGTGAATTTGAGTAATTTCATAAAAAACCAAATAATAATAGCAAAAAAAATTATGATTTTTCTATCCAATTTTGTGCAATATAGTATAAATACTTATACAAACCCTCACAACTCAAAACATCCGTAATTTTCAGAATTTTTTCTTAAAAATAAAGATTTCAAAAAATAAGTTTGTTTTTTTAATTGTTTTTATAATTCTAAGATATAAAAAAGACAACCATTGTAACAAACTATAAACCAGATGGTGAAACTTGACTATGCTGTGATTCTCATACAATAGATTTTTTTAAACAGTTTTAAATTTTATCTACTAATATCAATAGACTATAATTAACTTGGTATAATTTTTTTCAAATTAAGTTCCCATTTATCCAATCATTTAGCAAGAAAAGTATTTTGAAACAATAGCCTAATTTCTTTTTAGAACTTTACACTTATTACTCCCATATATAAATTATATACAATAAATTTGAGGATTTTGCTTATTGGTTGTTATAGCTAGCCCAGATGATTTGCAACACTCTTAAATTAAAAGCAATTGTAAGCAAGAGCAAATTTAGATATCCTTTGGTAATGTATAGTAATAAAAGATCACAAAGCACTGTAAGCTATTAGAAAAAATCTATAACCTGATGTCCACAAGTGTGTTTTGATATAGGAAACTGATTACCGAAAAGCAATAACTCTCAACTTACCACACCTTTATGAAAAACTAAGTGTAAAAAGGTAGAAACAAGAAAGATTGCAAACATGCAAGTTCATGTTGTTGTTTATTTCAATTTCAAAACTCAATACATTTTTGTTGATATATAACTTTTAACCTGGACAAAATACTCATTATTGTATTCTATAATTAATATAAAATGTGTATCCTTTAATAGCAACTGATGGTAAATAATATTAAATAAAGCAGCAAACTTTGATAAATTTTACATATTTATAATGCTAATAATTTATTTTACATTATATACTCTTGAAGAAAAAGAAAATATGTCTGCTCTAAAAAATTTAGAAAAAAAATCTTAAATAAAATGTACTCCATATTTACAAATTTTATTTATAGTTTTATTATATAATTTTTAATATAACCAATAAAAACAAGTGTTCTTTTTTCAAATTTCAGTGAATATCTCTTGTTTATTAATATAAAAACAGAGATGCGTTATGTTTTATTTTGATGTAATATTAACAACTTTTTTGAAAACTTGCTTCTTCAAATGTAAAAGCTAATTTTGATGAAGTTATTTTTATTACAAAAATTGCCATAATTCACCTTTATTTGGTTAAATTTTTTGAGTTTAATACTCAGTAAAGTTTTAATGTTCAGTGAAAAAACAAATATCACTTTTTTTGTTAAATTTTCCAATAGATTATTATCCAATTTATTATTCAAATTATTTCCAATAGATTAATATCCAATTTTCATCCTATATAATATTTAAAGAAAAATATTGATGTACGCCTTATCAGCCTTTTTAAAATTTAGGTTGAATAGTAACTTCTTCAGGGTTCGTAGATTTATATGGAGCATGTAAGCTAGTTTGGCAAAACATCTGTAAAAATTTTCTTTTTCCAAAATTTTAAATGTTAAACTGTTTATAATTAACAAGTTGGTATAAAGATGCAGTAACGAGCTTAGAACAACCTCTACCTCAGCTTAAAATTTATACTTTTCATATTTTAAGTACTTTACCAGTAGTCTGGTGCAATTGCATATAAACTTTGTATCGAGCATGCTTTATAGAACACGGACATTATATTTGATAAGAAACACATTTAGAAATCTTGCAAAATTGCACACATGCAAATTCAAGTGAAATATTTCAAGAGTTTATACATACAAAACACATTTTATAATAGCAAAAATATTCATAGCATGACAACTTATTTTGTTCTTTTTTTGATAATTTTCTTTTCTTTTTTTTATTACTCTTTTTTCATTAAAACGATTGATTTTAACCACTTAGTTAAGTTTTTTAAATCATTTTTTTTTTCAATTACTGCAATACAAAAAATGCCACAATCATTTGCCATAATCCACTTTTATTTATGCCATAATCCACTTTTATTTGGTTAACTTATTTGACTTCAATACTTTTTCTTGCTTTTAATGTCAGTGTTTATATGTAACTGTACAAAAATAACTGTTCTGCAGACAAACATAAATATCATTTCTTTTGTTAAATTTTCAAACATTTTATAACTTAATGCAGCCTGCCAAAATTTTTATAAATTTTAAAAAAGTTTTTAATGGTTTAACACGATGTTTTATTAAAGTTACTTAATAAAAAAATATATCAGCCTCCTCCAAACTATGGTTGAAACAAAGCATGAAAACAAAATCTCCTCAGAGCTCATATATTGACATGGAACATGTAAACTAGTTTTGCAATTAGTACAAATTTTCTTTTTTAAAAAACTCTAATTTTCAACTCTTTATAATAAACATGTAAATCAGTTTATAAATAAAGTTCTTCACCAGTAGTCACATAAAACTGCATATAAACTTTGTATGCAAAAGTGCTTCACTATTAGTCTCGTACAACATACTTATATAAACTATGTATTTGAGAATGCTTTAAGGCCAAGAGCATATTTTATGAGAAACACATTTGTATATTTTTTCAAATTTACTTCAACACATTTTTTTTTTTCGTTTCTTAAAATTAAAGTTTAATTTTAACAATAGATTTGTTTAAATTAAACAATAGATAAAATCTTCATCACCAAGATAAACTTTATTGAAATTTTTACGAGTGAAAATTCTCTTGTACAAATAGATTTTAATACATTTTAAATACTCTGAAGAGTACTAAAATAAAATGAATTTCCTGTGTTGATAGTAACACATGACTTGTATTGATAAACTTAGTATATCTTTACTTTGAAATTTATTTAAAAAATCTGTTTGTTTTGATTTTCATTATATTTTTCAACAAAATCGCACTTGCCTCTCTTTCAAAATCAGCGAATCAGATTGCTCATTTTTCTGGCTATTCTGAGCCTGTATAGGGTTTCAAAATATGCCTACGGGTCAAGGCGATACTTATTACAGGCCTTCCCGTCACGAATCCGTATTTTTGACTGGGGGCGGACAATGTTACGAAAAGTTTAGTCTTATAGTTTTGATTTGAGAGCAGTTGATAGTCACAAAATGATTAAAAAGTGCTGTATTCCTGGATGTAGAGGAAACTACGACACTAAAAATAAAGTACGAGTTTATAGACTTCCCTCGAATGAACGAAATCGTTGGATAAATTCAATTCCAAGAAGTAATTTTCCAAATAAGTCATATTGTTGTCTGTGAAAGACATTTTTCAGAAAATTTTTTAAAATCTCGTGTCAATGGAAAGATAGACCAATCGAACCTCCTTCAATTTTTCCTAATATTCTATCAAGTGCTATACCAACTCAACCTTTAAAACCAAGGTCCACTACTAAATTGTTGTCTTCTATCAGAAGTGAAAAGTGTGATGAGTTGTCACAATATTTAAAAAGTGATTTTTTTACGTTCATTTCTTTATGCTGAGATATTAAAAATCATAAATTTGTTTGTCCTGTAATAACTTTTGTTATAAATGAAGTTTTGCACATCCAATCAAATTCCTTTTATTAGGTACGTGCCATGAAAATTTTAAATTAGATAAATTCTTGGTTGTTATATATCATTAGAAAGAGCTTCGATTCAATATTGTAAAAGTGAAAAAATTATCAAAATCGAACAATTCCATAAAAAGTTATGTCGTTTTTAGTACCGATTTTTTGATATATGGATTTGTTGAAGAAAGTGTGGTCAAAAAAATGTTTTTAAGCACTAAAAGTTTAATAACTTTGTCAATTCTTATCCAAATGCTTATAACTTGGTATCAAAAGATAGATGTAATAGTAACCTACAAATTTATATAGGTCCATAGTCACCGGGCGTATTCAGGGGGCTAGAGGGGGCAACCAAACGCCACTTTTACCAGCAAAAAATGAAATTTTTATTCATAAAAGATCAATTTTTCAATGAATTTATTAATTTTCATATACAATAAATTGCTATAATTTCCATGTAGACTGCCACCAAATAGGAGAGGTTCATTTTTTGAGTTAGGGTATATGTGGGGTAATGATTTAACACACCCTATTATTAAAAACGATTCATTATAAATATTTTGATTCTTATTAAAAAGGCTTTTTAAAAATCATCACAATAAAATTTATAATTTACAACATTACAACAAACAAAGCTGCACACTCATTGATTCGGGGGAAGGGGGTGTGTCCACACCCCCTCCAACCTAAAAAAACATAAAATACTTTATTTAAAATTTTGTTAAAAAAAAAAGAAAAGAAAAAAAGCAATGACTTTAAATAATATATTGAAATACAAAACACAATACACATTACCACCTTACAAGTGTGGGTTTTCATATTTTTTTGTTTTAAAATAATATTTGAATTAATTTGAGTCTTGGCTTTTAGTTAATGATTAATATATTAAATTCCAATAATGAAACTAAATATAAATCATTGTTAACAATAGACACGACGTGAACGTAAGCCAGAGCCGTCTATCAAAAAAATTGCGAGTTCCACTACTCGCTGTACATTTATTTTGCAAGTTCCACTACTTGCTATACATTTATTTTGCAAGTTCCACTACTCGCTGTACATTTATTTTGCAAGTTCCACTACTCGCTGTACATTTATTTTGCAAGTTCCACTACTCGCTGTACATTTATTTTGCAAGTTCCACTACTTGCTGTACATTTATTTTGCAAGTTCCACTACTCGCTGTACATTTATTTTGCAAGTTCCACTACTCGCTGTACATTTATTTTGCAAGTTCCACTACTCGCTGTACATTTATTTTGCAAGTTCCACTACTTGCTGTACATTTATTTTGCAAGTTCCACTACATGCTATACATTTATTTTGCAAGTTCCACTACTCGCTGTACATTTATTTTGCAAGTTCCACTACTTGCTGTACATTTATTTTGCAAGTTCCACTACTCGCTGTACATTTATTTTGCAAGTTCCACTACTCGCTGTACATTTATTTTGCAAGTTCCACTACTCGCTGTACATTTATTTTGCAAGTTCCACTACTTGCTGTACATTTATTTTGCAAGTTCCACTACATGCTATACATTTATTTTGCAAGTTCCACTACTCGCTGTACATTTATTTTGCAAGTTCCACTACTTGCTGTACATTTATTTTGCAAGTTCCACTACTCGCTGTACATTTATTTTGCAAGTTCCACTACTTGCTGTACATTTATTTTGCAAGTTCCACTACTTGCTGTACATTTATTTTGCAAGTTCCACTACTCGCTGTACATTTATTTTGCAAGTTCCACTACTCGCTGTACATTTATTTTGCAAGTTCCACTACTTGCTATACATTTATTTTGCAAGTTCCACTACTCGCTGTACATTTATTTTGCAAGTTCCACTACTCGCTGTACATTTATTTTGCAAGTTCTACTAATTGATATATATTTATTTTGCAGATTCCACTACTCGCTGTACATTTATTTTGGATGCTCTGCTTGTTGAAAATTCGGAATGCTCAAAATATGAAATTGATATGACCCAGATTAGCAATATTTAACTAATTTATGTCTTGCATTGCATACTTTGCTATCGTACAATTAATATGCTCACATACAGCGATTAATTTGAATTACGAAAACATTAACTCACCTGATACAATATCAGCAACCAACTGTAATTTTTTCATGCAATAATCAACAGCTTCAGAATCAGTTTCATCTTTAGACCAGTATGATATAGAGTAAATGATATCTGTCTGTTTTTTTTTAAGTTTTTTAACTCTGCCATCATACATGATTGCCATTGTTGATTCAGTATCATACCATTGATGGCAGAGATTTCTGCCAACAATTCTGTCTAACATAACATCATTTAAATCAGCAACTTGCTTTGTCGACAAGTTTTTATGTAAATTCAAAATTTCACTTGTAGTAAGTATAGATAATTGTCGCTCTAAATTTCGTTTTTCTTTTTCATCCATTTTTTGGCGTTTTTCAGTCTGTCTTTGAGAAATCTCAGCCCTAATTTCAGCATGTTGCAGTCGACTTTTTAGTCTTTTTTTTCTTGCCTCCTGCATAGCCCACCTAATAACATTTTCTCTTGAATAGTCGTCGAGATTTTCAAGATAATCCACTGTCCTATTCTTTTTTGTTCTTAATTTGCAAGATATATAATCAATTGATGCATTAGGGGATCTTCCTTTTGCAGCACTGAACATTCCCATTAACTCTTCACTATCTATGTTATGAAGTCTTGCACTTGCTGTCTCCTCTTTAAGTGTCTTTGTAATAGTAATGGAAAAATAGCGCTTGTACTGACGATTTAAAACCTCTTCTATTGCAACAAGACAAGCCTTAGTCATGGCGATAAGCTGATCATCAATTGTGCATGTCTTTGTAATCACTTGTAAAGTATTTGGTTTGAGAATATTTCCAAAGAAATCTGTTTTTCTGGTAAATAGAGCAGTAGGATTACTTTTTGAACTTTTAATTGTTTGCACAATTTTTTTAACTAGAGCAATACCACCAACATGATCAAAAGTTGCATTTTCGGATGATACATAAAACGTAGTCATCCAGGGTCCTGTAAGAAGTTTTCCAAATAATGCAAGCACACACATTTGTTTTATTGCAGTTGTATTATAAAATGCTTCTCGTAGAACCTTCTGTAAAGTTGTTCTTTTTACTGTTCCGATTTTCAAAAAATTCATAAATAGACTATAGTATTTTATAAAAATGAAACAAGTTTGGAACAGAATGTGAAGCCGGTTACCACGATACCTTGGAATGATACCTCGTGGAAGTTTGTTATTTTCTAAAAAATTTACAAATCCTTTTGGGTCCCCTTTCACATCTTTAAACCTCATCTTATTCATAGCTAAAACAATTTTGACTGCCATACAATCATATCCAAATAATTGACAAGTTTCAGTTTCCAGAGACTTTAATGCTGAACGACATGAAATAGCAATTGTATCAAGAGGGTGCAAATGGCAGTTTAACTCATTCAGATTTTTAGCCCAGATTGCACCGAGTTTTTTTATTGTAAGATGGTTAACCGAAACTCGATCGGACATTGTGTTTGATATATTTGAGATAATCAAACTACGACACTCTTCAAAGGGTTGTAAATAAAAGTTCGAATAAACTAAAGCAATATGATCTACTTCATTACATATATGGTTTGCATAATCAACTGCTGTCCCACCTGGTAATTGGTCGATAGCAATAACCTGGCATTTATTTTTTGATGTTAGGTGAATACTATTGATATGAACGCCTTCTTGCGTTGTTGCATCAAACCCTAATGTAAGGTGATTATTAGTAATAGCCCATTCTGCTACTTGCAGGTCAGCGATACTGCCTAGCTCACGAGCCATTTGCTCAACAGTGATTCGGTGAGGAATGTTAGAAAAAACAACACCAAAATATTGCCCCATTTTCTCAACAAGAAATGGTATGTTACTTGTTGGGACATTAGACAATAACATGCTGTAAATTATCATTCGCATTTGCAATGGATAAGTTTTATCATCTGACGTATTTGTATTAAGTATATTGCCCTCCTCCATCTGGGTCATATCATTTTCTAAGCTGGTAATGACCTTTTTATTTGTACTAATAGCAGCATTATGGTTGAGAGTTACTTTTCTTAACTTTTCTCTTTCTTTACTTTTCATTGCTTTTTTAGTAGCAATAAGATTTCGAATTTGTCTACTGTAGTAATATGTTTGTAGTTTATTCTTTAAGTCTCTAACCTCTGCTCTTAAACCTTTGATAACGTCTTCTTTTCTTTTAACACTTTGCCTTAAAACTTTTAATTTGTATGGCATAGTGTTTAATTTTGCTTTCACTTCAGCTATCTCGATTCGGTGTTTTGTGCAAATACTAGCTAAATTTGAAGATAAATAAGACAATCTACTTCTTAGTTTTTTTCTCCTAGGTGTCATATCCTGTCGTGAAGTATATCTATTTGACGCATTTCCACTAAAAGCTGAGCTTAATTGTTTACTTTGAGTTGGAGATGAAACACTGCCTTGGTGAGGTGTTACAATTAAAGAACATGTTGTAATTAAACTACTGGTTGTAGACTGTAATGATTGTATTGTCGGTGTTGAAGCTAATAATAATACATTAGCAATATTAGAGCTTGCAAAAGGCTTGCTGCAAAAGGCCAAAAAAATTTCATAATAACTAATCCTAAAAAAAAGTTTTGCCCAGATTTTCGATTTATTTACTAAATTCTCAATTTGACTTTTTGATGTTATGATTCTAAAATATTGAGTGACTTGATTATAAGTTTTAGTTGCTGATTCCCTGCAACTGACATAGACAAAAAGAATGTGTCCATTCATACACTCACTGGTTTGAACAGGCAAGGAGAAGTTATCAATTAAATACTTTTTGGCTGCACCATAAAATACAATACTTTTTTTGGGACCCATGATAGCTAGGGGGAAAAAATTTATTAAGTATTGAAATCATAGTAAATATAAAACGATATTCAAAAAGTTTAAATACTTTAACCTAAAGAACATTTTCATTTCTTAATTAAAGGCAGACATAAAAATTTGGTTAAGTCTGCCTATAATTAGAAAACTTATTTTAACTGAACATAATAGTAAAAATAAAATTCAAATACGCTACTTACACTACTATAAGCCATTGCAGAATTGTAATACTAGACAAACAATACATACCTGTTGCAAACAAAAGTGAGTCAACAGCAAAGTTTTCAATTATTTTTTTTAGTTAACTATGAATTAATTTAATTAATTAGAAACAGCAACACATATATAAAAATATATGTAATATACAATACAAATACATAATATACAATACACACACACACACGCATGCATGCATGCACACACACAGATATATATATATATATATATATATATATATATATATATATATATATATATATATATATATATATATATATATATATATATATATATATATATATATATATACATACAATATATATGTGTGTGTGTGTGTATACAATACAAATATATTTTCATTTATACATATATATAAAATATAACAAATATATTTTATGTATATGAGAAATAACTATAAGAAATCTTTTTAAAAAAACATTATCTTGTTATAATAACTTAATAATTTTATTAAACTATGTTGGTTAATATTTTGCAACCAAATTGTAAATTTTTTTTTATTTTATTAAGATTCAGCAATACAGTTTTCATTAACAGTTAAATAAAACAGAGTAATAAAGTAAAATATTATCTACAATTATAAACATTTACAATGCCACCATTGCTTCTTCCACCTATGCTTCTGTCCCTTCCCCCTCCATAGTCGCTCGGTTTCCTTCCTCCTTGATATCTATTTTCTTCTGTTCTGCCTCTATATCTGTTTTCTTGCCTTCGCTCTCTATATACACTTTCTTCACTTTCTTTTCCTTCACTTCTGCGTCTTTCGGTGCTGTCCCTATACTTACTTTTGTCCTTTCTGTCTTCCAACTTTCTTCTGCTGGCAGATCTTCCCCTATTTTCATATTTATCTGCCCTTGCCCTAGGAACTGAATATGGTGTCAAGTTAGGCCATCTGAATAATGGCCTATCCTTCCCACCATGTGCAACCCAGTTCACAAAGGACTTATTGGAATATGGTCCTGGATATTTTGACCTGAAAACTTTATAGTCCTCATATGTAAGTTCTACAAGCAAAAATCAATAGAGAAATATTAGGAATTGTAAGAGTTAATTTGAAAAAAAGACTAAATATAACATAATTCGTTTAAGAAGTCAAATACTACAACAAAATAACAAAAAAAAAAACTTACTGGTAGTTGACACTGGAGATATCACTAAAGGTTGTACAAAAAAGAATATTATTCAAATAAGACAAATACAAATAGTATACGTTTTATAATTTTTTTGATAAGTAATAATTAAATCCCAAGTAAAAAATTACATAGAACCTTACCAGTGCTAGCCAATGGAGGTATGACTAAAAAGTAATACGGACATAGTGTTATAAACATATAATACATCTACAAATGTTATGTATTTTATGATGTATTATCTTATCTTGAATCCAAATAATTAAACAAAACCTTACTAGTAGTTGCGGATGGAGATGTCACCGAAGGTTAAACAAAAAAATATATTATAAATATAAGACACCTACAAATAACATGCAATTTATAGTCATTTCAAAAAACTGAAACTAATAACCTTACTATTAGTAATACTAATAGTATTGAATTTAGGTATTACATATAAAACATAAAATATTGCAAAATATTTTAATATATTATATAATCTTACCAATGGTATTCGAAGAATTTGAAATTTTATCAACAGTTGTTGATATGTTACTAGACATAGCTAAATATTATTAAGAATATGATTATAAACAAGAAAGATACATAAATAATTTGTTGGTAATTTACTTTTAATACCTATAAGTAAATTACGTAAAAAATCATATCTTGTTCAATTACTCACCTAAACGCTGCACTAGATCACCTAAAAAAAGGAAACCAATAAATTTAATTTAACTTCACATTTCAACAAATTTTGATAATAAACTTTTGACATTCAAACAAACTTTGCTAAAAGGTTTTAAAGCATGAAACCAATATAAATTTAACATCAAATAAAAAAGTAAAAAAAAAAGAAAAATTAAACTAACCAACTGTTTTTTCTAATCGATCTAAATTGATGAAATAAATAAAGTTACAAAAAATGTTAACACAAAACAATTTAAAAAAATGAAAAATACATCTGTTAATATTAAATCACTCAAGCAACATCATCATCATATACATAGACTAATATTAGTACATAGAACCTTCTTCTTCTAATATTAGTACATAGAACCTAAGTCGATACCTCAACTACTCGCCCACATTATTGATCACATAGTAACAATAGTTGTTAAAAATTATAAATTGGCCATCATCTAACAATTCATTGAATACAAATTGATGCCATAACTCCCAAATTTGGTAGATGTGTTTTTATCTATATCTATATAATGCGTGTGTGTGTGTGTATATATATATATATATATATATATATATATATATATATATATATATATATATATATATATATATATATATATATACACATACATACATACATAAAGATATAGCTATTGTGTTTTATTCGTATATATATATATATATATATATATATATACATATATATATATATATATATATATATATATATATATATATATATATATATATATATATATATATATATATAAATATATATATATATATACACACACACACACAAATAAAACACAATAGTTAAATGCTAAAATTAAATAAACAAAGAACCAAGAAACACAATAAAATTTACCTATTCTCTTATCTCTTTCAGATATCTTACTTTTTTTGCCAATCTTGTTTTTTCTTTTTGCCATTTCTTTAGGCATTATAATATTAATTCTAAATATTATTTCATTGTTGCATTAAACAAACTTTATCTATGTAATCTAATGTACATTAAAACTTTATCTAATGAGTAATTAAGTATTTATTGTAAAGTTATATTTTGACAAAATATGACTTTACTAAATTTTTGTAAACATTATTAAAGTACACTACAAATATATTGTAATTAGATTAAAATTACACTTTAGAACCTGAAGTATAAATTAAGCCTTTTAATCAAAAATTTTTAAATTTAACTTAAAATTTAAATTAAATTTGAAAGTAAACTGATTAAAGTATGGACAATAATATTAAGTTAATAATATTATTAATATGAAGTTTCCGATAGACCCCCTCTACCATATGAGGCGTAAAATTGCCGAAATTATGTACCTTTTTTGTGCATTGTAGTAATGAATGTGTGCATCCAAATAATGCAATAAAATTTGGCAAGAATATAGAAAATAGATATAAAAACAAACGCAAATAGTTTTAATAGTACGCACTACCTTCCTTCGATAGGAATTTAACGAACAATCGACATCAAAAACTTTGATACCCATTAACTTTATATAAATGAGTGTAACTTCAAAAACAGCAAACACTAACAGAAAGTATAATTATTTCAATTTTTAAAACATATCTAAAGTGATACTAAATTCTAAAAAAAAAGACTAGAAAACACGTTGTTACCACACTTACTTTGAACGGACTTTAAAAAACGTGGAACAGAATTTTGGCACAAAAATCGGTTCCGTAAAACACGGAATTCTACGTACCTACTTTTATGTTAACTGTATACCTATGTTTGCTGTTCATATCTCAAGCAATTTTAAATTTGAAAGTTTTCATGCTGGTGTACGTTGCTTTATTTCTTCATTATCTAAAAACCATATTACCACTCTTGATTGTTGGTCAAGAGTGGAAGAAACAATTCGCTATCTGAACAACATTGAAGTTGATCATCAAAGATTGATATTACAAGATCATATTGCATCTATGAATGCATCAGAAGTAGGTAAAAAAATTTATAATATAGAAACAATTATCAGATCGTATTCTTATTTTTCAACATCTCGAAGTCTATACAATCAGTTAAGAAAAGATTTCGAACTTCCAAGTGTAAAAACACTGACTAAAATTACATCTAGGACGAAGAATGTTACAGATATTAATTTTATCAGCACTGTATTTTCAAATATAGAGGAGCATCCGAGAAATTGTATAATACTGGTAGATGAGGTTTATGTAAAGTCTCTTCTTCTCTACCATGGTGGTTCTCTATTTGGAAAAGCTGAAAATAATCCTGAGTTGTTAGCAAATACTGTTTTTGGGTATCATGGTTAAATGTTTAAAAAGTGGACCATCTTTTTTTGTGCAAAATGATACCTGTCTGTCATTTGGATGCTTCTTTTTTGTTTGAGCAAGTATGCTATGTTATTAATTCAATCAAGTCTAGCAATGGAAAAGTTATCTCAGTTATTTGTGATGGAAATCGAACAAATCAAGCTTTTTTTAATTTATTTGAGAGAGCTGAAGAAAAACCTTGGTCAACAAAATCTGGGATTTTTCTATTTTTTGATTATGTTCTACTAAAATTTATCAGAAATAACTGGATAACAGAAAAAACACAGCAATTGCATTTTGAAAAAAATCAAAATATGACATCTAAATGGAGTGACCTTAAATGTTTATTTGATTTTGAGAAAGATCAGCTAATTAAACTATCTAGACTAAATTATGTAGCTATACATCATTTAGTCCATTGAAAGACAAAATGTATTTTAAAAGTGTTTTGTGATAAAACTATAGCTGCTCTCAAAACTTATTCAAAAGTTATCCACCCTTGTAATATGAATGAAATTATATGTGTTTTTGAAAAAGTTACTAAATTCTGGAATATAGTTAATGTAAAAGAAATTTACGGTGATACTCGATTTTTAGATTCTCGTAAAAGAGTTATTTCGGAAGAAGTAGACATAAATTTGCAATATTTACTTGAGAGATATGGCTCTTAAAATGAGTGGTAAACAAGGGTGTAGAATAAAATCCTTAACTAGAGATACAGGTACTTCAATTTGGCATACTTGTTATGATTTAGTAGAGATGTGTAAATATTTGTTAAAAAACAATTTCATTTATGTTATGTTAGGAGAGTTCTCAACAGATTATTTTGAAAAAGCATTCAGTAAGTTTAGACAAGGTTCAAGCAGAACATATTTTATAACTGTTCAAAATATACATTGAAAAAGCTAAACTGTTATTGGAATTAAAAGTTGATGTTTCAGATTACACTACTGATATTAAACATTTATGTCAAAAAATGTGGCTATTTTAGAAGTGAAGAATCTTGTGATATAATTAATCAATTACCTGAGCTAGAAGCATCTTTGCCACTGAGTACAAAAATGGCTCTGTTTTATATTGCAGGCTATGTTACAAGAAAAGACGATGTCAGTGAAAATGATTTGTTGACTGACACTGCATTTTATTTTCAGTTGTATGGAGACTACACAAAAACTATGGACAGAGGTGGGTTAAGTGTACCTCTGGATTGCTGTTTCCAGTGGGTTTTTTTTGTTACATGAAATTGAGAATAAAAAGACATGTAGAAAGTCGTTGTGCAATATATTTATGATGATATCAGATATTTATAACTTGAACATGCTAAAGAAACATGGTGTTATATTGTCAAACATTTCTTAAAAATTATTGTTTGTTTATTTCACCTAAGTCCTCTAAGGAACCTGCATTAAAGGTTTTAAAATTATCTGTAAAACATTAAAAAAATATTGCTATGTACATTTTTCATAACATTTTCTAATATTTGATGATAATTTTAATAGCTTTTTTTGCATTATTTTTAAGGTTGTTTATTTTTCTTTTGTGATTTCGTTTTTAAATAAAATTCATTCATTATTCTGAAAAATGTTGTTTTTCATTATTTTTTTGTTTTTTAAAATTTTATGATATTTAATAAACACTTCATTAAGCACTTTGTGCATTGGAACAGTTCCTTTTAAATTTAATAAATTAACTGAAAATAATGTAGCTCGCTTATTTTTTCAGCCGTTTTTTTATATTTTCCGTAACATTGTCCGCCCCCAGTTAAAAATACGGATTCGCGACGGGAAGGCCTGTAATAAGTATCCATGCTACGGGTGGAATGCAAGAAGCGAACTTGAAATTTGAAGTCATACTTCAAACATAAAATTCGACTTAAGTGAATGCGTAGAGCAAACTTAAACTTGAATTTATAAAAATTATATATTTATCATTAACAACTATAATCTACGCATATAATAAATAAATAAATATATATATATACATATATATATATATATATATATATATATATATATATATATATAGTATATTTATATATTATATAGCATAAGTAAAACAAGTGAGCATTTGTTCACTTGTTTTACTTATCTAAATTAATACGTTTTTATAGAAAAAGAAGAAAAAAACGAAGAATAATGAATGAAAAGATTGCTGCCCCATGCCAAACCATCAGTTGATGTAGCAGCACTCTGCTGCGAATCAGGCTATTTGTCAGTCGATATATGTACTGAAGCCCTCGGCAGCAAGCTATTTCAGTATGACGTCACGCTGCTCACCTAAATCACCAGTATAAGATTTAACGCTACTTGTAATTATAATGGAATTCCGTTTTATTTTATTTATTTATTATTTTTTTTCTTTTTTCGTTTATCTTCAAGTATATATACTTTTAAAGAAAGTTTCTTATTTATCGTTAACTTGTTATTTATTTTGTAAATGTCTTGTAAATTCAACACGTACATTTCTCGGTTGTTCTCGAGGACCAGACGAACGGTCTTCTACGAGTTCCTGCGTTCTTTTATTTTTTAACAACGATCATTATATGTATATATATTTATTATTATATATTTTTATTTTAAATATTGAACGGAAATGCTCTTTTAAAATGTAATAAAAAGTACATAAAAAATAAATATTTCTAGCTAAAGAAACCAATAAGTTATGCTAAATATGCAAATGCACCACCCGCGGTAGTAGAAAGTTGTAACGGTATGTAGTTTCCATACCCCTCTGCTTACTCTTAAATATAAACATTACATTAGGTTTAAAACGTTCGCTGCCGAGCTATTTTAAACTATGCTTTATTTCTTTGTCAAGCTATAATGTCTGCAATGAATAATTTTTGCCGCGGCGTTTTCATTCTCATTGCCAAGGCTAGATCATTATTTCAATAAATAAAATATTTTTAATCTAAGATAATTCTATAGTATTTATTATTCTGAACTATTTTAACTCATTATGGTGACTAGCAATGTAGCTTATTTGATGCATTATTATTATATTATATTTGGTGCATTATCATAAGTAAAAAAGATTGAAATAAATTGTTATCATGAGTAAAAAAGGTAAAAATAAGTTATCATAAGTAAAAAAGGTAATTTATATTTTGTTTTCTTAATTCTAAATCGTTGTGTTTTTTAGGCTAGAAGCTAAAATATATTTGATAACTACATCATACTGCATGTTATTAAAAATGTGAAAAAAAAATTCACGTACACAATAAAATGAGTTTTAATATATTAAAAAACATTTTAGTGTGCACTTTGAGTTTTTTACACAGTATACTAATTAATGTGTTTTATAGATAAGTAATTTCTTTTTATATATAGATAATTTATAAATTTATCTATCTCATATTAACTCAACACAGATATTCCACAATTGAATCAGCACATATGATTATGGAAGATTGTGAGGATAGTGAAGATGATAATATTGAAGATTCGGATTCATTTTTCGCTTAAACTACTATGTCTTCGAGCTTGACGGCATCAGAATCAGGTTCTGAAGATAATAACACTGAAGAAAGTGATGACGATCAGTTATCAGACGTTCATCTAGCAGCCACTGCAGAAGATTTTTTTAATGTCGCCGAAAAGAGCTAGAACAACGGGCGGTCTTGCTTATAGATAAAATCAAAATAAAGCTCAACAATTAGATCTTATAAGTAATATTTTGCTTGACGAAACAACATCTGAAACAAATCCATCTAAAAATTCAAACCAATGGAAAAATGAGCCAAATATTGTAAAAACAAATTCTATTTAAAGTCGATCCTGGTTTGAAGATAAACATGGAGAGCAAGAAACCATTAGATTTCTTTAGACTATTTGTTATGGACTGTAAATACTATGGTAGTTTGAAAACGTATTCTCGTAGTTGGCAAATATCAAAGTCCCGCCAACTACGAGTATACTCGTAGTTAGCAGCGAACAGGTCAAGTGTATATATATATTTAACTAGCTTTCATAACTGCTTCGTCCTTAGGGTTGCCAGATATTATATTTGTAAGTAAATGTTTGTGACATTTTAACGGAGGACGAAAGCCCGAAAAAAATTTTGTCTATGAGACTATGAATATATTTAATATACTACTACTTTTTCTTCTTAACTACGTAACCGTATTTCTGGCTACTGGCAGCCGCATCAAGTACTTTCTGATCTTTGAGAACAAAGTCATAGAACTCTTTGAGAACTTTAATCTTTGAGAACAAAGTCATAGAACTTAAAATGCGGTAGTGGTGTAGTGGTAAAGCGAGAGGTTGCGAGTTCAATCCCCACCACGTCCTTTGTACCGCGTACCAGTACCGCGCTCAACTCGTTTCCCCACGCAGCGGCCTTGTTCGTCAAGGTTGTGTTTCGGAGTTTACCACAAATAAGTAATCTCCTCGTCTGTAGTGGCCCTCTCGGCCTTTGAGGAGGTAAATTAACAAAAACAAAAAAAAAACTCAGTACACGATTTAGAAAAATTCACTGAAACTTGGAGGTCTGCGCTCATAAGTTCAACAGTCGCTCTATTTCTTTCCGACCTCCACTTGGTATTCATGAGTGAGAAGATTCTTTCACAAAATGCATAACTTATTATGTACTCTTCCCTGACTCCGCATATAGCCGAGTCAGGGAAGAGTACAGAATCCAGCTTTGACCCACAGTCAGTTGCACTGTATGACATGTGATGTTTGACAGTGTGGTAAACTCTCGCCACTTCAGCAGCAACTGTCTATATAGTATGCAAACAAATTGAATAAACTAATAACATTGATATTAATTTTCTAAACTAAAAAATGATGTAATTTAGCATTTAATTAAAATTTATTTTATTTACAGTTTTTAAGTGACCTGACTAGGCTGACTTGAGAGAGAGGCTGAGATGAGACTCCTAAGTCGAGTCCTGAGTACAACTAACCTGTTTGTCTAGGCCGGTAGGTGTGGATTTCACAAAGTATGAGAGTACTGACGAAGAATGAGCAGCATTCACGTTTCCCTTGTGGAGATCGGACTTTTTTTTGTCCAATTCCAAAATTTCTGTTACTAAGGATGCAGTTAGCTTCAAACATATTTCCTGGCACTCGACGACACCAATCGAAATCGAACTCTCACTTTGTTTGAAATCGACTCAATCGCTTTGCTTTCTTTTTTTTTAGGTGTATCATGATCTATCGCTATTGACGATTTTGTCGATGTGGCGTTGTCCATTTCCGAGTTCGTAACAGTGATTTCAGTGTCACTATTATCAATATCATCAATCATATATATTCTAAAAAAATATTTTTATGGATATTTACAAATAGTAATTCAACTAATGTTAAGTAAACACCAAAGAACGCAAATCTTTATATATATATATATATATATATATATATATATATATATATATATATATATATATATATATATATATATATATATATATATATATATATATATATATATATATATATAAAGGGTAAATAAATAAAATAAGAACCTTTTAAAAAATGTATAAAAACCATAAAAAAAGCAACAACAACAAAAAAAAAAACAATACGCAAACAATAACAACAAATCATAAATTAAGAATGTTTTTTTAACCGTTAAAAAAACAAAAAGGAAACAAAGAAAGAAAATCATAAACTGAGTTAATTATCAATTGTTTAGTTTAAATAAAGAATTTAAAAATATCAAAAGATAATGAAGAGTAAAAAAAACAAGCCATATTATAAAAACAGAAACACTTGAAAAGTAAACACTCAAATTAACACTTTAAAAAACAAACAAAAGAAAATTAGAACATCAATTTATACTAAATCGCTACCAATTTTTCTACACTATTTTTTTCGCCAAAAATAGCAAAAGATTATTTTTTTAATTTTATTTTGTAGAAGTTTTTGTGTTTGCATTTTCTTTTTGTAGTTTTTGCTTTTATTTTGTAGTTTTTGTGTTTTGACATTTTGTTTGGGTAAAGTTAGTAATTATTTGTGCTGTTGTGGCTAATTATTTTTATTGTTGTTCGCTGTTTTTCTATTTTACTAATATTTCTACAACTTTCTTGCTTTGCGAATAAATAACTAAGTTTGTTTTTATTTTTAATTTTATTTTATTTCGTAGAAGTTTTCGTGTTTGCATTTTCATTTTGTAGCTTTTGTGTTTTGCATTTTCGTTCGTTAATTGTTTTATTTTTATTTGTTGTTTTTAATTGAGTGTTTTCATATTTTTTGTCTTAATATTTGATTTATTATAGCTTTATCGTTATTATTGTTATTTTTAAATTAATTTATTTTATTTATTATTTTTGCTGTTGATTTTTTTTTTGTTTGTTTATTTTATTTAGATGTCACTCCAATGACTAGTTTTTAACTATGAGCCATAACAAATTAATACAACTTCCGGCGTGCAACAGTACAAGACCGACTAGAATAAATAAGTAAAGTTGTAGTTATTAAGAAAGTAAGTATTTAAGAAATGTGTTATTTATACTTAATCATCACAAGTTTGTTGTGGCTCGAAGATTTAGAACAATTGATTATATTTGAATAATTTTGAAACCAATTTTCATCAATTTTCGGATTCGGGACATTTAACGTCCCGGAAAGGGTTGGGCCGGGACGCGGGTCACCGACGCTTGAATCCGGGACGTCTGGCAACCGTATTGGTCGTAGCAGGGGCAAAATATGGCTCATTTTTATAATAAAATATAAAAGTAATATAATATAAATATAAACATAATATAATATAAATTTTTATAATACAATATAAAAGTATAAATAAGTATGTATATATACATATACATATACATATATATATATATATATATATGTATATATATATATATATATATATATATATATATATATATATATATATATATATATTATATATATATATATATGTATGTATATATATATATATATATATATATATATATATATATATATATATATATATATATATATATATATATATATATATATATATATATATATATATATATATATATATATATATATATATATATATATATATATATATATAGATATATTTATATATATTAATTTATATGAGAATTTTATTTAATAGATATTGTATTAAATATCTTAAATAGTTCAAAAGTAAGAGTTTTAAAAAATAATTTATTACTATCTGCAACAAAACATTATGTATAAAAACAACATTCTTAGCCTACGACTAAGGCTTAGAATGTTGTTTTTATACATAATATTTTATGAAACTAAAAAAAAAAAATTTATTTGCTAAGACTTAGCCAAATAATTTTTTTTTTAGTTGCATTAAAGCTATCAAATAAAGTGTCAAAAACAACATCTTTAGGTAAGTGTCAATGTATCTTTAATTGCTATATATAGCAGTTATTATAATGAATAATAATTTAAATTAAGAAAAAGGTTATATTTGTTATTTAATTTTTTAGTTTGAATATATTAAAAGGTTTTTTTTTATTTCTGCTGCATTTATAAGTTTATTGGTAATTTATGAAATAGAAATTTAATGAATTTCATTATTCCAATAATAGATTTATAACATATAATATTTAAAAGCTTACATGTTGTTATTTTAGGTATAACAATCTTGTTTGCTAATATAAAAATGATGTTTGGAAATGTAAAGTTTGTTTTGGAAGCGACAAATTATGTTGAAAAAGTCACAAAATTAAAGTTTATAACAGTAATAGAGTAACATAGAAAATACATAAGTACATTTGCTACTATTATTTAAATTTGAATAATGCAAATGATTAGATTTTTGGAAAAAGATTTTCAATGATATTCAATTATTGCATTAATTATTATTTACTGTGTTTACTAGGTCTTTATAAATACTTAAGTTTAAATTTTATATATTTACATTTGTGGTAATTACTTAAGAATTTTTAATTTATTTTCATCTATATATAAAATTTTAACTGAAGAGTTAAAAAATTATGAGTTTTCATAACGTTACATCGTTTCCCAATATTATATGGATGTGTCTTCAAAGTACTGGTAAAGCTCTTCATGAAATGGTTGTCTACACTTATCAGCAGCAAGACCCTGTTGCAAAAAAAAAGTTTTTTCTTGTTGGATATAAGGGAAGTCGTTGGGGGAGCCGCTGGGGTAAACATAAAATGAAACTATATGACAATCCGTCAAAGTCCAATTCTGGCTTGAATATTAAATGGATTTTAAGAAATATTCTATGGCATAAGAAAATGTATGCAAACTATTTAAGATTGTATGAGGATTCTTTAAAGGAGATTGTGGATTTTTTGCTAGTTGATATATTTGAAGACAGCTTTGCAGATTTAAATATTGAAATTAATAATATTGAATTACTTATCAGTGATTGTTTTGGAGCTTGCTTAGAGCTTGTTACCGCAATGTTGGAGTCAGAGTATTACTCAAGTTTATCAAAAACAGTTGCAAAAGTTAAATCTGACATAGAAACTCAATTGTTGTGTCTAAAGTTTGATGAAGTGGTTTTTGCTAATAAAATCTTTTGCACACAAAAAGGAGCAGTCTTGCAAGGTATTGAATGTTTTTTGCCTCAAATTGAGACAGATAAAAATACTGATGTTGCTAACAGTATTTTAAGCTCAATCTCGTTCAGAAGTGATTGTCAGGTCAACTATGTTGTTGAAGATGAAAATAAATTTGTTGATTCTAATATTGGTGCCGGCCTAGTTTTTATTGATCAAGTACAAACTGATCCTAGTGTATCAATAATAAAAAACTTTTTGGAATCAAGTACTGATTCTTTTATTTTTTCAGATAAAGAAGATAGTGATCATATTGAAGAAACTTATGTCCTTGTATAAAAATGTCCAATACTATATTATTGTAAATATATTTTGGGTTAAACATAAAAACAAAATTATTTATTGATTTATTAATTATTATTATTAATAACAAAATTTATTTTATTGTTATCTTATTTAAGCA
>NC_088922.1:56127500-56250000 GCF_038396675.1 Hydra vulgaris | reverse complement strand
TTAAACTTTTTAAAATTTGTTTTGAAATGCTTTAACTAAAAGTATTTTAGTAGTATTTAAAATTTTGTTATTATTATTTATTTATTTTTGTTATATTTGTTATATATTATGTTATATATACAGGGATTATCTTTTCTGGATATTTCTGGAATTCTGGATATTTTTATAATTTTTTATTTTTTCCCGGTATCCAAATAGTTTTCTAAAAAATACAAGTTAAAAATATATATATTTTTTTTGTCATCAAATGATTAAAACATTAAAGGCATCGTTCATCAATCACTCTTCGCTATATTTTACTTAGGGTGAGGCATAATTTATACAAATAATTATTTCTTATTCGTACCCGTATATTTATTATTAAAGGGATTTCTAAGTGACAAGACATATTGCTCAGCTTTACGTAAATAAGAATTTGAGCAAAATTGCTAAAAACTTTATTTACATAAAGCTGAGCAGTGTCTCGAAAAATGCTGAGTAAAAGAAGTTGCTTTTTTTTTAATTCACAAAATGTATAAGTTTTTTGTTAATTAAAATTATTAAATTAATTTATTCATTGAGATATTTACAAAAATATTCTTAAATACACAAAAAGCATTTCTATTCTTGTATCTTTCCGTATATGTTTTCAAAATATTTTCCAGATTTTTTCCAGATATTATTAGGAAAATATTTTCCAGATATTTTAAATATGACCAGGATAATCTTTGTATATAACATTATAAAGATATTATATAATAAAATCAAGATAAAAAAATTTGGTTTTACCTAAATAAAAACTTATATCTTTTATATATAAACCATAAATTCATTATGTTTAGGTCCTAAGACAATTCACTTCTGGGCACCTTTTTTTAAATCAGTAAGAATTTTTAATTTTTCAACACTACATAGATATTTATATTTTTAAAATAAATACTGATCTATTTATCCTTTTTTGTTTCGATAATCTAAGTTATGAAAATAAAGTGTCATTTTTTTTGGTATTACAAAGATATTTTTATAAATTTCATGAAAAGTAAAATTTAGTTTTGGTCGAGCACATATTTTTTAAAATAGATAAAAAATTTCATATAATTCTATTTTTTTAGTTACAAGTAGTTTTACCTTAAAATGTAGGCATTGCTTATGTGCACCTTATTGTGACTCCGACTAAAACAGTCAGTTTATGTATGTGTTGATACAGGTATTCTATGAAACAACAATAATTGTTTTTTTGATTTCAATTTTTTTAAAAAAGCAAAACTACCTCAAAACTTTTTAAAAAATAGATCAAAAAATAATAAGTTCTCAATAAAAAATTTGATCCCGAAACTTTGCCAGCTGCATCTCATAACTTTATCATTGTAACGTTCACAGCACTACGCTGCTTTTTTACTAATTTGAAAAATTAAAATATTCAAACATTTTTCGCATGTAAATAATGTCAATATTATGCAAATATTCTTAGCTACACAAAATGCATTTTTATTCTCAGAATTTTCCTGATATTTTTTGAAAATATTTTCTGGATTTTTCCGGATATTATTAGGAAAAAATTTCCGGATAATTAAAATATAATCAGGATAATCCCTGTTTATATTGCACAAAGAAATAGTTAAGATATGTTACAATATAATTTAAAAAAGTAAACCTATTCTACAGTAACAATACACTTACAGCTGTTTGTATATTGTATTTTTAAAAAATTTGAAGACATTTTCACTTAAAAAATTAAGTTGAACTCTAAAATCCAAATCCTATTGCTTTTCTAGTTATGATTTTGACTTGACATATAAAGGAGCATATTGAGTTTCTAAAGTTTCTAAAATATTCATTTTTAAAGTTATTTTAAGGATTATTGAATAAATATGAAATAAATTTCAAAATAACAAGATAAAGAACAATTATCAAAAAAGATTTTTTACAAATTTAAATAAACAAGGGAAGTGAGGGTACGGTTGCACCCTTTGCTCGTCCATGCCTAACATAATTTTTTTCGACAACTTGAACATTTTTATATAGTAAGCGTTTTAAGAATTTGTGGCGAACTTAAGCTATAAGAAACTAGAGAGAATAAAACAGCAATACTCGAAGACAGGAAATGAAGATTTTATTAAAAAAATTTAGAAACTCTAAATAAAATAAGTTAAAAAAAATTAAATATTTAAAAAAAAATATTTTTTGATATACAATTTTTTTGTGACTTTTTTCAGTCAGTATATTTAGGAATACTTTTTATATTCTCAGTATATTTAGGAAATACAATTTTT
The DNA here is from genome assembly GCF_038396675.1 of Hydra vulgaris. Taxonomy (NCBI): domain Eukaryota; kingdom Metazoa; phylum Cnidaria; class Hydrozoa; order Anthoathecata; family Hydridae; genus Hydra; species Hydra vulgaris. Next base: position 56,247,748 of record NC_088922.1, on the reverse strand, counting down.
ATATTGCATTTAAATACATTTTTTTTTAATATTGCATTTAAATACAATTTTTGCATATACAATTTTTCTATTGTATTTAAATTGTTAAAACATCAAAACAGCTATAGTCAAGTAGTAAAGAAAAAAAGTTATAAGTGTGGTCAGTTACAGTGTGGGATCGCATGTCACTCTTGTCCAAGCCTGTATAATTTATGGTTTAAGTTTTTATCAGCATGCCTACAATATTTTAGTATACTTAAGATCACTTTGGACAGTTCTTTGTTTATAATACTTTGTAAATATCTTTATATTATTGCTATTGTTATTATTATTATTATTTTTTTTTTGCATACAGTACTAATGCGTTCTCCTCATCCATTGTCAAAATTAAAATATGGATTTTATTTTCATCAATTTTAGTACCATCTAAAATGTGATTTATAGTTCAACATTTTATCCACCTTGTTTAATGGATTTGTAGTCTTTACAGTTGTTTTGTTTTTTTTTACAATTATTAACAATATCTGATAAAATATCATTATTCAATTCCATTTTGTAACACCTACATTATAAAGTACAGCTGAAGATCTGTAAGTCATTCAGCGGTGTACCCTCCGGTTTTCTCCCAGTTGTCCACAGGGTGACTGAAACAGTTTTAATCAGTAGTCTGGCGTAAAAGTTTTTTTTGTATTTCTTCTCGGATGAAAATAATGAAGAAAAAAAATTTAAACCTCTGACTACTAAAATACGTCTAATAAGAAACGGTTTATTTAAAAGTAAATAATTAATTTATTAATTAAATTAATAGAAAAATGACAACACATCTTTAATTTATTAATTAAGTTAATTAAAAATGTGTTGTTATTTTTGTTGTAGTTGATATCTGTATCGCATCGTTAGTTTTTGTCAATCTTAACAAAGGATTTATTACATGAAGCAAAAATGTTGAAAGTCAAAACTACAAAGAAATGTTTTATATAAAGAAAAATATTCTATTATTCTCTCTCAATCTTCAATCAAATTTAATTTGGTTAAATGTTTTAAACATTCAACCAAATTAAATTTGATTTTTTTGTAATGTTTTGAACATTTTTTATTATGAAAAGATTTTTTTTTTTTAGAAGAAAAGAATTTCCATTTGCATCATCAATTGTTTGAATAATGATTTTTCACGTGCATCTTAATAATGTTTTTTATTTTGTTAATTTATTTGACAAAGCTTAAAAAAAATTTATTTTACTAATGTAAAGCAAAAGAGATTCAGTGTTATTAATGATTTAACTGCCCATTTACGTGATTCAAAGTGAGACTATAAGGTTTAAAAAGTGATACAATAGCATTTGGAAAAGGAAAGAAAATGTAGTTTTAAAACTCATTTTAAATTGAGAAGAAGTGTGCTTCAAAATGCAACAACAATGTTTAAAAAATTGGTACAGTTGCACTTCGAAATATTAAATCACGTGTCGGCTACTTTTTATTAGGTTTTGTAAAATTATTTAACACACCATAGTGTACTCATTGTTAAACGAAGTGTATACTACTTTGAATGCTTTTTAAAGTTTTTTTAAAAATAATCGCAAGGAATAAAATCTTTATAGATTAAAATATAGTTTTATTAATAAACACAACACACTTTTGTAAGTAACAAACTGTCTGTTTGTCCTGCCAGGTTACTGAAAGACATTTTTTAAAAATTTCGGTCGCCCTTGGAGAAAACAAGTTGTCCTGTGCCACCGGTCAACCATGAGAATACACTCTTGTCATTGATACAATCTATTTACATAAATAAATAAAAAACAACAGTTTTTCAGTTTCGATTCGATAAATTTTATGTGCATGCAGAAATTGAAAAAACCAAACAAACATTATATATATATATATATATATATATATATATATATATATATATATATATATATATATATATATATATATATATATATATATATATATATATATATATATGTGATATTGTTTTGTGTATATGTTATTTTTATCATCTTACTGTTATGTGTACTTTGTTGCTATCACGTTAACAGTATACAAACATTTGCATGATCTATTAATAAAAAATAAAGATCATGCAACTTTTGTACTGGCCTTATGTCTGTCAGTGTGTTTTATGAGTTACATAGTACAATATTATCATTTTAGAGTAACATTTTTGATTTAAATTGTAAATTTTAATTAAGCAAAATTTATTTTGCATTATGTAACCATATAATTTAATTCATTGAATCTAATTTTTATTACTTTTTTTTATCTTGTTAAATTTTTCAAATATAAAAGTTGTAAAATAGTAAAAATATAGTTATGTAATATACAGAATAGTGCTTACAAAGTAGTATACAGAATAATACATAAAGTGTAATATACAGAATAATACATATTGCACACATAGATAATGCTGTATGATAAGAGCAACACATGTTTCTAGAGAAAAGAAACCTGCAATATAAAATAAACTTTACTATAATATAGCTTTTTATTGATACAAAGTTATTGAAAAAGAAATATATAACATGTCTGAAAAACCAAAATGGCAAAATGGTTTAATTATTTAAATAGTGACATTTATGTATTTGAAAAAAGTTTTTTAAAAAATATAGATGATTTCTCTATGCTAAAAGATTTAATTATCCAAAACACAAACCTAATCTCAGAAAAATCAATTCAAAATCATAGAAAACAGCTACTTTGAAATGTTGATAAAAAGCTATATTTTTGAATTTTTTTTTTTTTTTTGTTATTCACCTCCCCAAGGCCAATAGTGCCACTACAGTTGAGGTGGCTAGTTTATTGTGGTAACATCCCTCTCTCAGCTCTTTAATTCCAAAACATGAAGCTTGGCCGACAAGGCTTTTTTCCAATTATATTTGAAGTCTTTTCAGTTTAAATATTTTTAAAGATTTTAAATTATGTCTTATTTGATGTAAAATACTAAGATATATATTTAACCTTTTTTAAATTAAAAAATTTTAATTTAATGAAAGACTTCTTTTCCATTCTTTCCTCAAAATCCCAAAAATATTGCTCTAAAAAATTTTACAATTTTTATTAAATTTTTTATTAAAATATTTTTTATAAATAACACCAGTTTGCACCTTTCTTATTTTATGAAAAATTGTGCTTTATCTTTTTAAATTTAGTCATTACTCTAAAATTGGTGCTAGTTAAAATCATTCCAGTCACTGTATTGAATATTTTTTATGAAGCGAAAATGCAAAAAAATTAGGTTTTTTTAAATAATTTATTTTAAAAAGCTTAAATAATCCTAAAGTAAATAAAAGGTTTAAAATAAATGTTTATTAATCATTTTTTTACTTTTCTAATAAAATTTTTTTTTTCTGTAAAGCCTGATAATAAACAAAGCTTTAAAGAGATCACGAGGTAGTGTTACAAGTTATTTTATAATATCAGAGGTTGCAATACAAGTTATTTTTCATAAAGATAACACGTTATTTTATAAAGAATTGAAAGCAAATAAGTTATTATGTTTGAAGTTAAATTATTTGTTCTAAATTAAATGTTTTTATAGTAGTTATTTTACATAGTCATTTTTTTAATTTTTTTTTTACTTTAGAATAGTATATGCTTTTTTACTGGAGAGTTGTGTTTTTCCTCCAGATAATCATATACATTTTTCTAGTTAAAAATCCAGATAATCATATATAAATTTCTAGTTAAAAATTCAATAATATATTTTATTTATTATTGCATTTTTTTTAAATTAAAGATTGGAAGTTAAAACTTTATTAACTTAACTCAAATCAGTGAGTATCATTTAAAATATATTTGTTAAAAAATTGTAATACAAGTTACAAGTTTAATTGTGCTGCAATGTGAATTTAATAAATTTCAGAACATAAAATAAGTTCAGAACATTTTTTAATTTCAGCCTATTGTAGTTAAATATATATATATTTTTTAATACAATTTTTCTCACTCCTCTCATCATTACGCCATTTTTTAATTGTTAAAAATTACTTTAAAGTATTGATTTTTAAATAATTAATTGTAATATTTTTTCAAGAAAATACTGCTAAAGAAAATACTACTCTAAAAAAAGTTCCCTTAATAACATTGAGTTACTTCCGGTGGTATAATGGGTACCAAGCTTTGGTCCAACATTGAAAGGAAACTCCTAGTTTGTCCAAAATGATTAAATTTTTTTCCTCACAGAAACACAGAAAAACTAAAATTTGCTTTGCATAACCCTAAAATTGTTAAAGTATTTTTAATACTATGAGTAAAAAATTAAAAAATATACTTGAATAATAAAAAAAAATACATTTTGGCATCACCTCAGCATCTCTTGAGACTTATTAAAAGGCTGTTAAAAGTAGAAAAATAGTTTTTGTTTATTTTAAACATGAATGTCTTGTTAGTTTTTTACAAAATATTAACAATTAACAGTCCTCACACCATTGACATTCATGCGACATTATATTAATATTGCATACACATAATCACAGACTAAATTAAAGGTGCTTGAATGTCTTACAATAACACGGCACACACACACACAAAAAAAACGTCGCATATAGATAGTAATAGTAATAATGCATTATGGTTTAATTCGTTTTTAGGGTTTAGTGATTGCAGGTTTGTCAGACCTGAAACGTCCTGTTGAAAAGTTAAGCTTTTCCCAATCATTGTCTCTTGGTTTAACTGGTATAATTTTTTTAGGATTTTTTATTTAAATAATTTATCATTTCTTTTTTTTCTTTAAATTCTTAGAAAATAAAATGTATCGTGTAAAAATAAAATGTTTAGGTTGCATCTGGAGCAGATACTGCACTGTTATTATTCCCGTTAATTGGTATTTATTTTCTGTGAATCTATTTCTTGGAGGTGTTGGTGCAACTCAGTGTTGTAGAGTTCTTTTGTAAGTTTTTTTAAAATTATTTCTTGGAGGTGTTAATGTAACTTGGTAGTGGTGTAAATTTAAGTTTGTAACCCTGCCAAGTTGTGTGAGCCTAAATTTTACTCTTTGGGCAACTAAAAGGTTGGTAATGTCTTAATTGAATCATTTATTATAATTATTGGTAGTTCACCACCGTTAAAGTTTTTCGTTTTGCAAATTCCTCAACCCCTCCTACCTTCCTGCCCTTTCAACAGATCATTACAATCAATTACATTAAAATAATTTTGTTTAAAAAAAAAGCAATTTATTATTATTCTTGATTTTGATTTTAAGTTGGTTTAATTTTTTTTAGTTGATATTTTAAAATACAAGGTTTAAGTTTTAATAAAAATGCAGTTATACTTTTCAGAGTTGTGTCTATTATTGAAGGCAAATAGTCATCTCTAATTAGTTCATCTTGTAAATAATTGCTATGCTTTTAAATTATACATTTCATCCCATGGTTTAGCTTTGTTTTGTACCATAGTAAATTAGATTTTGTACCACAGACATGATTTTGTAGCATAGACTTGATTTTGTACCATAGACTTGATTCAAACAACAAAAATATTGTCACTCAAGTTTGTTTTTAAATTTATTAGAACTAATCTCTTCAATTCCAAATTTATTCTATTTAAAAATTTGTTTATCATGATTATACTTTATTACCATTAAATATGTTAATCACTTATTTTTCTACTTATGGTATAAACAATAACAAGTATATAAAACTTTTTAAGATATAATGAACCAAATAATCAGTAAAATAAACTTGTTAATTTCCATCATTTAATCAATATTTTTTGTTTTACTATATATTTTTGTTATGAAAAAGATCTTGCTAAATTTTTAATATTTAGGTATAGACAAGAGTTAGAAAAGGAAGGAAAAGTTCTCCCGCCATTGTTTTAATAACTGCTTAAATACTGGTTCAACACTAGCTCAATCGAATTCTTATGCATAATTAAAATATTCTTTTTTTATAACGTTTTTAAAATTGAATTAGTTTGCATTTTTTTTATAAGTAAAAGTTTTTAATAATAGTCTAATAAATTGTATTTATATAATTGTGTAATGTTTTTATACAATAAATTCTTTTTTGTTATGTTTCGATATTTTATTTAACATTTAAATGATCAGTCTGACTTTTTGCATAAAATTCTACATTTTTGCACAGTATAAGATTTAGGTTATTTTAAAGTTATGAGTTTCTTAATAAAATAATGCTTTATGCCTTATTTTTTGTTACTGTGAAATATTCTAAAATACATTTTTAAAGTATCAAGAATATTTGTATTTATGTAACCAGCAAAAATTGTAAACAGTTTAATAAAGTTTTTGTCAGCCTATTTTAATTGTTGTTTTTTTCCATTGTTTTAAGTATTCATTTGTTGTTTAAAAAAAGTTTCTAGAGTTTTTTTTTAAGAGTTTTTAATCTTTTTAATAAAATATTTATGCAAATATAAGTTAGATGAGTTTGTCAAATTTTCGACGAATATTTTCTGGAATTCAACCAACTGGTGTCCCACATCTTGGAAATTATCTTGGTGCAATCCGTCACTGGGTTGAACTTCAGTCTGAAAATAAAAATAATGATATGGTTATGTTTTGTATTATGGACTTACATTCATACACTCGTGTCCAGGGCTCTAATGAAATGAAAGATAATATATTTAACATGCTTGCTTCTCTTTTGGCTTGTGGTATAAATCCGAGTCAAAGTTTAATCTTTCAACAATCTCAGGTAGTTTCTCTATCGATAGTCTTTACATATATTATATATTTAGTATCTCTGTTGATAATATGTTAACAATATTTTGTATATAAATTTTTTGTAAATTAAATATAGGTTTCTTATCACACAGAGCTCTCTTGGTTTCTTAGTTGTTTAACTCCTGTGGGAAGGCTTACTAGAATGCACCAATGGAAGGTAAAGAGTATTCCATAGTAATATTTGTCTTGTTTTATAGCATTAGGCTGTGTGTTTCTTATATTTTAAGTTTGCAGGTAGCTATGTCAGGCTTCTTCGGGAAGCGGGAGCGATCGCTCACGTATACTGAACACAGAAATAATATTTAGTTGTGAAAAACTGGCCAGGTTTATTAGTCGTTTTGAGAACATTTAAATTTATGTATGTCCGTAAAACAAAAATTTTTTTGTTTACAAACATACATGGAAACATATATAATCTTGAATGTTCTCAAAACATCTTAGTGCGGAAGAATAAAAAGTGAACACTAAAAACCTGCCAAATTTACAAAAAAACTAATTCTATTGGTTTAAAAAATACGCTGACTAAGCGAAATAAAGTTCTAGAGTATTTTGTTGAAATATTTTAAAAATTGTATTATTTTAGATTTGTTAAGTTTTGAGATTTCTAGCATAAATTGCTTTAAGTATATATTATTGAACAAACTATTTAATACTATGGCTTATTCTTGGAGACACATCTGCAAAGCCGTAAAATCTTTTAAACTATTATTATTTGTTTACAAAAATAAATATTTTATTATATATATTTTTTAAATTGTCAAAATTTTGAAAGTTTGTTATAAATTATAGATGTTATAAGTATATTCTTATTTATTATTTAAAAAGTATGTATTTTTATGTAAATGTAATTTTGTGTATGTGTTTTATTTCTAATGTAATCTTTTAAAGCAGTTTTTACGATTTTTTATGTAAACATAAAGACTTTCAACAATTGCGTTTTTAATGGAATTATTAATAATCATCAAAGTTAATAAAACTAATTATGAAAAAAAACATACAAGAAGTTAACTAAACTAATGCCTGTTTAGCGTTGTTTGTTTTAGTTACTTTTTAAAACGATTTCTTTTGTTATTATGCTGACCCTTGTGTGTGTTTTGCCCGGACACCAAAAAAATAAAAAATAAACAAACCGACAAGAAAGCAAGTTAAATAAAATGTAAAAAAATTAAAAATCATTTAGAAAAAAAAAAATTGTAAAGGTTATAGTTGCCATTCTTACAAACTCTTTATACTTCAACTTAAAGTTGCTTTTTCCTGTTTTAAATACTAATTAAAATTAAAAAGCCTACTCACTAAACATCATCAGCGATATTGTGAAGCAGTTACGCTTCCTCTTCATAAAGTATTTTTAAACATTTTAGTTGATTTCTATCTGGTTAATTTAATTTCTACAGTAACTCAATGATTTAATTATTTCATTTGTTTGTCTTACTAAGAAGAATTTCAAATATGTTAAAACTTCCAAACTAAGCGAAGCATAAAATAGATATTAACCCTCCCTAATTTAGCACTGGAAATAAGACACGAGTATATAAATACAAATTATATTATACTCTTTGATAAATAAAAGAACATTTGTTTTCTTATTAAGCAATTGTAAGATGTTACTTTATATAAAAGATGTTGCTTAATTTTATAAAAAAATTATAAGAGCTATGTTTCAAAAATATTTGTTCTAAACATAATTTATTTTGTTTTAAGTTTTTTCTCGTAAAAAGTTATTTTCTTTTCTTATTTGTTTTTTTTTGTTTTTTTTGTTTGTAATTGTCTCTCATCAGTCCAATATTCTTTTTTGCGCTTTTTTTTTTTGGTTTTTAAAATGTTCTCAAAACGACTAAAAAATCTGGCCAGTTTTTTGCAACTAAATATTATTTCTGTAGTCAGTATTCGAGAGCGATCGCTCCTGCTTCGCAACCAAGCCTGTATATGTGTGCTCTTTTAGTTAAATCTATATTAAGAATAATTGGTTTGTTAGATAATGTGGTTTCAGTGATTGTTTAAAGGGATTTCCCTGTGCCAAGACAAGTGGTGTTTATTTCATCAATAAACATTAGAAAATATGTTTTGAGTTTGTTTTCAAATAAAAAATTTAACTTTAATTATTAATTTTTTATTTATTTATAGGTGATTTACTTTCTTTTAAAATTTGACAAAAAAAATTAATTTTTGGCCTTTGTAAATATGATGAACAACATGTTGCTCATATCCAGAGTAATGAAAATTTGAAATATAATTTTGATTAAAATCCTATTTTTAAACTTAGTATATTTGTACCTCTTATCTGTGCCTAATTTTTATTTCAAAATATTTTATTTTTAATTAGTAACATTTAGTGGAAAAGTTTAAAGACAGTGATATATATATATATTTTTTAATGTTACTTCATCTCCCCAAGGCCAAGAAGGCCACTATAGTTGAGGAGGTTACTTTAGTTGTAGTTACAACCCTCTCTCAACTCTATAACTCCGAAACACGAACCTTGGCGAACAAAGCCGCAGTGTGAAGAAACGAATTGAGCGCGGTACTATCAGGGGCGTGGTGGGGATTGAACTCGGAATTTCTTGCTTATGAGGTGAGCGCTCTACCACTACACCACTATCGCGTTTATCTAAAGGTTTTTATTTAGCCTTTTATTCTACTAATAAATTTATAAGAAAATTTTTTATAATAAATGGCTCAAGCACTTATTTTATTTATCGCACAAGTGTGACAAATAAATCTTGAAAATTTCAAGCAGTTTCACAACTAACACACTGAAAAAAAAATTATTATTTTGTTCCCAGCTTGTAATGTATTTTATTATATTATGATCTTTTTATTTTAGTAAATTTCAGTCATAGAACAATTTAAGGTTTTATACTATTTAATTGTTCTGCTGATGACTCCATGTACATAAAAGAATAGAGTTAAATATTAGGCATATTTTAAAGAAAAATGTTTAATTGAAAATGATAAAAAAAAAAGATGTTTAAAATAAGATATAAGATGATGAAATTTGTTTTTATTAAAGCAATTATAGAAATTTAAACCAAGTTAAGTTAATTTATGATATTTTAACATACGATAAACATTATGCAACAAAAGCGTATAACAAGATATTGTGAGATCTTTGAACTTTTGTTTTATTCTTTTTATTAAATTAATTAGCATGTGCTTTATGTTTATGTGCTTTATCTTTGACTTGTTATAATTTGATCTTTATTTCATAACTTGTTATTATTTCTGTATAAAGTTATTTTTATTTATTAGACAAAAAGCAAGGAAACAAAAAATGACACAAACTTGGGAATTCTTTCTTACCCGGCATTGATGGCAGCTGATATTCTTTTATACAAGTAATTTTAATGTTTTTTAAACATTTTTTTTATCAAACAAAATATTCATTCGCATTCATTTAACTTGACATGAAATTTAAAAATGACATTGAAACCCTGACATGGAGAGCATTGGTATACAATGTGAAAACATTGATACCAAATGTGGAAACATTGGTACATAGTTTGTTTATATAAACATAATAAAAAATATTATGAAAATAATTGTAATTTAGAAAAATTTAAATATAGAATAGTAACATATTTTATATAAACCAAGAAAATATTCTCTAAAGATAACAAGAAAGTGTGAACATGGAAAACATAAATAATCAAAAATAAGCTTATAAATAGAAACTGCGCATTTTGTTCCCAATGTTGTGTTTTTAATTTTATTTCTTCAAGTCTTTTTTTTTCAAGGTGCGTCTAAACTTTTTCTTATATATTTATTTGTTAGGCTGTGCCTAACAAATAATTATAAATAATAATAAAAAATAAGTAAAAAAATTTTTTAAATAAATTAAATAAGTTTTTAAAAATGTTCTGATATTTATTTTGTTTTAATAATTCAATAAAACTTTTAACATTTCTTTGTTTAAAAAACCACAAAAAGTTTTTTCTCAACAATATGTTAAACTTGACTGATAGATCCTGCTGCAGCTTCGGAATATTCGGATGATCATTTCTGGAGTCTTTTATCTTTGGTTACCATATTAGTTGCAATACTTTCTCCACTGAGAATTGTTTTTTTTTTTTTTTTTTTTTTTTTTGTGGGAACAAACCAGTGTTTTGAAATCCAGCAATTATTTGTGTTCGTGTAAATGCATCACCTGAGCTAAAAAGTTTTGCTTGTAGTTGAATGAAATTTCCTTTTGTTAAGTTGATGAAATTTTTAGCTACATAAAATTCTGTAAGTAATTTGTACCAAACTCAATACACACTAGGGTGGAGTTAAAATAACATTTTTCAGAAATACAACTTTTCTTCCTGATTTTTATATTAGCTATAAGAAAACTAAAAAAACAAGATTGAATCGATCAAAATTGAACAAGAACAACCCCCTGCAGCAATTTTTGACTAATACTACTTATTAATGGTAGCACAAACTTTTTATTAAAAAAAAATTTTTAAGTAGAAGTTACAAAGTGAAACCATATTAGGTATGTTTGTATTTTCCATTAGTTTTATGACCAAAATAATCACTTTTATATTAAAAAAGTTATTGAAATTTTTTTAAACACATTTAAAAGAAAGATATTTTAATTGAAAAAATTGAATATTAGACAATTTAATAAAATACATGCTCTACTTAAAGTTTCAATACAAACCATATTTTAAGGTGTTAGTAAGAATACAGGGTGTTCTGAAAATGTTGGAATGACCTCAAATTTTCACAGCTTGTGTAGAAACGTTTCAAACTTATGTGTGTAACGTTTGGGATTTCTATCTTTTCAGGTTAAGAAATGCTGCTCACTTCAAAAGAAAAGGCATTTTGTGTGTTAGAGTATTCTTGGTCTCAGTCACCAAAGACGGTGCAGTGTGCCTTCTTCACAAAATTTGCAAATTTGAGTTCAAAATTTGGACTCAATAAAAGTTAATGTGTTTTGTGCAATATCCAAGAAAAAAGTTTATGGGCCATTTTTCTTTGAAGGAAATGTGAAGAGGAGATTTTTATCTTCAAATGCTTAAAAAATTGGCTAATTGATCAACTCATAGAAAATGAAGACAAAAGTTTCATTTTTCAGCAAGATGGGGCTCCACCTCACTGGAAGCTCACTGTTTGAGCCTACCTCAATGAGGTTCTGCCATAGAGATAGATTAATCGAGGTACTGAAGAAGACGATTGGCTTCTGAAATGGCCACAACGATCACCCAACCTTTCTTCCTGTGACTTTTTTTTTACGTGAAAGGACTAGTCTTCATACCTCCTCTTCCAGCTAACATTGAAGAACTGAAACAGAGAATTACAGCTGCACTAGAAACTGTTACCAAAGACATGCTACAGCGGGTTTGGCATGAGCTTGAATACTGACTTGACGTTTGCAGAGTCACAGGTGGTGCTCATATTGAGCGTTTATGAATATTTGTCATAGAACCAACAAATATTTGTACTTTTCTTTGTAAATTTAACCAATAAAACTTATGACCTTCAACTTAAAGTGTATTTAGTATCATTAAGATCCTTCAAGTATTTACCAAGATATGGATATTTAGAATGGGGTCAACCATTTCAGAACACCCTATACTTTGTTTGTAAAAAATAATATTATTTATAACTGAATAATAAAATTGTTATAATGTATAATATATTTATTATGAATATTAATTAATGGAATATGGTTTGTGTTGACATGTTATGTTTCTATATAGAGTTTAATACTTACCTATGTTTACTTAAACAATGATAATACTATAATATACTAAAACTTTGTTAAAAAAATTGCGGTAGTGGTGTAGTGGTAAAGCGCTCGCCTTATAAGCAAGAAGTTCCGAGTTTGATCCCCACCATGTCCCTGGTAGTACAGCGCTCAACTTGTTTCGGAGTTATAGAGTTGAGAGAGGGTTGTAACCACAAAAAGTAGCCTCATTGACTGTAGTGGCCCTCTCGGCCTTGGGGAATTGAATAATTAAAAATACATATACATTTTAGTAAATAGAATATTAAGATCTAAAACAGATCATCCATTCTTTGGGTTTTCAAAGCCACTCACTGAGGTGCAACTGCCAACAGGACTAGATGCGATACAGCATATGATATATTTGCAAAAAAAATTTAAGCAACCTATACTACATATCATTTTTTCAAATAATATTAAAGTTAAAAATATAATATAATTTAACAGAAACCTCCTGGAAAAGCCAACAAAAAGAATGAAGCAGCTTTAACAGCAATGCAGGTTCTAAAAAATTTGGGAAAAATGCAACATACCTATTGTGTCATCATTTACATCATTGACAAAGAGAGTTTATAACCTATTTGAGCAGAGCTAAAAGCTCCAAAAAATTCCAATTGCTGACAGAAAATTAAAAAAATTACTTTCAGTTCTATAAGGATAAACTAGCTAAACTCTTTAACTTATTGGCATTATTTCAAATGATGACAAAAATTATGTTATTGACCAGAGCAAGATAAGACGTAGCACATGAAAGCCAGGGATAACTTGAAAGTTAGTAAAGTCAAAGTAAAAGCATTGTATTTTGATGGCAAAAAAGACCAGACCCTTAAATTTTTAATAAGAAGAAAACCATAGCGATGGAGGCTTTTTGGAACACTGCACTCTTCTTAGCGGAACTGCTGAAGCTATAAAATCTCAAATTCTAAAGTACTCAATAACACAATATCATTTTGGATGATTTACAAGTGCTCGGCTGTGATGGAACAAATGTAAACACTGGAAACAAGTGTGGTGTGATTAGATTGATTGAGTTAGAACTCCAATAGCCTCTACAATGGGTAATTTGTTTGTTACATGCAAATAAGCTTCCACAATGTCATTTGTTTTGAGATTTGGATGGACCAACATCTGGTCCTAGATACTATTCAGGTTCTATTGGAAAGTCCCTTTAAAGTTGTGAGATCTTAAAGGTTGTTGATTTTCAACTTATAAACCATAATGTAGAAATGCCAGAGGTGGATAGAAAAGTGCTCATTACAGATCAGCTTTACCTTTTTGACATCTGCCAAGATGTACTATATGGCACTTGTTCTGTCAATCTGGAAAAGCACAGCCCTGGAAAACTAGCTCATTCTTGATAGCTCACCACTGCCAACAGGATCCTCAGATTATATATTTCTACTACTAGTCCTTCATCAAATTTAGTAACTATAGCAATATACATTATACGCGTTTATGCCCTTATGTGGTTCATCATCAAGAAGGAGTCTTCTATTTTTCATGGCAGCAGACATCTATGCAGCACAATAGTCAAATCGCAGTATCTGCCAGATGCATTACATAAGGTAGTAGACAAAGTTCTTCAAACAAATGCATTCTTTGGTCATCAAGAAGATATTCTTCTGGCAATGATATCAGATGAGCAGCCTCAAATCCGAGAATTAGGTGTTAGGCGTATACAGAGAGCTAGAGAAGAAAGAAGTATGAATGCTACTCAAACTAGTGTGTGCGCCAATTCAAAGTTCCGACTCAATTTTATGGCAAAGAATACATAGGAGTTAATTGATTAGAGTAATACACAGCGCATAAAGCTATCACTAACAATGCAGCTCACTGATGAGAAATTGAAAGAAGCAAAAGAGAATCGCACTCAACTAAGTAATCTTTTGTAAAAGTTACCGTTCCACACGCAAGATGTAGAACATTGTGTAAAGATGGTGACAGCTGTTTCTGCCTCGGTTTGGGCCGAAATAAAAAGAGATGGTATAATACGTGTCGGCCTGCAATCAAGAAAAAGTATGCCAATATTTAACACTAAGGCACATTATAACACTATAATAGTGTAAATAAAGCAAAAATATTACTAAATAGTGACTATTTAGTAATATTTTTGCTTTATGTATGTTAATATTATGTAATAAATTCATCTCCTCAACTCCTTTAAAGTAACATGTTAATAAACCAGAAATAATAATTTCGAATGGAATACTACAAATCAATATTTGGAATAAAAAATTTAAAATATGGAAAATTCTGAAAGTTTGCCTAGTTATGCCAAAAATTGCTGCAGGGGGTAAATCTTATCCGATTTTACTCATATTAGTCTCAATTATTTAGTTTTCTTATAATTAATATAGAAATCTGGGAGAAAAATGGAATTTATAAAAAAAGTCAATTTCACTTCACCCTAGTGTTTTTATATATATAAGGTTTTATCTAATATGTTTTATTTTGTAACTTCTACTTAAAAACAAAATTTTAATGTAAAATTTGCTCCACCAATAATAAGTAGTATTAGTCAAAAATTCCTGCAGGGGGTAATTCTTGTCCAATTTTGCTCATTTTGGTCTCATTTTTTTAGTTTTCTTATAGCTAATATAAAAATCAGGAAGAAAAGTTATTTCTGAAAAATCTTATTTTCACTCCACCCTAATACACACCTACGTCTAACGGTTGAAGTATGTGGGATGAATGAGCCGGTAAACATATCAGCCTGATGTTATTGTCAATACAAATACGTGCAACATCGTAAGTAACATGTGTGACAGGTCCTTCCAAGACTAAAATGTGAATACCTGTAATTTAAAAAAAAATTTGATTAGTTGATTAATTGATTAAGCTACTCAATTTAAGTAGACTAATCTAATTACCTGGAATTAATTTGATTGCCGGTATAAATACTTTAGTGAGCCATTGAATAAATTGTTTATCTTCCATCCAACCCGACTTGGATTTTGTAAATATGGTGTTTGGTGGTCCTCCTACACACCAGTCTTTATACAGATGTGATATTGATTTGTAAACTACGAATGGTGGCAGAATGGTACCGGTAGCATTGACACAATTACCGACTGTGTATTTAATTTTTTTATTGTTACCAACCGTAAAAATCCAATTTCGTCAAAGTTCCACAAATTGAACGCAGTGTTATTGTTGATATTTGTTTCAAGAAATTGTTTTTGAAGTGTATTGAAATAACTTGTTATTTTGTCTTTTGTACAAGAAGAAGCTCTGAGAGACGAAATATTGCCTGCTAGTCTGACGCTTAGTTTATGACTCCAAAAAACCTTGATACCATTCTCCTCCTGGTATACCACTTGGAGGAAACAGATGACTTTGATTTGTAGATACTAAATATCCCCCAACTATTGCAATGACATCTGCGAACGTTCTGCCGAAACCCAATTGGCTAAACTAATAAGTACTGAAACAAGAACAAATTCAAATGCTGTACTTAGCACAGTAGTTGTATCTCTACCATGTGATTGGACTTTCTTGTGCACACACTTGTGAAGAGTTGCCTTTGGTATATTGTATTCCTAATAAGCTTTACTGAGTGATATTACCTTTTTTTTGATTTGTTCAACTGCAAGTTGCAATTGCTCTTCACTGTAAGTTGATTGCGTTTTACGAATGTAAGTACGAGTCATTTTGTTTTAAAATTTTTTAGATAGATAGCAAAGACTGTCATATTTATTTACGTTAATAACTATTAATTAGTTTAGCCGCGCTCATCTTAATGCGTTAGTGTGAGCAATTAGCATGTTTACTCTTCCCCCGAAAAAAATTTGTATTGGTTTTTCGCTCATAACTTTTTTCCGGAACAAGCAAATTCAATTTTTAAAAGATAATCTTGATCGTCATAAAATTTTCTTCAAAACAGCCTTTTTAGTTTAGTAAAATTTAATTTTAGTTTTGGGAGTTTTAAAGTTGATTTTTTTGAAAAAAAGTTTTTTTTCCTAAGGTGATTATTTTATTAATGTTTGTTAATGAAAAACATTTTTTTTAAAACGATTTTTGCACCATTAAATAGATAGCACTAAATTCTCTTCAATACAGTGCCTAGCATTTTAAAATTTAAAAAAAAAAAAAGTTGCTAAACCGTTCACTTTATTTTCGTTTACTCATACCCCAGTTTACTCTATATCAAATTATCAGGTTATAACAAAAACTTTTATTTATTATGTGTGTGTGTGTGTGTGTGTGTGTGTGTGTGTGTGTGTGTGTCTATATATATATATATATATATATATATATATATATATATATATATATATATATATATATATATATATATATATATATATATATATATATATATGTATATATATATATATATATATATATATATATATATATATATATATATATATATATATATATATATATATATATATATATATATATATACAGGGTGTTCGGGATAAATTTGACATATTTATAATTGATTATATTTTTTTGTAGATTAGAGGTATTAATACACACTACAGGTCATTTAAAAGTTTGAACTCTTCTTCATTCATATAAAAGATGTCAGAAAGGATGGATGACTGGAACTCACCTGAATCACGGAAGAGAATAACTTGCATCATGATGATTCGTGCCGGCCATCAAAATAAGGATATTATGACTGCTGCCCAATGCTCCCTGAACACAGTAAAAACAATCAGGTATGAACTAGAGACTTGCAATGGTGACTACGCGGATGTAGTAAGAAGAAAGATCCCTAGCAGACGCGATCTGATTGCGTTCGTACAGCAGAATTCCTCGCAAGTCTGCAGGAACAGGTGTTGAAGAACCCTGGCATTGGAATTCGGGCTTTGTCACGTGAAATGAATGTTGCATCCTCTGGATGCTTGTATGAGTAGTAGCGAAGGTCTTCATTGAGTGCAAGCTTCATAGTAGAGGATGCAACATTCATTTCACGTGACAAAGCCCGAATTCCAATGCCAGGGTTCTTCAACACCTGTTCCTGCAGACTTGCAAGGAATTCTGCTGTACGAATGCAATCAGATCGTCTGCTAGGGATCTTTCTTCTTACTACATCCGCGTAGTCACCATTGCAAGTCTCTAGTTCATACCTGATTGTTTTTACTGTGTTCAGGGAGCATTGGGCAGCAGTCATAATATCCTTATTTTGATAGTCGGCACAAATCATCATGATGCAAGTTATTCTCTTCCATGATTCAGGTGGGTTCCAGTCATCCATCCTTTCTGACATCTTGTATATGAATGAAGAAGGGTTCAAACTTTTAAATGACCTGTAGTGTGTATTAATACCTCTAATCTACAAAAAAATATAATCAATTAAAAATATGTCAAATTTATCCCGAACACCCTGTATATATATATATATATATATATATATATATATATATATATATATATATATATATATATATATATATATATATATATATATATATATATATATATATATATATATATATTCATATATATATATATATATACAATTCATATGAATTCATATGAATATATATATATATATAAATATATATATATATATATATATATATATATATATATATATATATATATATATATATATATATATATATATATATATATATATATATATATATGTATTTTTGAATTCATATGAATATATATATATATATATATATATGTATTTTTGAATTCAGATCGACACATGTTCCGGTCGGAGATGATCAAGTTCAGCATATGGAGTTAACACGCGATGTTGCTACTTTGTTTAATAAAACGTATACCTATACTTTTCCCGTTCCAGAAACATTATTGACATCTACTCCAAGAATTTCCAGCCTACGAGATCCAACCCAGAAGATGAGTAAATCAGATATTAACGAAAACTCACGAATTAATTTAAACGATTCGCCTGATACGATTACAAATAAGATTAGAAAAGCAGTAACTGACTCAGAACCTTATATTAGCGATTGTTTAGATAAGAGACCTGGTGTTCGAAACCTTATTGAAATACTAAGTAGTTTGAGCGGAACTTCAAACGAAAACTTAATAAATAAGTATCGTAACACTATGTATTTCACTGCTCAGTTAAAAAAAGATGTTACGGACATTTTGATTAGTAGTTTAAATAATGTGAGAACAGAGTTTAATATACTTTCTCAAGACAGAAATTATCTTGAAAAAATTCTTGTAGATGGATCCTTTAAAGCAAATGAACTTGCCGCGGTGACTATGAAAGAGGTTTTTCAGAAAATCGGCGTGCGTAGGTAATGTTTTTGTGGATGGAATTGCAAAAGAAAGTAAATATCGTATTTTTGTTGTTGTTGTTGTTGTTGTTGTTACATTTGCAACAAAACAACAGTTAAGGTTAGCGTTTGGAAATGTAAATGCAACTGCATTTTTTTAGACTTCTTTTTATAAAACTTCAGTAAAATTATTTGTTAAACAGTTGAGCTATCCTAACGTGAACACAACTTGTATCACATTTTATACGCAATTTATGGCTGTTATTGTTCATGCCTGTTTTAATTTTGTTTTAATCAGAGCAAAGTATACACAGTTATCATGGATTCTAAATACCAACCCAGCTGACCCAAGAGCGCCGCTTAAACGTTTCCGATTACTGTGAATTCGGTCACAATTTTCAAAATTAGGATTATACGAATGTTTTGCAATGTAACACTAAAAATTTCTATTAAAATTTTTCTCTTGCTGCATCAGCCATTTGCGTTCTATAGACCAATATATTGATTTGATATTTAAAGCATGGTTTAAAATGACTTTTCCATAACGTGATAACGTAAACTTTTCGTAAGCTTTAACTGTCAAAATGCATTAACATGCTCAAAAAATGGTTTAAAAGTGTTTTAAGGACACCTACATAGGAAATAAAAAATATTTCTCTTAAAAAGAAAAATTGTAAAAAAATAAATGTTTATATATTGAATAGTTAACTGATTCCTCTAAAACTCCCCGGTTTTCCGTTAAAATAATTTTCAATTGGAATACTATTTTTGTATTTTCAGGAGAGCCAAAAAATTTGCTATACATTTAACAATTTTTAAAATTTCTTTCGAAAGTAAAAGAAATTTTTTTTTTCTTTTTAGTTGTTAATTTAGCGCTCAAAATGGGCATATTTACAGGTTTAAGTATCTTTTTTTCAACAAATTTGTCTTGAAACAAAGTTTATAAAAACTTGATAATAATATTTGAAGTAGAAAAAGAGAAAACCTTTGATGAAATGAAAATCTTCTAAAACAATTTTTTAATAGAAAAACTCTTAAAAGAAGTCTTTTGAAAAGCAGTGAAAGTTGTTTGTAGGCACAGTGTCATCAAATAAGATTTGATCTAAATTGTCATCAATTGTGACAAGTATCACTAATTTAAATAATTGTTTCTTTGTGAGAAAGATGCTTTAAAATCTTTACTGTCTTTTGTAGATTAGAGGATCATCTGCATTAAGAATTTTTGCTGCTAAATTGGTCGTTCAAAGCTTCAAAAAAACATCCTTTTAAAAAGGAAAGCACCAGTGAGAAAAAAACAAGTTGATGTTGCAACACATGTATCAGCTCTTTAGAAAGAGTTTTTCTCTCAATTAAAATTTAGAGAAAGCCTTTAATCCTTAACAGCAAAAGATGTCAATACAGCAGAACAAATTGCATCTTGAATTATTTCCAACAAAGAATCGTCCCCGGAAGGATAATTCTTTGTTTGAAATAGTACTCCACTTACAATTACACTCGGTAAATATTTGTACTTAAATATTTATACTTAATTAAATATGTACACTTAAATAATTTTTACATATATATTAAAATAAAATCTTGACTTATAAGAAATGAGACAAGATAGATTTCAGAAAGTATATTTTGACTAGTTTCTAATCACGAGTTTCCTTTGAGCTTAAGATTCTGCAACAGTTCGGGTTGTTGCTCACTGCAATGATTTATAAAATCTTGTGAATCACATCATTTAATCTAGCATTTCTAGCGGCTATTTTGTTAAGCTCAAAGTCTATGTTGGGATTCAAGTTTTGTCTAAGCGTTGTTGCTGCTGCGTTAAAAGATAAAACCAGCTCACTACCACAAAAACAGAAACACTCAAAGATCTGAAAAAGATAGTGAAGCATTGACGAAATCTTGTTGCCAAACCAGAAAATTTGCGCAAAGCTAACTCCAGTATTGAACAAATCTGATAACAGATAATTGCAAATGAAATTAAATTGATTTTGGCTTGTGGTATGAAAATTGCAAATATAATTTGTAGTCTTTAAACCCACTTATATATGAATTTTTTCACGTGAAACACTAGGCTCAATAAAATCTAGTCTTGAGTCTTTTCAGTAATCCGGAGAGGTTGTTGCTAATCTGAAATTGTTCAGCAATGTCATTCAAAAGCTAATCGCGAACCTGACAGTGTTTCGATTTTGAAAACCATTCCAATGATAGAATTACATCTACTCTTAGAAGTTGTCAACTTTTTTCAAGATCCTTAAAATACTAAAAATTTTAATAGGTGTTATTTGATTATAATTGGTATTACCAATTCACCGCGAACGGACGTGTTTTTTTTTTACTTACTGGTTATCAAAAAAAAATTTCAAAATGGCTACTAATAATTTTACATCTGCACAATTAAAAAATATTTTGGAAATTCATGAAAATACTATTATGAAGATGTTTAATAATAGAATTGAAAAACTTGAAAACAAATTAAACTCAGTAATTGACGAGAACAAGGAACTAAAAAAGGAATTACGCGAACTTAATAAAGCTGTTGAATTTGTGAGTAATAATTATGATAAAATAGTTGCTGATCATCAAATATCAAAACATCATTTATAAATGAATATGCAAATAGTAACATGATTAACAAATTGGGGGAACTTGAAGGCAGAAGTCGACGCAACAACTTAAGATTGTGTGGGATTGAAGAAATTGAAAACGAAAGTTGGGAAGACAGTGAAAATAAAGTAAGGGAGTTTTTAAATAATAAACTTCAGCTACACGGGAACTTGAAAGGGTGCATCGACTTGGCAAAAAATTATCTGAAATCAATTAAAAAAATAGATTGATCGTAGTAAGATTTCTTAACTACAAGGACGAAACCACGATATTAGGAAAATACACGACGATGAAATTATGGACTCAAAAAGTTTATATAAATGAAGATTATAGTGATCATACGCTGGAATTGCGGAAAAAACTCCTGAACGAGGCAAAAGATTTAAGGGCAAAGGGTAAGTACGCTAAAGTTATATATAATAAATTGATCACACGGGATTTATAAAAGAAATTCTTTGATCTCATTTCGATTATGAAAAAACAAAAATTAAATGACTTCTAACGAAACCTTAAATTTTGAGTTTAGTTTTTATAATTTTTTTCGAACTAATGGTTTCTTATTATACGAGGATTCTGATCCTGATCTTAATTATTATACTGATTCTGATGCTTTGCAAAATAAATGCAACTACTTTTATACCCACGAAATTAAAGGATTTCTTGATCAAAATAATATTAACACAATTCACATTAATATCCAAAGTTTAAAATTTTTTTTGAAATCTTTAGTAATTTTATTGAAGAAACTTGTAATCTTTTTAATATAATCTGCTTAACAGAAACATGATGCAGTTCGGATGACGTAAATGCTTTTACCAATTTTGAACTGCCGGGTTTTAAATGTAATTAAAACAAATAAGGCACGAAAAACAAATAAGCGTGGCGGAGGCGTTCTTTATTTATGTTAAAAATAACTTACGATATTTTACCCGGCATGACATGAGCATCACTGATGCTGATACAGAGGTTTTAACGATTGAAATTTTAACCAACAAAATAAAAAATAAAATTCTAAGTTGTTGTTATCGCCCACCTTCAGGTGAAATTAAAAATTTTAATCCGTTTTTATGTAATAACGTTATTTAAAAAAGTAACCGCGAAAATAAATTTATCTACTTATTTCAATACCACGTCAATAATAACATTAAAAAGTTTTATAATGGCATTTTCGAAAATGGTAGATTTCTTTGATTAGCAAACGGACAAGAATTACTCAATCAAGTGCTTTTTTAATTGATAATATTTTAACCACTGATGTTTTTAACGTATCCTTAGTAAAAGGCATAATTAAAAAGGACATATCTGATCTTTTTCCTACATTCTTTTCTATAAATATAGAAATAAATTACTTCCTAATGAAAAACGAGTTTTCAAAAAGCGCATTTTTACAAATAAAAACCTTTAATCTTTTAAAGAACAATTATCTCTAATTGATTGGAGCATTATTAACACCTATGATAGTACAAACTTAGTTTATAACTCCTTTTTTAAAACTTTCTATGATATTTACGACACTAATTTCCCTGAAGTTAATTTAAATCTCAAAGCTAAAAGTATTAAATCGCCTTGGATTACAAAGGGTTTGCGGAAATCTTCAAAAATTAAAAAAAATAATGCATTAATTACTTAAAATGTAAAACAAATGAAAATAAAATTATATATAAAAATTACGCTAAACTTTTTGAAAGCCTCAAAAAAAAAATATTACTTAAATTTACTAGATAAATATAAATTAAATTTTAAACGCACTTGATTTATAATAAGAGAAATTAGTGGCAGCAAAAAAAGTACATCCTTGTACATTAGGGGTATGACTAAAAAAAAAATTTAAGAATTTTTTATTCCCCATGTAACCATGAGTGGAGAAATTATATTTATAAACATAAAATATATTTTTTTTATGTAAATTGTCAAAAAAGATCACCCCTCAAGCTGAAAATAATTTTTCCTATCTTTTTAGTGAGTTATAAAATAGAAATATAATAGAGAACCCAATCTTACTCAATATACGACTGTGATCACAAACATCATAAATTCTACAGATTTCTTTACGAGATAACTGAAACTTTTAATTACTGCAATTTTCGATTTGAACCCTGTTGGACCGCGCGGAAGTGCTTCAGCATTTTATAATTGGTTTTTTGTATATAACCGGAATTGTCTTCTTTAACTTTGTCAAACTGTTATCTTGTGTTTTGAACATTATGTCCAAAAATAGAGTTGCTTCAAACAAGAATAAGAAAGTTTGGGAATCAAATTTAGTAAGGTTTAAAAAAGCTAAAACTTCCAGAAAATGTACTACTGTTGTTAAAAGTATTAGTGAAATGAATAAGATGCCAACAGAACAGCGTATCATTGATCGATTTAAAAGTTTGTCATCAAATGTGAAAAGTAGAAAGGAGAGAATTGCAATTGTGGCTGAAGAAACTAAATTGCTATGGAGAAAGCTAAATATTCCTATTCAACAAGGGAAATCGGCAGCAGAAAGAAAAATAGAAAATGTATTGAAAAAACTTGACAAAGATAGTCGAAAACCCGGAACTCAAAATTTTACACGATTGTTTGACATAACCGATGAGAAAGGTGAATGGTTGTGTCAGGAAGATAAAGAATTTTATTGTCTTCAAAAGTCAACAAATGGAAGAGCTGGATATTGTATCCTAATTAAAGATGCTGAAGGTATTCATCCAAGAAAATTAGTGTTGATAAAGAAACAAATGTCCATCAGTCAAGGACAAGATTTTGTTGAATCAGCTAGTGAAGGAGAACCTTCAAAAAGTGAAGAGCAGTGTTTCAGCAGTGATATTGAAGCTGAAGGTCCTTCATCATCATCTAAAAAACAAAAAACAAATTCAGCAGTAAATTTAGTGATTTCTGCTAAGATTAGTACCAAAAAAGCACATAAAGTCTGTAAAACTCTTTCAGAAAGTGGCATTTCTATTCATACTCCAACGCAAAGTGGTATCTACAAAGGTGTTATGAAAGAAGGAGAAAAGTTGAAAGCAAATTATATGGAAAACCTAAAAAATGAAAAGTGGTCTTTGCACTTTGATGGAAAACAAATAAAGAAAATGGAACATCAAGTAGTTGTTTTGAAAAATGAAAATAGAGAGGTTAGGCTTGCTGTTCTGGAAATGATGAATGGAAAAAGTGAAACAATATATAATGGGATAAAGCATGTGCTAGATGAGTATGAGCTGTGGCCAGCCATAAAAATGATTGTATCTGACACAATATCTACAAATACAGGATTAAGAAATGGTGTAGTTACACGGTTACAGAAACATTTTAAAACCATTGGACTAGAAAAGCCTGTTTTTATTGGATGCCAACACCATATTCTAGATACTCTTTTGAAACATGTCATGAATGATCTTTTTGAAGGATCGACAATGTCACCATATCTCCATTACCCTTTTGTGACAAGGTTGCAGCAAGATTACGAGAACTTGAAGCTATTGTTTAGTAATATTGGAAATCCTTTGACGAAAGTGAAGCGAACTCGCTGGAGAGATGACATGGATTTCCTGAATCACTCAATAGCATGTTATAGAAAGTTTAAAAGCACAGGTAACTTTCCAAAAGTTAATTTCAAATCACTTCCTGCTATAAGCAATGCAAGGTGGAATTCGAGAGCCATTTTTATTCTACTTGCTTACATTTTAGTACCAGAATACCAAGAATCAGAATCAGCTCAAGCAGCATGTGACTTCATCTGTGGTTCATGGGGTGATATATGGTTTGGGGGTCACTACTTCAATCCTGCAGACTTTGTTAATCTATTAGAAGCATGCAATGAGCATCCTAAAGCATTGAAATCATTGAAAAGGTTTTGGTCCACTGAGCCAACACCAATACCAACACAACGTTCAAATATATGTGCAGAACGTGCTGTATAAGTGATGCAAGACTTAATGCCATTATGCCATAGCATAGAAAAACTAAATATTAAATACTTATTGTCAAATACACAGTAGACAAATTTTAATTATACATGTTTATTGGTTTCTATAAAGTAGTGGAAGATGTGTTGCAAAACTACATTTTTTAAAAAAAATTTACAAATATTTTTTAATTGGGGGGTGAACTTTTTTGACATATAGTAAAAATGCTTGTTATTTTTCTGATTTTTGCACAAAATCTCCACTAAATTTAGTATGGGGATATAGGGTTGCAAAATTGTCATATCCCTATTGTACATACCTTTGCCAAACATGGTTAAACATAATAATGAATTTTTATATGATAAAAGACAAATTACGGAAGAGTTTAATAAAAATTTAGTGTCTGTAGGACTAAATCTTGCAGTTTAATGAATGATTTATGGTTCCCTCTAAGCTCTTACTTGAACTCTTTTGAATTATCTTTTGAAGAGTTTGAAATTGCCTTTAAAATGTTAAAATCTAACAAAGCAGTAGGCCCTGATGGTATTAACGGCAACATTATTATAAGTTCATTTGATGTTTTAAAAGATATACTCTTTAAGATTTTTTCAATATCAATTAAACAGGGAATTTTTCCACAAGCTCTAAAATTAGTAAAAGTTATACCAATATTAAAAGGTGGTGACATTGAGAATATAAGTAACTATCATCCAATTTCACTACTTTTTGTATTCTCTAAAGTTTTAGAAAGAATTTTGTACAATAAAATTTATAATCATCTTACTATAAACAATTTATTATACACCAATCAATATGGATTCCAAAAAAACAATTCCACTGAACATGCCATTCTACAATTTACAAAAAATATATCTGACTCATTTGAAAATTTTCAATTTACTTTAGGTGCTTTCATTGACTTGGCAAAAGCTTTTGATTCTATTGATCACAAAATTATTTTTAAAAAGTTGGAGTAGTACAGAATTATTGGAAATATATTAATTTGGCTAAAATGTTACCTAAATAATCGGAAACAATTTGTTTATGCGGATGATAACGTATCATCTAATTTGTTAAATATTTCATGTGGAGTACCTCAAGGATCCATATTAGGACCCCTCCTATTTCTAATATATATTAATGATCTACCAAAAACTTCTAACCTAATGACAATTATGTTTGCTGATGATTCTAACTTATTTTTTTTCATAAAAACATTTATACATTAAATATTGATAAAACTAAATGGATTCTTTTTCATCCCTATGGTAAAAAGCACCAGCTGCCTAGCAATTTACCCTTTCTTTTTATCGATAACATAATTATTAAAAGAGTTCAAGTGACAAAATTTTTAGGTATACATATCGATAAAAATCTTAATTGGAAAAGCCACATTGCTAACTTGTGCAATAAAATTTCAAAGAGTATAGGCATTTTATACAAAATAAGAAACGTTCTTGATAAACATACCTTAATTAATTTGTATCATTCGCTAATTCATTGCCATATTAACTATGCAAACATTGCTTAGAGTAGCACTTATAAAAGTAAACTGAAACCTCTCTATCGGCAACAGAAGCATGTAGCACGCCTGATAAATTTCTAAGACCGTTTTGCTCACGCCAAGCCTCTTTTATATGATATGAAAGCACTCAATATATCTGAGTTAAATGTTTTTAATATTCTTTGTTTTATGTATAATTGCAAGACCCACCTATCACCCGTTTCTTTTTGTAACTTGTATTTACAAAGAGATAGAAATAAATATATTTTAAGGAACGATAATTTAATTCGGCAACCATTTTCTCAAACCAATTTTGGAAAATTTTTTATTTTCGCGGACCATTTTTATGGAATAGTATAGTTCTAAATACTTCTAAAGATTTTTCTCAAGAATGTAATTTTGATTCTTTTAAACAAAATCTTAAAAAACTCATTTTTTCAACTGAAAATATACTAATCTACTTTTAAATTTTTGAAAATCCTTTATCTACAGGGTGGATGCTCGAAATCCGGACAATTTTAAATTTGCCGGCATTTTTTTGTTTTTAAATTCTATGTTGCGAAATTCAAACATTAATCAAAACAAACATTGTACTCTCGGGAAAAAAAAAATTTGCAAATTTAGCACAGCATGTCAAAGGAATATGACCGTAGAGTTGCAGTGGTTGAGTCCCTCCGCGCCGGGCACTCTTCCAGAGATTATAAAATGGTTTGGCTTCCCAAAAAGCACAGTTTATGATATTGCAAAGAGGTTTAATGATGGTGCAGAGTCTGTAGAACGAAAAAAAAAGACTGCTCACAAACCAATCAGGAATAAGGCCTTCATCAGCAGAGTACAGAAGTCGATCAACAAAAACCTCCATCAGGAAACTGAGCAAAGATATGAATGTGTCTCATTACACCATGAGAAGAGTGATCTGTGATGACCTTAGGTACAAGTCCTATATCCTGAAAGTCAGGCAGATGTTGTCTGCTTCAATGAAGGAGAAGAGAGTGGCTAAGTGTTCCGTTCTTTTAGCGTCAATAAAACATGAAGCTGCCGGTAAACTTCGTTTTTTCAGCGATGAGAAAATTTTTACTGTAAATGCCAAAGTGAACAAAAAAAAGACAGATGATTGGCCCAAGACCCAGAAGATGTCCCAGTAATTGGTCAGACAAAATTTTCTGCCTCTGTCCATGTCTTTATGTCTGTTTTCAGCAAAGGCCATGTTATGCCACCACACTTCTGAAGGGCCAAAATGTCAACAAAGAAGTCTACTTGAACCTTCCGATTAAGGTGGTGAAACCTTGGATGGACAAGTGTTCCAATGGTAGGCCATATGTGTTTCAGCAAGACTCAGCTCCTGCTCATACCTCCAATTTGGTACAGGGTTGGCTTGAAGAGAATCTCCCTATGTTCTGGTTGAAGCACTTTTGGCCTCCAAACTCACCAGATCTCAATCCATTGGACTATTATGTCTGGGGCACTTTGGAACGTGAGACCAATAAATCAAGTCATAACACTGTTGAATCTCTAAAGCGAGCAATTACTACTGCAGCTGCCAAAATGTTGGCCGATGAGGTGGAGCACGCCTGCTCCAGGTTCAGGAAGCGTATCGAGCAAGTCATTGAAGCTAAAGGCAGCTGGATTGAGTGAAATGAAAGCTCTTATATGTGTATATTACTGCTTAAAGTTTCAGAAATATAGCTTTGAAACTAATACTTTTATTGTAATTTTTATTTTGTGTCAAAAAAGTCCGAATTTCGAGCATCCACCCTGTATATTAGTATATGTAAATATTTAATGAATATTCTTCTTTATTTATTTTTTTGTTTATTTTTTTATCAACAAGCTATCATTTAACATGTTTAGTTTTTGTGAATATTTTAACATATTTTAGTTTTTAAGTTTTAGAACTCTTCTATTGTATTTTTTTTTAAATCTTCTATTGTAATCTTCTATTGTATGTTTATTTTTATTTTAATTTATAATATTATATTACGAACTTTATATACTTTTATTATTAAATTTAATTTTGTAATAAAAAAAATTGAACAAAAATAAATAAATAACAAGAATAAAAACATTAAAAAAATATATAATAATAATAATAATAATAATAATATATATATATATACATATATATATATATATACAAAAATTATTAATATATATATAAGAAAAAGAAAATAAAAAATAATGAATGTATGCGTAGGCCTGTAAATCGAGCCGAACGAGCCAAGCTTGCCAGGGCTCGGCTTGGCTCGTTTACATATTAAGAGTGTTCAGGCTCGGCTCGAGCTCGTTTCGAACATGAGATTCTTTGTTCGTTAAGGATTAATATTGTTTGGGCTCGGCTCGTTTAACATGTTGCTCGAGCTCGACCGGTTTAAAACTCGAAATAACTATTGTAACCTGTTAGTTTAAAGCTTGTTTAGTAAAAAAAATTGTTCGTTAAAGGCTCGTCTGTAAATAATTTTTAGTATATATTAATATATATAATATCACAACTTTATTTATTACATATATATTATTATAATATAAATAAATATATATATATATATATTCGAGCTTTAATCGAGCCTATATGAACGAGCCTATGATGTTCAAGCTCAGGTCGTTTAATAAACGAGCCTAATTTTTTGTTCAAGCCCGGCTCGTTTACCATTCGAGCCGAACATGAACGAACTCTTGTCGAGCCGATCACCAAGCCGCTCACGATTTACAGCCCTATGTATGCGTATCTGCCAATATACTTGGTGTTTTTTGCTGTCAGAAGCGTAAACGGAAATTTGGTAATTTGGCTTAACACACAGTAATAACCATCGTATGGCTATCTAGGTCCTTTTGCATAACTTTTTGAACAATCTGGAAATGCATTATATTCAGTCTGGAAATGAAATGAAATTATATTGATTATATTCAGTGATATATAATGAATAATATATAGCGAAAAATTAAGATTCAGTGATTATTTTCGGCAAATTAGATTCAGTGTGCGCAAATGATTTAAATAGTAAATTATGGATATCATTGTTCGCATGAGTCAGCTGTTTGGAAGACATAGTAATTTGATTGATGCAAGCCGTAAACACCATAACAAAAGGAAATAACCATTAAAAAATAAAAAAATCTTTCTGATATTTTCAATAGCGGTTTCTCTGTGACAAGACCTGATGGTCTTCTTTGAGTATCCGCGTTCTTTATATTTATTTTTTATTATTTATTTCTTAACGATATCTTGACTTGTTAACTTTTCTTTTTTTATATATATTTTTGTATCTGTATCATAAATATTGTAAAAAAGAACAACAACAAAAAAAAAAAAATGGTGCAAGCATAATACCCAAACTAACATCATCTTTTATCATATCAAGGGTTTCATTAGTCACAAATAATTCTTTTTGGGGCCCTATAATGAACAATTTGTAGAAATTGCACATCAAGATTTTCATCAGCATTGGTCAAGGTATAAGCAAAATAATAATCATCCGTGTATATCCGATAACCGTGTATATTTGATTACCCAAGCTTAATGAAGTTTATGTCTTTTAACGAGTACGGATACATCACCCAGTAAGTGCCGTTTCTGCCAGTATTTGGCACTTAAACGTTATATAACATAAACAAATCGTAAATAAAAAGTGCCAAAGCTAATCGTAAATAAAACGTTTCTAAGATGGATCTAATAAAAATCTTCTAGAGGTTTATCTCTTGTAGCATTTAGAAAAAAGCAAACAAGATGTAATAAAAAGTTTTTCATAACACTGTATTCGAAGCAGATGTGTTTTTTAGTTTTGTAATGGGACCAGTCATCGATTCTTTAGTGAAAGATAGGGCAACACGGAACAAAATTAAAGAAATATTTTTGAAATTATAGCTAACAAAACCTAAATAGATGTATATATATTATTTTCCAGTTAATAATTTTTTCTTTTTTTGTAACGAAAAAATGAAAGTTTTCATAACGTTTTCTCAATTAATTTAGTGAAAGTTTCTAAATAATTTAGTGAAAGTTTCTAAATTCTAGCAAAATTTATTCTTTACGAGTTTTTTAAATTCACGCGAATTTAAAAAAACAAACAAACGAATCCACCTAGTTAATCAATAAGGGCTCGAATAATTGAATGCGTGAATAAATCCATCAAATTAAAAATAGGTGCCCTTAGAAGTCCTTACGCTCTTACCACAGAGCACCGCGGTAGAGCATTTAATACGAAAATTGAGCAGCCATAGCACTGTGGTTAGTGTGCTTGCCTCAGAAGCAAGAGATCCGTGGTTCAACGCTACCTCGAGACAAGTTTCATAATATTGCTAAGGAAGAAGACGTGAACTTCCTTTCAAATGCTCTTCCGCGGTGCTCTGTGATAAGTTCGAAGAACTTCTTGGGGCAACTAAATAAAAATTATAATAAGTGAGTTCACGCTTCTTTCCTAACCGATGTCACAAAACTTGCCGAGAGGTGGAGTTTAAATCATCGATCCTTTGTTTCTGAGGCAAGTGCGCTACTACTGCGCCACGGCTGCTACAATAAATGACATGAAAAATACTTATTCATCATCATTCCCTTCATATCTCACTACAAATACCAATAATATTGACATTTACTGCCTAGATCAAATTTTGAAAACGTTTAACAACAACTTTACTAGTGTTGGTCTAAACCATGCATGTATGCATGCACGTAGATAATATTGCAAGTAGAATGATACTTTAGATTTAGATTTCTCGGATAATAATTTATTAAGTGACAATGGTTCAACGTTACAAAAAACAAAGATGCTCCTTCTTTAAAGCTAAATAATTCGCTAAATAAAAATTAAAGCTAAATATTCGATGAAATATTAGATGGTGTAGTAGTTTCAAACAAACAAACAAATAAAAATACTTATTTAAAACTCTCGATAAATGAAAAAGATTTCCAGATAATTTGAAAGTAGTCAAAGTCCAATAAACAAAAGTAATGAGAGTTCTGAAATTTTCTAACTAAAGGCTTATATCTTATCTAAAACTAAAGGCTTATATCTTATCTAAAACTAAAGGCTTATATCTTATCTCTAACTAAAGGCTTATATCTTATCTAAAACTAAAGGCTTATATCTTATCTAAAACTAAAGGCTTATATCTTATCTAAAACTAAAGGCTTATATCTTATCTCTAACTAAAGGCTTATATCTTATCTAAAACTAAAGGCTTATATCTTATCTAAAACTAAAGGCTTATATCTTATCTAAAACTAAAGGCTTATATC
The DNA here is from genome assembly GCF_038396675.1 of Hydra vulgaris. Taxonomy (NCBI): domain Eukaryota; kingdom Metazoa; phylum Cnidaria; class Hydrozoa; order Anthoathecata; family Hydridae; genus Hydra; species Hydra vulgaris. The sequence goes on along the minus strand of NC_088922.1, from coordinate 56,215,949 downwards.
TTATCTAAAATTAAAAGCTTATATCTTATCTAAAACTAAAGGCTTATATCTTATCTAAAACTAAAGGCTTATATCTTATCTAAAACTAAAGGCTTATATCTTATCTCTAACTAAAGGCTTATATCTTATCTAAAACTAAAGGCTTATATCTTATCTAAAACTAAAGGCTTATATCTTATCTAAAACTAAAGGCTTATATCTTATCTAAAATTAAAAGCTTATATCTTATCTAAAACTAAAGGCTTATATCTTATCTAAAACTAAAGGCTTATATCTTAACTAAAACTAAAGGCTTATATCTTATCTCTAACTAAAGGCTTATATCTTATCTAAAACTAAAGGCTTATATCTTATCTAAAACTAAAGGCTTATATCTTATCTAAAACTAAAGGCTTATATCTTATCTAAAACTAAAGGCTTATATCTTATCTAACTAAAGGCTTATATCTGTTTTATCTATGTTTTCAAAAATATTTTAGCATGTCTTCTATTTTTTGAATAATAAACTTCATTACTCTTCATAGTTTGATTTGCAGAAAAATATTTCAATAAAGCAAGCTACTATGGAACGAATATTAAATAACAAAAGAGTTTAAAAAATAAGAGTTTACATCATAAATATTTTTTGATTTATCAAAAGCTTTCATATCCGTGAATCCCTGTGTTCTTTTGGAAAGGATGTGATTCAAACGATCAGTATTTTTATTTAAATGAGCGGTAATTATAGACCAGCCGCCGTATTCACATTTTTCTGTTAAACTAACGGAGAATTTGAGTGTCTGTTAAGAAAAAACTCTAAACGGCCGGTTATGAAATGGAGGAAAGTAAGTGGTGTTCTAATCTTTACGTTTAAGCTCCGTTTATTAACCTCTCCGATAATTTTTTCAGTTAAAATTCCTCCGTTAGCTATCTCCGTTAACTAGTTTTTGTGTTGTTTTTCTCATCGCACCTAAACGTTGCGATGCCAACAGACAATGATTTTGCCTAATTGGTAAATCGCAGTCGATGATTTTTAAATAATGGTTGCTGATAAAGATTTTGTATCTACTTAACATTTAGTTTCACTTTTGTAAACTTTATGTTTATGTTTCTTTACTCTTATGAATTAAACATATTTTCATAACTCTATTTTCTTCAATTTTTGCAAACGGATCAAAATATTTAAACCGAGTAATTTTAGTGTGACTCATTTCAAAGCGGAGATTTTATTTTGCTAGTGTTTAAACTATGTATTAATTTTAAAATGAGTTATTTCACTGTGTACCTTGTACTGTGTTCTTTCTGTTTAAGAAATTGACAACTAGTTATTCAAAAATTATTTTACTTTTGGAAATGAACTAAGCTAAAATTTTATGGTTAAAAAAAAATAACAAAAACGTCTAAAAATAACTCTTAAATAATATTTAATATAAAGTTCTACACACAAAAATACAAAGATATTTTTGTAAAAAATTGCGCCCAAATTCTTTTAATTATGCTTGGTATAATTTTAACAGAGAAAATTTCATGAAACTTCTACAAAACTTTGTCTTAGAGCATATAAAAAGCTTTGTTGGCCCCCAAATCCATATTTTGTTGCTACAGTCCTGTAATACAGGACTGTGTACATAACACAGTGGTATAATACAATCATACAGTGTATGATTATGTAATTCAAAGACATGGATTGGAAAGGCAAAAACAAAATGGAAATATAAAAATTGTTTCTTTTAAGTAGCACTTGATATTTAATTAACAATTTATCTTTTTAAGATTATATTTTTGTAAAATTAGTATTAGAGAGGAGTAGGCAAAAAACCATGCTGCTATCTTGGCCACAGCATGGAGATTTTACCATGTGCTTTTTATAAAATACCCTATACCATGTGTCTATAATAAAGTCAATATTGTTAACTGTTTTATAAGACTTATATACAAGCTAAAAAAGTTAGAAATGCTCAGCTTATATCTTTTATTATAAAACTATATGGGAACTTATAAAACCAAAACATGTTTCAAAAGAAAGAGTTCAATTTTTTGGTCATTACTATCCAAGAGTTTCTAAAATTGGCAACAGTAAAGATTATGAATATATATATATATATATATATATATATATATATATATATATATATATATATATATATATATATATATATATATATATATATATATATATATATATATATATATATATACAGTTAGAGAAATAAGTAACTGAACAAAACATTTTATTATGGAAAATAAACTTTGTTGGGTTATTTCAAAAAAAAAATAACTTCATAAAAATAAAAAAGATTATTATTTTGAAAAAAAATTTAATTACGAATTTAATATGCAAAAAAAAAATTTCAATAATAATATTTAATTGATAATTATTGTTCTACCACTACTTAAGTCAGCTGATGCATATACACTCCCTACATGTTTAAATTATTTAAGGTTATTATAAAAAAAAATCTACTGGTCATTTTATTTAAACTACTGATTGTTTTATCTATTATATAGGGCAAGAATAATTAAATTATTGATCAAAAATTACTGGTATCTAAATAAAAAAATACTGATTATTTTATCAAATGATCATTTAATATTGCCTGTTTAACAAAAATAACACTACCATAAATAAAACCTTTTCCTGAGCAAAAACTCTTACTGACCAAAAATAATATGCAAGCAATTAACTATTTATTTAATGTCCCAGTATTAATTAATATTGGGATATTAAATTTATGTGGAGTGTTACAAGAATAAATCTTTGGTTCTCTCATACTTTTTATTTGTATCAACAGTTTTTGAAACGTGTTTGAAACATTTCATCATCTATGCTTAAACAACAAACTAATAGCTAAAAAATAAATCAACTTGTAATCTAAATTATCAATACTTCTTGAAAATAAAATTAAAAAATCTGATCCTGAATTTAAAGAAATACTCAGAACTTGCATATTTTTCTTAAATGGGTTAATAGCCAGCTCTTTAATTTATAAACCACAAACTTTTAAATTTTTTGTTTTAACCCACTATCTAGCAAGCATGCGCTAATAGTACTTTTAACTTTCACTTATTGTAAATATATGTGGCGTAATAACTTTTTTGAGTGATTTTGTACACATTATATATCGGAGATTTTATTGAATTATATAATTATGTTTGTTAAAAAAAAAAAAATGCTGATGATATTAATTTATTTATGCCCATTATTAAGCTTTAGAAAACTTGTAATAGTTAAAAAAAAATTTAGTGAAAGTTAACTTCCGATAAACTTTAAAAGCATCCAGTTTTTAAGCCTCCAAATAAACTTTTTTAAATTTCTGTTTTTAGGCTTTTAGTACTAATTTTCTATTTATTTTCAAAAGTTAAATTTCATTGTTTGCATAGTTAGAGTAGACTAAAAATCCCTATCGTTTTACTTTTTGCAAAAACCTTTCTGAAGTCCAATATAAGAAAACGGGTTTTTTTGTTTTTTTTTGACAAATAATAAAAAAGTAAGATCTGATTTAAATTTTTATGTTACAAAAAAATAAGGCAATAAATCAAAATAAAATTTCAGCGCCATGGGAGTATTTTAATTAACTACTTAATTTTTTGTTACATAAGTTTTATTAGGCCAATTTTTATTATTATCTTATTGTAAAAGTATTTATTTTTATTAGGCTAATTAAGTTTTTTTAGGTCAATTAAGTACTTTTTTATTACCACTTTTAACAAGTATCTAAAAAATGCATTTTGCGAGAAACGATTTATTAGATTCTTTTTAAGTGTTTAATATTTCCGAAATTATTTTTTTACAATAAACATTTTATCAAAGTTAAAGATTTTTTATTCATTTCATCTGTTCACTTACAACGAAAAATTTAAGTTGTTGTATATATATATATATATATATATATATATATATATATATATATGTGTGTGTGTGTGTGTGTGTATATATTTATGTATGTATGTATGTATGTATGTGCTAATTAAAATTAGTATTATTCTCTTTTGGAATTATTTTTATTACTCTGAACTAATAAGTTGCTAAGTTTGAAGGAAAACAATCTATTATATATATACATACATACATACATACATACATACATACATACATACATACATACATACATACATACATACATACATACATACATACATACATACATACATACATACATACATACATACATACATACATACATACATACATACATACATACATACATACATACATACATACATACATACATACATACATACATACATACATACATACATATATATATATATATATATATATATATATATATATATATATATATATATATATATATATATATATTTTTTTTTTTTTTTTTTTCTTAACACATTTTCTTAACATAATTTTAAAACAGTTATATATACTTAGTTAATTTTAATATTTTGTATTTTAATTTTTTAAACAAAACTATTGTTTTTCGTATTTACATCTTGCTTTTTATATTTAAAGCTTCAAGTTGAACTTCTCAACTTTCTATAATTGAGTTTTACGCTTATAATCTTTTTTAAACAACAATATAAAATGTAAAATTTAAAAACAATAAAACTAAACTTGGTTTAAAAGTTTTAAAAACAATGAAGAAAAAAGGTATAATATTATTTTTTCGTTTAGATTTCTGTGCAGGAGTCACAAACAAAGGAGAGAAAGAGAAAGTTTATCATTTGTTATTCAGGTTTTAAATGTAACGTAGGTAAACAATGTTGCCATAAAGTTTATGGATGAATACAATCAGCTGAAGATTTTGGGAAAAGGTTCCTTTGGATGCGTATGGTTAGTCAAGAGCAAAAAAACAAATATTAACTTTGTTATTAAAGAAATATCAATCACAGGTTTGAAGGTATTACCTTTTTTTTAATTTATTTTTTCCGTTTAAGAGCAATTACAACATTAAATTACACAGATAAAAAGTTAAGATAATAACCTTGTAATATATTACAATGTACGTTACGTCGCTTATAAAAACCTTAAAATAATGTGTTTTGCTTCATGCGGTTTACATTGCTCATATTTTTATTTTAGCTGCATGAACAAGAGTCAGCAGTTAATGAAGTTAAAATACTGGCAACACTTCGTCATAAAAATATAATTCGCTATCAACATGCTTTCATTCAAGAGACAAAATTATGTATTGTTATGGAATACGCTGATGATGGTAAGAACCTATAACCAAAAAAATTAAATTCTTCATGACACTTGTTTTTAACGTGTTTTAAAACTGATTGCCTATTTTATATTTATAAATAAATTAGAAGAGTAGGGCAGGGCTAGTTGAGCATAAGGGCAAGTTGGGCAATTAAAATATCTCAAAAACTACGCATCACATAATAAAACATCAAATGGATGAAAGTTAGGGAATTAGAATGTTGCTACGCAACATTCTAATTCCCTAACTTTCATCTGTTGGAAAAAGATGAAAGTTAGGGAATTTAATTTCCCTAACTGCATCTTGTTGGAAAGCAGTTAAGTAAGATACTCGGGCACTTTAAATGCTTATAAATTTTTCTATTTGAAATTTTCTATCTGAATATTTTAACAATTTATCAGACTTTTTACGATTAAAATTACCTGTTTTTTTCCTATGTCTTACTGTTTCCTTTAAAATCTAACTAATGTGTCACCTAGCCTAGTAGGGGTAAGTTGAGCAGCTTTACAAAAAATAAATAAAACAGAACTTTTGAACACAATAAAACAACTTTGATAAGAAATAATTAACGGTAAATTATATATTTTTAAAATTAGTAATTTTTAAATTCAAAGTTCAAGAAAGTTGAATAAAATAATATTTGTATATTTTATGACACTTTCTGACTATTTAATTTTTTCTTTTCTCTTACTTACGTCATTAAAGTGTATAAAATAAAAACTTTATAAATTAGTCACACGCTTACTGTTTAAAGTTAAAGTTTTATTGATGATTTACCCAAGTTTCGTACCATGCATATTCATTGATTGCTCAACTTACCCCGCTGGGACAGGTTGAACAGCTCCACAAACTTTAGGCAATGTCTTTTTTGAACAATTATCTGATTTTAACGCCATGAATTTTAGATGAACAATTATCTGATTTTAACGCCATGAATTTTAGATGAACAATTATCTGATTTTAACGCCATGAATTTTAGATGAACGATTATCTGATTTTAACGCCATGAATTTTAGATGAACAATTATCTGATTTTAACGCCATGAATTTTAGATGAACAATTATCTGATTTTAACGCCATGAATTTTAGATGAACAATTATCTGATTTTAACGCCATGAATTTTAGATGAACAATTATCTGATTTTAACGCCATGAATTTTAGATGAACAATTATCTGATTTTAACGCCATGAATTTTAGATGAACAATTATCTGATTTTAACGCCATGAATTTTAGATGAACAATTATCTGATTTTAACGCCGCGAGTTTTAGTATTGCATTTATAACCGAAAATCTATACTTTTTCAAGATGCAATTGAAAATGCAACATTTCTAGTTGGAGTATTTTTGATTAATTTTTTTTATACTCCAAACACAACTTTAGATATTATACTACATCTAAATTCTTTAAATTCATTTTGAGTTTTTATATTCTAAATACATCTCTAGTTTTCATACTTCAAATTTATTTCTAGTTTTTATACTCCAAATACATCTCTAAGTAAACAAATATTTTAATATTTACATCTTGCTTTTCATATTTATTTTCAACTTTTTTGTTGCTTTATTCTATCTTAAATAATTAACAAACTAAAAAACTTCCTTTTAGTTTTTACATCAAATAACCAAAATTTTTTTCCTTTCAGGTGACTTATCGCAAAAAATTAAACTACAAAATGGAAGCTTATTTTTAGAGTTGGTTAGTACTTTCAATTTTTTATTTTTTATTTTTGGAACTGGTTTTTACTTTTACTCTTGAAGCTCGTCGTTTTTATTATCATAATATTTTTATTTGGAGCTGGTCAGTTCTTTTATTATCATAATATTTTTATTTGGAGCTGGTCAGTTCTTTTATTATCATAATATTTTTATTTGGAGCTGGTCAGTTCTTTTATTATCATAATATTTTTATTTGGAGCTGGTCAGTTCTTTTATTATCATAATTATTTTATTTGGAGCTGGTCAGTTCTTTTATTATTTAATATTTTTTTTTTGGAGCTGGTCAGTTCTTTTATTTTTATATAATATTTTTATTTGGAGCTGGTCAGTTCTTTTATTATCATAATATTTTTATTTGGAGCTGGTCAGTTCTTTTATTATCATAATATTTTTATTTGGAGCTGGTCAGTTCTTTTATTATCATAATATTTTTATTTGGAGCTGGTCAGTTCTTTTATTATCATAATATTTTTATTTGGAGCTGGTCAGTTCTTTTATTATCATAATATTTTTATTTGGAGCTGGTCAGTTCTTTTATTATCATAATATTTTTATTTGGAGCTGGTCAGTTCTTTTATTATCATAATATTTTTATTTGGAGCTGGTCAGTTCTTTTATTATCATAATATTTTTATTTGGAGCTGGTCAGTTCTTTTATTATCATAATATTTTTATTTGGAGCTGGTCAGTTCTTTTATTATCATAATATTTTTATTTGGAGCTGGTCAGTTCTTTTATTATCATAATTATTTTATTTAGAGCTGGTCAGTTCTTTTATTATTTAATTTTTTTTTTTTGGAGCTGGTCAGTTCTTTTATTTTTATATAATATTTTTATTTGGAGCTGGTCAGTTCTTTTATTATCATAATATTTTTATTTGGAGCTGGTCAGTTCTTTTATTATCATAATATTTTTATTTGGAGCTGGTCAGTTCTTTTATTATCATAATATTTTTATTTGGAGCTGGTCAGTTCTTTTATTTTTATATAATATTTTTATTTGGAGCTGGTCAGTTCTTTTATTATCATAATATTTTTATTTGGAGCTGGTCAGTTCTTTTATTATCATAATATTTTTATTTGGAGCTGGTCAGTTCTTTTATTATCATAATATTTTTATTTGGAGCTGGTCAGTTCTTTTATTATCATAATTATTTTATTTGGAGCTGGTCAGTTCTTTTATTATTTAATATTTTTTTTTTGGAGCTGGTCAGTTCTTTTATTTTTATATAATATTTTTATTTGGAGCTGGTCAGTTCTTTTATTATCATAATATTTTTATTTGGAGCTGGTCAGTTCTTTTATTATCATAATATTTTTATTTGGAGCTGGTCAGTTCTTTTATTATCATAATATTTTTATTTGGAGCTGGTCAGTTCTTTTATTATCATAATATTTTTATTTGGAGCTGGTCAGTTCTTTTATTATCATAATATTTTTATTTGGAGCTGGTCAGTTCTTTTATTATCATAATATTTTTATTTGGAGCTGGTCAGTTCTTTTATTATCATAATATTTTTATTTGGAGCTGGTCAGTTCTTTTATTATCATAATATTTTTATTTGGAGCTGGTCAGTTCTTTTATTATCATAATATTTTTATTTGGAGCTGGTCAGTTCTTTTATTATCATAATATTTTTTTTGAAGCTGGTCAATACTTTTATTATTATAATATTTTTTTGGAGCTGGTTAATTCTTTTATTGTAATAATATTTTTTTGAAGCTGGTCAGTACTTTTATTTAATCAATCTTAGTAATGATTTTACATATTTTAAGCATGATGACCAGGTTGAGTTAAGAAATCTAGAAAAATAAAAATAGTTTGTTGTTTTGTAAAACACTCCGTTCAGCATATCAATATTGAAACTAATTTTTGAGTATCTATGCAATTTATGCGTATATGAAATTAATGCCGATTGACATTATTTCATGAAATTGGACGTTAATTCATATAAATTAGTGCCGATGGACACTATTTTATGTGAATTAGTGCCAATGGGCATTATTTCATGCAAATTAATGCCTAGGGGCACTTTTGCATGATACAAAAGTATTTTTTTTCTCTAGTAGGAAAATGCTAGATTAATTGGTCAAGTTAAACAATAATATAAATAAATGTAAAATATTAACTAATAATAACTGAATTTATATTTATAGAACAATTTTTTCTTTTAAATTTAATATTTTTTAAGTTTAAAAAAATTTTAACTATTTAATTTTGTTAGCAAATCATTGATTGGTTTGTCCAAATTCTAATAGCAATAAAGTATATACACAGTCTAAACATTCTTCATCGAGGTGAGTCATGCTTGTTATTGTTCATCGAGGTGAGTCATACTTGTTGTTGTTGTATAATGAAAATATTGTATAAACTGACGAGTGATACATAAGGGCGCGGTAATAACTAAAAATATTCGATTATTTTGTGTGTGAAAACTAACTTACAGAAAAGACAAACACCAAACCTTTAAAGCTCATACTTGTGTCAAATTAAAATGTCTTAGAAAGCATTAAAGTTAATGGAACTTGTAACCAAAAACTAACAATGAATTTTTCTCTTTCCTGGGTTATAGTCAAATAACATGCTTGTGAGGAAAAAATTGTTGTATTATACAAGTACGATAAAAACTCATTGTTATGTTTTACATTTTATCTTTTACATTTATATTTTGGCACTCAATCCTCAAGATTGTATAACGTTTACAGTCCTAGTATTTGTAAAGGTGACTTTACAATAGGTATAATAAAAACAACATGTTATTGTTATAGTTTACATTTTATCTTTTACATTTATATTATGGCGCTCAACCCTCAAGATTTTATAACGTTTACAGTCCTATGGTGGAATGCAAGAATCGAACTTGAGTGAATTTCGACTTGAACTTTAAAGTCTGACTTTGTCAAGTTAGACTTCAAAAAAATCTTGAGCAAATGCGTAAACGAAACTTGAAAATTTCAACATCGCGCTTGAGAAAGTCAAACTTGAAAAACTTAAAAGGTGTTGATTTGAGGGTGCAATCGGAAAAAAAAACTTTGCAAGCAATAGCGGCAGAGTATTTGAGAAGGGAAAACCTTTTAAATAAAGCAAATTAACTATATATTTTTAAATAATATTTCTCAGCTTTATACTTTAAACTATTAATTTATAAATAAATTAAAAAATATTTTAATTAAATATTTTAATATTTTAATAAATAATGATAAATTAAAAAGGGTTACAAAAATAATAAATTTATTTTTTATATTTTTATTAAAACTTGGTAATTTATTAAAAAACACTGGATTAAAATGAACATGCTCGTGTTACCTTCTATTTAGTCCAAGCCTCTAACTACGACGTAACAGCTGATTAAGATTCAAATGGCATATATGCTATGCGGTTATTAGCAAAGCATATATATCGAACAGAAGGTTTTTATTATTCAATTTTCTTGTTAAAATTTTTATCAAAAAAAAAATTGAACTCTTACTCGGCTGCAAGCAATTAGCAAACTAATTACGTTTGGAGTTAACAGAAAATTAATTAAAAAATATGACAACAGTTTTCAATACCATGACGAATATAGGGGAAAGGCGCCAATGATGGACTAGCGCCAAAGATGGCATACCAGTCATATTTCCATAAAAATTGGTTTTGGTGAAAAAGTAACTAGAATTACATGACTATACTGACTTTATATAAGTTTTAGTGAAAATATGTCTCTTGTGCACAAATATTGTTTTTATAATTAACCAAATCAATTTTAGGATGTGCTGTTGTAGTTTTATTCCCTTCATATATTTAAGATTGTGATTTTATTATTAACTATGCAGAAAGGAAATTTTTATACATTTTAAATCCAAGTTGTGTGCATTTAGTGGAATACTTACTTTAATTTTATCTTTTTAACAAGGCAGACACAGCTTGTTTTAATGAAAATGATGACTTCTTCCCATAATGGCATACTGACGAGTTGGGTGTGTTGCTATATTGAGGAGTTAGGAAAACCTTTTTTTTTTAAAAGAAAAACTTATTTTTAAGCAAAGTAAAAATAAGCGGTGCTCCAAAAGTTTTTTTTTGGTCCAAAAAATACATAAAACGCAATATATATGCGCATGCGCAAAACTTTACAATGCTGCTGTGTAGCATGAAATGGTAAATTACGATGTTCCCAGGTAATTTCTGGCTTTTCTAAGGAGGGGGGGGGTCTTTAAGGTTAAATGAAATTACCAAGTTACCCTTGATTCTAACAAGCCCCATCTTCCCCTATGTCTTCATAGGAGCAGTGGTTACCTATAATGGCATACTTTTGCTTTTTTTTTTAAACAGTAATAACTTATAAAAAAAAAAAACTGATGAAAACTCCGAGGGTTATTATTGTTCTACATGTAACAAGGAATGTATCCATATCAAAACTTTTATTATTGGTCTTCAGGATACTGAACAATGAAGCTTCAAAGTTAAGTATGCCATCATAGGCGCCTTTCCCCTAATATTTATAGAGAAAGAGAACAAAATCAGTGGAAACAAATGGTTAATAGAAGTTATATTTCATCTAATGTACGACAGAACCTATTTTTGTTACAACGCTTAACAAGTCAGCAATAGAACAATAGGGTCAAAATCTGTATAGATTGGAGGCGGATCCAGCATTTTATGGTCTTTGAGATAGCTAACCTGCGGACAATAAATGAATCAGAGAAAAAGTTATAAATTCAAAAAATAAATCTAAAAAATAAACCTTTTCCTAAATTCAAAAAATAAACCTATTTATTTTTTGAATTTAGGAAAAGAGAGGAAAAGAAGACTGGTAAAACTGGCCTAAATAAACTCTAATATCCTAACAAGAGACAACATTTTGCAAATGTTGCACCAAAATCATTTAATTCAATTTTAAAATTATATGGGAATATTACAATTTTAGAATTAAAATTATTTAAGTTTCAAAAAACTTAAAAATTATAAGTAGATTTTTAGGATACAACTACTGATACAAAACAAACTTTCTTTCTTGCTTATTACATATAGCATTTTACAATATTGGTGTTATTATATAACAAATGACAAAATGAGTCACAGAAGTTCATATTCGAAGTAAGATTTTCTTATATTATCAGAAAACTTGAGGTACCAGAAAACCCAAAATAAATAACAAAACTATTATGACATTAAAATAAAAATTTTCAAAAAAATATTGACAATGTTACATATTAATACACCAATTTTGATAAACACAATTATTAGGATTATTTTATTAGTGCATTTTTATGTTTTTGAATGTTATTCTTATTTCCAAGATAATACTTTTTTTTTTAAGATTGAGTTCTTCATTTACTTGTATCAATAAAAAAGATTTTCATCGTTAATACTTTTCGATTATTATTATTTTGATATGTTTATAAAATTTTTTGGTTTTATTTGTAAAAGGATATTGCAAACAAATTCCCAAACAATATTCCACTGTCACAGTGCTGATAATATGGGGTGTTGTCCCCTATAACATGGACATGCAGATAAGCTTCTAAAACCTGTTTAATAGCTGAGTTGGTAAAATCTTGTGATTCGTGAACACATATAGACCATTGAATAAAAGCAGACAAAATTTCTTTTGAAGGACCTTACGGCAGTTCAAAGAAAAATATCCTTTTCTGGTTTGATACAATTCTGCATTTTCTCCCTCAGGATTTGTTTTAGGATATGTTTTATCTATTGTTCCAATATATCCTGGAAATCGTCAAATTCTGTTTATACATAAATAAAACTTTAAATTCATAAAAAGAAGCAATAGCTGATATATATCCTTTATAGTAAAATATACACACACAAATATATATATATATATATATATATATATATATATATATATATATATATATATATATATATATATATATATATATATACATAATTGTATATCTAATAATTTTATAAATTTAACCTATACTATGTACACTATATATATGTATATATACAGAGCCGGAACCAGCTTTTTTTTGAATAGCTAACTTCCAGACATGGAGCAAATTTCAAACATTTATATGCTTATACTTATGTTAAATAAGGATGCTTTGCAAAAAATTGCGATGATTGGAGGCTGGGAGCAAAAAAACCCCAAATTTTGTGCCCCCCTGCCCCAAACGTGAGAGCAACAAGTTGATGAAATATTTTTTGCACTGTTTTTAACTAGATTAATATTCATCAAAATATTTTAAATTTCATAGTAAAATATTTTAGCTTTCAAAAGTTATGACCTTATAAAGTTTAAACCCCCCTCAATTTGAAGGGTTTATAAATTTTATATGGTCATTATTTTTGAACGCTGAAAGATAATACTATGAAACTTAAAATTTATCAATGAATATAAGTCTAGTTGAGAACAGTACAAAAAATATTTCATCAACTTGTATATATGTATATACTATATACACTGTATATATGTATGTGTGTGTAAACACACACACATATTGTCAGTATATACAATATATTGTATATATATATATATATATATATATATATATATATATATATATATATATATATATATATATAGATATATATATATATATATATATATATATATATATATTATATATTAATGAATGGGACAATTATTGAATGGGACAAAATCAAATTCTCATAGAGGTGTCTACGGTTATATATTCAAACTCCTTTGATAAAAAGTGTTAGATACAGCCATTCAATAGATCGAATCATTATTTCTATTATGGCCTTAGCATAACGACATTAGATGATATTTTGTTTTAAAAAAAAAGAAGTAATTTTAAAAAACAATTTTGCTTTTCTGATTTTGCCGTGATTACTGAAGTTATGGAAAATTAAGCTCCATTTTTAAATTCACAGTTGTCTCTAGTTTTAGAAATTTTAAACCCTTCAAGTTAAAGTAATTTTGTTTTTAGTCTGGCCCTTCTTTTGTGCATAAATTGGGATGATTATTGAATGGGACTTGTACAAACAAACTGTTGAGAAAAAAGCGCAAAAAAATTATTTTGGCAACGTAGTTTTGGTCACGCATATTTTTTATTTCATATAACGTTATTAGTTGTTCTCATAGTGAGGTTCTTAACGAGCGTGGCCAATGCTCAAGTTAAAATTTATAAGTGATTTAAAGTAACAACTTTAAAAGGTATAAAAAGATTTTAACAAAGCTATACTTATAAAAAGATTTTAACAAACTATTTTAACAAACTATTGTGATTTAGTTATAGTTATAAGATTATATATGATGATATATATGATTTATATGATATATATGATTTAGTTATAAGTCTGTAGTAATTTATTATACTCATGTACATTTATATATTTGAAGAATTGGTTTACTTTTGATATTTAGCTTTGTGTTTGTAATTGTATTTATACATACTACATACTTACACAAATGTGTACATACTTTGATCATATAATACAAATATCCTATTACATTTGCATTTATTTGATTTTTATAAACTTTTTAAATTCTTTTAAATGAAACCAAATACAAAATTAATTCGAAAAAATTCTTTAGATGTTGAAGATGCAGTCAAAAGCATTCTTAAGGGTATGTCGATTCGAGATGCAGCTAAAAAATATAATTTATCAAAATCTACAGTAGGTGGAGCTGTAAAAATTGCAAGATCTCTAAAGCTGCCAGAAAACTTTAAATACATTGCAAACATAGGAAATAGAAAATTTTTTCATGGTTCTAATGAAAGTGCTTTTGTAGGTTATTTACATATGTCTTCAAATATGTGTTATGGTTTAACTAAATTATAAACTAGGCACAAGTATAGTGTTGCATTGAATTTAAAAACTATACCTGATTCATGGCATCTAAATAAAATGGCAGGAAAGCAATAGATGGATAGTATTTTGATGCGTCATCAAAAGTCATCTTACAAAAACCAGAAAAAGTCAGCCTTGCTCGTGCAACTGCCTTTAATGAACATACTGTGTCCATGTTTTTTTGATAATTTGTTAGACGTTCAATTAAAATATAAATTCAAACCTGAATGCATTTTTAATGCAGATGAGACAGGGTTATGAGCAGTTACAGACCCTCTAAAAATTATTTCAACTCGTGGAGCTAAGCGAGTTTGTCAAGCTGTTTCAGCAGAAAGAGGGTTGTTGGTGACGATGTTGACTTTCTCGAATGCTATGGGTAATACAATTCCACCTGTATTTATATTTCCGAGAGTAAACTACAAGGATTTTATGTTAAGTGGAGTATTAACAGAAAGCTTAGTGTTGTGTAACAAAAGTGAATGGATGACTAGTGCCAGCTTTTTGTTTGCAATAAAGCACTTTGTATCTCATAATAAGCCATCTGCAGATCATCCAGTGCAGTTATTAATGGACAACCATGAATGCCACATTTTATTTGAATTAATAAGATTTGCAAAAAAGAATTCTTTGGTTTTGTTAGCATTTCCGCCGCACTGCAGTCATAGATTACAGATTAGATGTTTCAGTGTTTGGACCTTTTAAATCTTATTTTAGATTGGCTCAGAATGAATGGTTGGCTATGTCGTTCACAATAAAAAATGTTTGCAATGGGTTTCAAAAATTTGGGATCTATCCACTCGATAGGCAAATATTTGGGGAAAGTAGTAAGTGACCGGGGCCCCGGCCCCGGCTAAAAACAGAGGTTTTTGCAAACCCAGCCCCGGCTAAACAAACACAATTTGCAGGGGTTACTAGCCGGGGCTGGATTTTTGTTGTTGTTGTTGTTGCTGGTTTTTTTTATTTTGTTCAAGTTAAAATTTGTTATGAAAGTTTAAGAAAATATAAGAAAAAGTCACAAGAATAATATATACAAATATAATATAATTCAAAAATATTTACAATGACAAATAAGAAAGAACAAAGTTGATCAGATGGATATATGGTGTCTTTAAAAGATAGGAAAAGAAGCAATGATCTTAGAGAGAGCATGAGAGTAGTAATTATATTTATAGTGTGTATCAGAGAAGATGATAATGATGCCAATGATTAAAATGATGATGATGATCATTGTCATCATCATCATCATAATCATCTTAATCATCATTACCAATTGTATGCTTGATGATGATGATGATGATAGTGAAAATGATGATGATATTATGATGATGATGATGATGATGATGATGATATTATTATTATTATTATTATGATGATGATGATGATGATGATGATGATGTGATGATGATGATGATGATGATGATGATGATGATGACGTGAGTATGATGATGATGATGTAGAGGTGATGATGTAGAGATGATGATAATGATGATGATGGTGATGATGATAATATATATACCTTTATATAAAATATACCATGAATTTTAAATAACAATAATTATTTATAAGGAATATCAATGGTAATGCAGCCCCGGTCACAAAACCGGCCCCGGCCCCGGCCCCGGCTATGTTTTATCAAACCCGGCTCCGGCCCCGGTCAAATATCAACACCGGTCGCTTACTAGGGGAAAAGTGATTTCATATCTAATGTTAGTGACAGACCACTTTCAGTCAAGCAGTCAGAAATTCAACAACCAGATAATTAACATTTATACGAAAAAACAATTAACCTGATTTTTCGGAATCATCAGTCAAAATAGTTAGTCCGGAAACCATTCATCCATACCCTAAAGCACCTCCCAGAAAAGATTCTAGAAAAGAAGACAACAGGGTAAAAGTACTGTATTAACTAAAACTCCAGAAAAGACAGTAAATGAGAGAAAAAAATGTTGAAACGGGTAAAAATAACATAAAAAATTATAAAAGAAAAATTGACTTCAGAGAAGTGAAGAAAACAAAAAACTTTGAAGATTTTTATAATTGTGTCATCTGTGAAAAATGCGCTCATCAACGAACAACAACAAAATACTTGCAAAATATGCAAATGCAACTGGAAAAATTTTGTTGGGCCTGCTTTTGTGAAGTTAAATGTTAATATCTTCCACACAACTACGTTAGTATATTAAATTTTTACTACCTAATATTTTGCAAAAGCAATACAAATGTTTAAATTTTTACAACTAATAAGTTGCTTTGTTATTGAGTTTTTTTAAAGTAAATTCGATACTTAATAAGCTAATAATTTTATATTAACGAAAATATATCCTTTACACTACACTATTTTGTTTTACTTAAAAAAATCATATATTTTATTTTGAATGAAATTTATTAAGTAATTAAATTTTTTTAAATAAAAATTTGTTAAGTATGTCAATATTTTTGTCCCATTCAATAATTTTTTTTGTACCATTCAATGAGCAGTTCTTAATGAATGGGACAAATGCTCTAGTCCAATAAATTGCTCTTTTTACCAATAGGCATATGCAGAGCTGGTTTTTTTGTTTTAGTACATCATAGTGCAAGAGTTAATGGTTATCAAACAGTTTTTAATTTATAAATTAAATAACTTTATCAACTTAAAAAGAGCATTTCTTGAAAATTGTCATTAAGGTTCTCCCCTAAACAATGTGTCCCATTCATTAAGGTTCTTCCCTATATATATATAAACAAAAATCTTTTCCGAATGGAAGAAGCGAACTAGAAATTTCAAATTATACTTCAAATCTGAAGTCTGACTAAAGTATTATGCAAGAAATAAACTTGAACTGAATTTGTTCTTGAATAATCTGATTTCAAGTCGATTTTTAAGTTTGGTACAGAACCAGTCTTGAAAGCAAACTTGAAATAGAAAAATAATACGCCATTATCATTTTGTATAACATGCAGTAAAAAGTTACATAGAATTCATGAGTGAATTACTAATGAATCATTACTTTATCTATATAAATACATTTCACCAGTACAACAAATGTCAATTGTCCGTTTTATGCTGCTTGTTCATTACATATATATATATATATATATATATATATATATATATATATATATATATATATATATATATATATATATATATATATATATATATATATATATATATATATATATATATATATATATATATATATATATATATATATATATATATATATATATATATTAGTAATTCACTCATGAATTGATTAAATTGACAAAAATTCTAGCTAACTTTTTACCGCATATTATACAAAATGATAATGCGATTTATTTTTTTATTTCAAGTTTGCTTTTAAGACAGGTCTATACCAAACTTAAAAAAACGACTTGAAAACAGATTTTTCAAGAATGAATTCATTTCAAGTTTTTTTCTTGCATAACACTTTAGTCAGACTTCAGATTTGAAGTATAACTTGAAATTTCTAGTTCGCTTCTAGCATTCGGAAAAAATTTTTTTTTTGTTTCAAGTTGGCTTTTCAAGTCTAACTTGAAAACGGACGGTTTTCAAGTTAGACTTAAGTTTTCAAGTTAGACTTCGAGTTCAAGTTCGCTCTTTGCATTTGCTCAAGTCAAATTTTAGACTTGAAGTATGACTTTAAATTTCAAGTTCGCTTCTTGCATTCCTCCCCTAGTATTTGTAAAGGTGACTTTACAATGGGCATAATAGAAAACAAAATGCTTAAAACATTGAACTTTATAAAATGATTATAAAGATTTTATCAAATTATCAGGAAATGATAAAACATTTACAAAAAAATTAAGAAACGTTTATTAAACAAGAATAAGTCTTATTATTAGGAGACCTATTCAAAATGATAAGTTTGTGATTTGATTAAAGATCTACATTTAATTAAAAATCTAACTTAAAACAAAAAAAAATTATTTTTACACCTCCGTATAAAGGAAATTTTATAAATAATCAAAAAGACATTCAATCGTACTAAATCAAAAGTCTTAATGAACGAGTAACCTAAAATAGATTACTCCACCAACTTAAAGCTGGTTAACCCACCAACTTTAATTAGAACACCCCACCAACTTAAAGTAGATTACCACACCAACTTAAAGTTGATTGCTACCAAATTAAAATAGATTACCCCACCAATTTATTGCAGAAACTTTTTTACTTATTACGCATTTTTATACTAAATTCTTTATAAGTAATGTTTAAAAATTATTTTCAATGAATATTTTTTTCAACCCTAAAAATAGAGTTCCTAATTGTGGAAAGTGATCGGATATTTAAATACATCTATTTTAAGGTCTAATAAGTGCTTTGTTAGAACCTATAATAAAAGAAAGCTCTTTAAGTGATATTACTAAATTTTATTGAAAATTAATAAATTTTTACATTTGTAAAAATATTTAATTCAACAATTTAAACTAAAAAAATTTCGTAATTTTTTTAGTTTAAATTGTTGAATTAAATTTTATAAACAAATTTTGCTACATGCATTGAAAGATGTAAGCGCCCAATAGGTTTGAAAATACCCGCTCCACAAAAGAAAAAAGTAAACTTTGTTAAAAAAATGCGCTTGCTAAAATCTCTACTGTTAAATTTGATTTTTTTAAGGTATTAAACTTAACATAAGTATTTCTCATAATAACAGCGTCATTTTTTTTAAGATATCAAATCGCAAAACATATTTCTGACAAAGACAAGTTTAGTGAAAATTGGAGATTTTGGAGTCTCACGATTTCTTAATGGAAGTTTACATCAAGCACAAACAGCTATTGGAACACCTTTCTATTTATCTCCGGAAATTTGCCGAAGAAAACCGTAAATTCTTTATATTTAGTTCTTTTCTAATTTTTAATTTAAACTACTTATTAAAAAAATCTCAAAGACAAATGTCCGTAGAGTTTTTTAAAATTTCTGTAGAGTCATAACACAACAATAACATAACACAAACAAAATTGCTTTTAAGCTAAACACTCACGATTTTAAATGTAGAAAGAAGCAAATAAGAACTTTATAGAGTTAGAGAAATAACATAAAAAATATAACCTTAAACTTCAAATCAACTTTAAAATCATAATTATAAAACCTAATTTAAAAAAATCACAACTCTAAAACCACAACGCTATTACTTTTTTTTTTTTTTTGAAACATAAATTTAATTAATTCGTAAAACATAATATAAAAACAAATAGCAGAGGCAAGAAAAAGAAATAAGTTGTCTTATCACCAAGTTTTTTCTTCATTTATAATTATTTTACCATTGAAACTCATAAAGTCAGAGCTAGAAATGAAAATTGTTTGCTCAAGCTCTCACGTGTAAGATTGGAACTCGCAAAGAAAGGTTTTTATTATATAGGTGCAAAACAATATAATGATCTACCCTATAAAATTAGAACTGTCAAAAATTTACCAACTTTAAAATCATTATAGATAAACATTCTAAAAATTTTTTATCTCAGATTTAGTTTATTAATTATTTTATTTGTTCTATTCATATTAGTTTTCATATTTAATTTTAATTTTTTTGATAACAATAATTTTAAGAATAATGGTAACTTTTAGGACACACGTAAATAGCAACTTTATTTTAAATTGGAGTGGAAAATCCTGGTGAAATACTTTATAAATAGTAAACTAATAATTATTATGATTTAATTTTCTAAAAACTGTTCAACAGGACAGGATTTTACTCTTTACCTTGCTTTATAAAATTAATAAAAAAATTGAGATCAATAAAAGAGTTTAAGAAAAATTGAAACTTATCAACGCTTTTTTGACTTCTTCATGCTTTACATTTACTTTTTTTTAACGTATGAGTTTTCTTACAGTCCGTATGCTGATGGATAAAAGTCTTAAACTTGTTTTTCATCTCTGTTTTCTTACAGTCCGTATGCTGATGGATAAAAGTCTTAAACTTGTTTTTCATCTCTGTTTTCATCACTCTTTATAATCGTCCTTTTATTTTCATTATTCCCAGCTTCAGCTTATTTGGGTTTTTGACATCTGGTTAAATTTTTTTTTTTAATAGTATAAGATATTATAAAATATTGTAACTTAAAAACTAATTTAAAATTTTTTATTAAAGGTATTATTAAATTTATGTAATATTTATTTGTTATGTTCCGGCAGCCGTGTTGTAAATCACTGATATACAAAAACAATTCAGACTTCATATTCTATTTTCGGAAGAGTTCCCAATTCGATACTTGCTCTGGCTGTATATGGCTAGAGCAGATTATGAACTGCTCTAGCATAAACTAATTAGTTTGTGCTCCGTTAGATCTTTGCAATGCACCTTAATAACCAGTTGAGTGATTTTATTTTGTGTGCATGAACCACAAGTTAATGTTAGTAAACTTTTAATAAGCAAATTATAAATTTGTTTGTTTTGTGGATATTATTGATTACTGGTTTGGCATTGCAAGCAGAAGTTAGTTAAGTCAATAATAGTTCTATGTACTCATAATAAAGAATAATTCTACTCATACATTATTATTTTTGACTAAAATAACTTACGTTTACTATGAAAAATTAGGACCTAAAAATGGTCATAAAGTAAACAAACTTAAGATTTGTGCTCTATGCAGATACAAAATATCACTGCGACTTTTTTTTCGCGATTATTAAAGTGCTTTGCTAAGGTCTAACAATATTAAAATAGATTTTATTAAAACAATTTTTTCGTTATTTTAACTGTAAAAATATGATAAAGATTTTCTGAATTGAACCTTAATAGTATTCTTGTTGCAAAAATAAAGAGGACGCCGGAGCTTAACAAATTATAACAAAATGCAATAAATAACCCAGCGGGCACACGACGTTGGAATAACGTTGAAATAACGTTGATCAACGTCGATCAACGTCCATCAACGTTATTTCAACGTTATTCCAACGTCGTGTGCCCGCTGGGAATGCAGTTAACAATAAAATTTACTAAATAAAAAAAACATAGTAAACATCCCAACTTTAAATAAATGTATTGTTATGATCACAATAAGATCACAATGAGATCACCAAAATGATTTTTAAAATGCCTATAATAACAAATCTGTTTTAAATAATAAGGTGACAAAAGTTAAATTTTAAATTGTCTTAATTAACAAGCTTACCAAGTCCGTGCACTTCCACAAACTATAGATCCATCAATAACGTATTTTTTTGATAACGCCCATAATTTTTGAAATTTGCCTACAAAAGACCACAGTAATTAGCTTACAAAAAACCGCTTAAAAGCTTACAAAATCCAGTAATTAGCAATTTGTAATGATTTTAAATAGATTGAAATTTTAAGATTCTTACTTTAAGGGCATGAGTCAAACAAAATTCACTTATCTACAAAATTTTATTTAAGATACAACAACAAGAGTGACATGTGGAGTCTAGGTGTACTATTATATGAGCTCTCTACACTTAAACATCCGTTTCAAGCCGATGACTTTTCAGGCTTAGTAATACAAATAATACAAGGAAAATATCAACCCATACCAGGGTAATCTCTTCATTAATTTTTTGACTTTTTTTTTTTTTATTGTTACTTTACTAAAACTGATTCTAAAACATTTTTGTTAAATAGATGTTATGGTCCACTACTCCAGGATTTACTGCTTGTACTACTTCAGGTTAGACCTTCAGACAGACCTACTGCTTCTCAACTACTTAAAATCCCATCACTTCAGCCGCACGTTGAAAGTTATTTAAGACGTGTGAGACATAAAGAGGCGCCAGTTATTCTGGATTTGTCGCTGTCGCGCAGCTCACTTACGGAGCAGGATTCAACCGTTGAACTAAACGTTTGTAAAAATATTCTGTATGAGAATATCAGGTGCCATTCTGAACGCATAAGTAAACATACAGAAGCGTGCAAAAAGCAACCTAAGACTGAATCGTTGAATTCAAAAGAAAAGGTTAAAATTCAAAACGAAAATGGTATTCAGTTTATTCAAAATAGTTGTCAAAATGAAAAAATAGAAAATATAGAGTATGCTAAAGAGAAAACTCGAACAAAAAGTTTGATAAACAGGAAAACACCGTTAAAAGCTGACAACATGGATTTACTCGAAATTAAAGATAAAATAAAACCGGCTACCTATAAAGATTTTACTGATAATTTTACGAGTCCAGAACATAAAAACGAAATCAATAAAACCTACAACAAATATTCAATACTAAATAAAACAAAAACTATTATAAATGAAGCGAAAGCAAAAAATTTAAAGACTGAAACGAAAGAAAAAACTGTAAAAAATAGAGGTTCTACAAAAAGCAAATCACCTAAAACAAATTTTATTGAAAAAAACAGAAACATTGCTTTGTCTTTGTCTTCCACAAAAAAAGATATTAAAAATGTCTGTTCAGAAAACACAGCAACAAAAAAAAAAGTACTATCACCAACATTAACACCATCAATCCAAAAGTCACCACATTTCAAATGTTCAAATACATTAGACAAAAAAAATCTCTGTTATTTGAAATACGGAAAAGAGCCATTTAAATTACAAGAATATGAAAATTCACCAAAACGTTTGCCATCTTTCAATAGTCGAAAATTAGAATATTGCGACAACCTTGAGATGATTAACCAGCCTAAACAAAAAGGTCAAACAGCAGATTTATTTGAGAAAAATCGACAGAAAAAAATTGCAAGTAAATTAGTTGGCAATTCGTTAATAAACATACCAACCTCTTGCGAAAACAACGATTTTAATATGAAAACCCGCCCTCCAATTCATAGAAGTCAAACAGATATAATGTACGAGAATGCACAACAACGCAAAATGATTCTGTCAGATGGTTTAAAACTTGCAGACAAGATTAAACTAAAAATAAGCAAACGTCTGTCCAGCGCCAGTGATGCTTCAAGGAATTATCACAAACTTTGCAATGATAATGAAGAATCAAGCAAAGAATCAAGAACAGTTGCAAAGGTATTGAATCAAATGATCTTTAAGTGACATATAAAGATAATTTTTTTACTTTAAATTTCTTGAATTATGATAAAAAGTATTTTTATCTAAGAAGATTCCGACAAGCCGTGACAGCACAATTGATAATTTAAATCCTGTTCATTCAACAACTTTAACTGATAAATCAGTAAGTAGTTTTGTTTATTAAATTTTTAATATATGAGTAACTGAGTAAACTGTGGTAATAGAGTAAACTGTGGTAATAGAGTAAACTGTGGTAATAGAGTAAACTGTGGTAATAGAGTAAACTGTGGTAACTGAGTAAACTGTGGTAACTGAGTAAACTGTGGTAATAGAGTAAACTGTGGTAACTGAGTAAACTGTGATAATAGAATAAGCTGTGGTAATAGTGTAAACTGTGGTAATAGAGTAAACTGTGGTAATAGAGTAAACTGTGGTAACTGAGTAAACTGTGATAATAGAGTAAACTGTGGTAATAGTGTAAACTGTGGTAATAGAGTAAACTGTGGTAATAGAGTAAACTGTGGTAACTGAGTAAACTGTGGTAACTGAGTAAACTGTGGTAATAGAGTAAACTGTGGTAATAGAGTAAACTGTGGTAACTGAGTAAACTGTGGTAATAGAGTAAACTGTGGTAACTGAGTAAACTGTGGTAACTGAGTAAACTGTGGTAATAGAGTAAACTGTGGTAACTGAGTAAACTGTGATAATAGAGTAAACTGTGGTAATAGTGTAAACTGTGGTAATAGAGTAAACTGTGGTAATAGAGTAAACTGTGGTAACTGAGTAAACTGTGGTAACTGAGTAAACTGTGGTAATAGAGTAAACTGTGGTAATAGAGTAAACTGTGGTAACTGAGTAAACTGTGGTAATAGAGTAAACTGTGGTAACTGAGTAAACTGTGGTAACTGAGTAAACTGTGGTAATAGAGTAAACTGTGGTAACTGAGTAAACTGTGGTAATATAATAAACTGTAGTAATAGAGTAGACTGTGTTAACTGAGTAAACTGTGGTAACTGAGTAAACTGAGGTAATAGAGTAAACAAGTGTAAGAGTAAACTGAGGTAAAGTTAAACGGTTTGTTTTCTGATTTAACTATTTTTGTTACAAAAAAATGGATAATGATCTTGCCATAACATTTTTATAGACTCCTTTGTAGCACTTTTCTTAAAAATTACATCAATTATAATATCTCAAGCTGTTGCTTTGCTCAACAAAACAGGTTCATAAAAAAACATATTAAAATGCATTGTCACCCGCAATATTTTTTTCTTCTTTCATTCCATGAACTAGCTGTTTTTGCATATCACAACAAAACTAGCACTACAAGTCGTGAAATCGTAGCTTTTTTTAATGCTTCGAATTTAAATACACGGATAAAATATTTTTTGAAGTACAGCGTATAACTTTGATGGTGCTGCTCGGAAAAAGACTACACAGTTGGAAAACGTTCTAGCGTACTGCTTGGAAAAGACTACAAAGTTGGAAAATATTTTAGCGGTGTAAAAAAAAAAAATCTAAAAAAATTTGATACTCAAATTCGTTTTAAATGTTTAAACATTGTAAATTTGATATGACGACATTATCTTAACTGGAGTTGATATGTCATACAATTATAGCACACTAGAAACAGAAAAAAACTGAAAATGAATTTTTTCGTTAGCCACAACATTAAAGAAAGAGACAATATTTTAAAAACAATTTTTAATTGTTGGCAATTTTTGAAATATGTCTCATTTTAACTATCTAAACAGAAAAAAACCCGAATTCAAAAATAAACTGTAATTTTGCTTTATTATAGTATAAATATAGACATTGTTATCATAAAATGCAAAATAATGAAAATGAAATGAGTGAATCAAGAACTTACTCATTTTATTTCAAAAAAAACAAAATAAAATAAAAAAAATGAAATAAAACTTTTTGTTTAAATTTTTTTTTTTGAATCTAAATAACTACAATTTTAATTAAATAAAAAAAATTACTCAATAAAAAAATTAGTCAATAAAATATTTTTTGAATGAGTCCTCAGATGCGTCCTTTAGAAACTTCACTTTCTAAAACTGTCTCACTTTGGTAGCTTTCAAATAAATTAAACAATTCAAGGTTCATCTTAATATTCGTAGTTTTAGGGCTCTTAAGCTTGCTATAGCCGATCCTAAAGTAATTAATCTGTTTAATAAAATCGTATTTGTTTCTATTCATGATGTTTTCCTCTTTAATTGTTCCTTATACTGCTTGTTGTGTTTGTTTCGAACCTCTTGTCCCACTTAGCAGCATTAATGAGAAATTTACGAGCAGAGTTTCAAGCGTTTATATTTCCAGTTTACTGTGGATTTGGATACATTAATTAAAAAGAGAAATTTATCTTTTACCCTATCCTGGATTTTCTTTATTCTTACCACTCTTTCTTCATTTTCATTCTCTCATACTTGCCATACTTTTATTTTTGATTGTTATGAAATGTGAAGAATAAATTAAAAAATTCCAATTCAGACTTGAGGAGGTGATAATCCAAAGGAAAGATATTCTTTGTTTACTTCTTTTACTGTTAATGTACTTCCATTATTCATTTCAGTAGGTTTTGCCATACATAAATAACAGCATTGTGCGAAAGAAGAAAAAGAAAAGCAATGCGCTGTCATCAGCTTCATCATCAGCTTGCAATGCGCAGTCATCAACGAATTGCAAGATTTTCTTTTTTTTTTTTCATGCAAATTACCACATTTGGTATTATTTATATGTCAAGATCTGATACTTTAGAGGCAAATGCACTTCAATTTATTGTCTTAAACCTTTAAGTTCTTTCGTTATTAAATCTGTAGATTCTTTATCAAAAACTAACTTGATGGGGCAACAATACTAAGTAGATAATGTAAAATGTTTTTTCCAAAATATGGTTTTAACATCCCCTAAACCACAGAAAATTTGTATTGACACTATAGAATGCAAAAAAAACTTTCATTGGTTAAACTGTTTTGTAACCCTCAACCTATATTGATTTTGTTCGGACCCATCACATCTTCTTTTATTAGCAATCCTATATTTAATAGCTTTATGTAAATGTAATTTTTCGCTCACTCCATGAAAAAACGAAAGAGTATGTGATCAATGAGAGCTTGTAGAGATATTTCTGCAGATGTTTCTAATATCATAACTTCTTGAGGTCAACATAACAACATGCCTTCTTTAATTCTAGGTTTCAAAAGATATAGCTTGCAATTTAAGCTATCCGTTTGCTTGCGAATTCGTTTGTACTGTTAAGTGAAGAGATTAGCTTCAACTATTAGTGTAAGCGCTTTTTCTGCCATCGTTTGCTTTAAAAATGACTCGTGTATTTTTCACAATTGCATATTATCCCGGAAATCATCTTTAACGATTGAAGCCTTTTTTCTTCTTTCCTTAGCTTCATAATCGTGATCATACTTGGTTACTTAATTAAGAGTTGTTTTTGTTTATGTTTTTATCCACTTTTTTTTAAATGTTCGTTAAAATCCTAATCTTAATTTTAAACACTTTAAAGCAGCATAAAGCAACGTTCTATTTTTCTTTTGTTTTTCTAACAACGTAACTCATCATTGCATCAAACTTAAAATGTTTTGGGCTACCTCAAAAAAGCGGGAAATTGAAGGAGCCATTTAATAAAAAAATTTTGCACATGCTCAGAAGAATTATTTAGATCCTCCATTGATTCATTATTTTTGATTGACTTATTACCATTATTATTTTAATCATTGTCATTAGGTATTTACTTAGTGTAAGTAATTTATACTATTTGTAAACAACCTTGAAATGTAATACCAAATAATTCAGAAATATATATATATATATATATATATATATATATATTAATTGTTTTAGATAAGTTCAAATATTACTTTTTTTTCTTCTAGATTGTTAAGAATCTTAGTTAAAAGATTCTTTATGTTTCTATTAAAATTATTTATCAGATTTTATTAAAAGGTACAGAAATAATAAATTAAAAAATTAAACAACACTACAAAAACAAATACTTTTTTATTTTTTATTTTTTAAACCCCAATACCAAAAATCAGTGTCGTGGCTAGTGGGTTGCAATCCCCCCTTCCAAAAAAAACAACCTGTCATTAGGGCCCTAAAATTTCAATACATTTTTGACTAGATATTACTAAAAAAATAAAAAAAGGCCTTCAAATTTGTAAAAGGGCCCTAAATTCAAAAGTGGATTCCCTAAATTTGCTGCTCTACCCCCCCCCCCAATTGTGTGTGTGGGTTTCCATAGCCACAGTTCTGCCAAAATTGCATACATTTAAACATAATAAAAGTCTGAGTATTTTATTAAAATTTTTCTAATATATAGTTACTATTTACACTGATAGCATTAATACATTAATCCAATAATATTTATTGGTTCTCTGATATTAAATTTTAAAGTTTTACCAAGTTTTTAAAAACTGGTGTCGAAAGCATTTTTAAACTTGAAAATGGAACAAACTATTTAATTTTCAATGGGTATTTAACCTGATTATTGTTTATTGGCTAGTTTAAAACTTTAAATAAAACTTATTTTTTGGTATTTTATCATTTTTTGCGCTTTTTGAACCCTTCCCTTTTTTGTCACAAAATGTTGCAAAACCTATACATCCCCCTTCCCCATCCTTGTACAGTGTGACGTAATTTATGAACAGCTTCTAAGAAGTTACTTTCTTATGAGTATTTTTTATTTGGAGGTACTTCACTAAATAAAAAAAAATTATAGACTACCATAACGTGAATATAGAATCAGTCCTATGTTTTGAGTAAAGTTTTAATAAATTGTTAAAGAGAAACTTAAGCATAGTCCTTTTAACTGCCACATCAAAAACTTGTAAAATTTATTTAATAACTGTTTAGATTTTGCAAGGGGCTGATCATAAATTACGTCACGCTTTTTGTAAAGTTTTTAGACACCTTTTTTCCTCCTCGTCTAACCCTAACCCTTAACATTATTAGATAAGATGAAGATTTATAATTTAAAAATAAATTATTGAATACTAAATGGTTTGACAAAAATGAAGATTGAAATAAACAAAATATCAACTTTTGCGTATTTTTTAAGGCATATAATTTTTTATCCTTTTTTAATACAAAATAATGAAATCGGCATTGTGAACCAGGGTTGACTAACTGGAGGACACAATCAAAGGTTGAGAATGCAGTATGTTTAAAACTTTTTGCTGAGATATCATTTCTTCACGAACCGTATAGTTGAAAATTGGAATCGTTTGGACAGTGAAGTTGTCAATGTTAATTCAGTGATCGATTTTAAAAATAAGCTTAAAAAATTTAGCGAAAAACAGCTGGTAAAATTTAACATTTACAGTTGTTAGACTCTTTTTTAAGACTCTCAAGAACACAGCTTCAAAAAGAAAAATAATAAAAATAAAATAAAAAAGAAATCACTGGAAAGTAAATGGGAATGGGAAAGTATGGGTTATTATTCTAATTTCAAGTTTGAAAATTGACACCGTTTGGTAATAATTCTAAAATATTTGTAAAGCTTTGAAGTTCAATATCTAAAGAACAAACAAATATTTTTCAATAAATATTTTAGCATTGATTTTCTAGTATAAATAGCAACAGCATGTTAAAAAAGTAATTTTGAAGGTTCTCCCTAATGAGCTCTGCCCAGGGGGTACCTACAGAATTTTTTTATGTTTTAGATAAGACATTTTCACGCACTGTCCAAACTCCGAACGTAAATATATTAATACCTTTGCCAAACGAGGATGCTTTGCAAAAAATTTCAATGGTGAAGGTCTGGGAACAAAAACCCTAAAACGTTTGGCCCCCTGCCCAAACGTGAGGACAGTGATGTAATAAAGTTCAACTTAGCTATTTTATACTAAATTTAAATTCAATAACAGGTTTTATATTTCATTCAAAAAGATTATAAAAAAAAAATTATACGCAAGTTATGATCATGCAAAATTTTCGCTACCCCCCCCCCCCCCCTCCACCCTCGAAAAAAAAAAAAAACAGTGGGGGTTGTAAAAACTGAAAAAAATAATGCTCTCTATCATGAACAGTTTTCAAAAAACTTATTTCAAGGATCATGCAATAATATATCTTGTCAGCCAATTACGAAAACAATAATTACACGCTGGGAATTTTTTTAGATCTATCAAAAGTATATGTAATTATGTCAACGGCATGGTTCTTTTTTTTAATAAAATTAAATATAATCTATTTAAAAACCATTAATGAACCATTTAAACTACCTGAATTAACCAAAGGCAAAATTATAATAAATACACTGTCGTCCATAACATTACCAACCAAATGAAATAAAATTTTTTGTCTACTTTTATTACTAATTACAGTAATTTTTTTTTTATTACTTGAAAATGATTATATATGTGTTTTTTTGCTTCTATTGGTACTTTAATGCAAAAAATGTTTCCAAAACATTTTATAACTACTCTAAAAAACTCACGAAAAATCATCCGCACAAGAATTCCTTCGTGTGGAAATAATATCCAAAGGAATTGTAGTGCTGTAATCATTAACAGTGGCGAATCCAGGTCATTGTCCTAGGGAAGGGGATGGGGTAATTTGACCGACAAAAAAAATAAACAATTTTAGTGCACATTCAGGTAGGTCTTGTTGCTTGTATGCTTCTAGCGCACATTCAGGTAGGCCTTGTTGCTATTTGATTGCGTCTTTTCATTTTAGCTCCCAAAATTCAAACTCTGAAAAAAATTTCATTAGTTGGACATTCTCATCAACAGTATTTATGTTGGGCAGCCCTTTCATAAAACTCAGTATATTAGTTATGGATGCTGTTAAAGTGTCTTTGTTTTATTTAATAAATTTCTAGGTATTGCTACATTTAATTCAAAAGAGTTCAAGGTTTCATCAGAAAATCTGAACTGTAAATCTAGAAGTATGCTATCAAGTAACGGTAAATAAACATTGACTCTATAGTAAGTTAGAGGATAATTGGTATTGAGGTTTGCGCGATTAGTTTGTTTTCCTGTAATGCGTGGAATCTTTATTTTTGAACCTAAATCTTCTAGTAACTTTGATGCAGTCATATAGCATTAAAGTTTTCTTCTTTCTGTCGTCTTTTATTTAATATCTTTATGGTATGTTTAAGAATAGTTTTGGCATATGTATATATATATATATATATATATATATATATATATATATATATATATATATATATATATATATATATATATATATATATATATATATATATATATATGTATATATATATATATATATATATATATATATATATATATATATATATATATATATATATATATATATATATATATATACTGAGGAAAAATATATATATACTTCTCCTAGGCGACGCTTTAAAAAATGATGTAAATTCTTTCATTGTGCCAATTATATTTCTTGCAGCTCGCACAGACAAACATCCTGAAATTGATATGTTTAAAGCATGGTTGAAAGATGGACTTTTCATTGTGTTTGATAGAATCTTCTGTAATTTTCGTTTTTTTTTTACCTAACATAAGGCTGCATCCATCAGCACTTATACCAACACAATCCTTTAAATTGAAGCCAAATTTTGTCAATGTGTTTGCAACTACGTTTGCCAGTAATTCTCTAGTTAATACAGGTTCATAAGTAAAATCAGAAAAATTTTCAGCATGGTAGTTTACGAAACCAATAAAATCTTCACGGATTTCACAGGTATTAAAACGATATATTTTATTACGAATGTCATTTGAGAACTATGACTTGTATCCGTTGTTTCATCAAATATAACGCTATATAATTTTCCTTTAAAAATTTTTGTTTGAATTAAATCCTGAATTTGTTGAGCGCATAGTTCAATTATTTCATTTTGAATACTTTTACTTACGTATGTTGCTTTAGAATTACAGTTATTTAAACGGTTTTTTAAAATATTGTCCCCAGCGCTCACTCGAAAGCGAAGCAATTCTCAAAGATTGCCATCATTATTTACTGAAGAGTTTTGATTTAATTCAAAGATCTGCCCATCATTGCGATGACCTCGCAGAGCAATATTCTGTTGAGCAAGAAATATTTTAGTTTTGATTATAGGCTTTAATCGTTCTCTATTTTTTTTAGCCTGCTTAAGACTTTCTTCGTTAACTAAATTACTTACATTTGTAGGCGAACGAATATGTTCTGATGAAATCTAATGTTGCCAACATAGCAACTTTGTGATACGCATTGCAATCATGTAATTGTAAGTCTCCATCCTTACCCAAAAGCTTTGAATAACTTTTCAGAGGTAAAGTAACTAGCTTAAGTAAATACACTTGACTATGTATTCCCCCTAATATACACTTGACTGTGTATTCCCCCTAATATACACTTGACTGTGTATTCCCCCTAATATGCACTTGACTGTGTATTCCCCTAGTATGCACTTGACTGTGTATTCCCCCAACTTTTGTAAAAAGAAAGCAATACTTACAAAAAATTCCAAAAAGGCATTCTGAAATCATTATCAACGGAAATTTATGTATATGTTTCTCGGACAAAAAGCAACTAACATTCTTACCCTTCTTTAAATGCACAGAATATGGATATTTATAATTTGGACCAGGAAACCAATTGCATTTCAATATTCGGTATTTATCTTGTTCAGTTGACGTTTACCTGACTTGTTAAAAATGCCCCAATGTCTATAGGCAATCAGCTATCCTCTTTTGTCGTGGGTTCTGAATCTTCTTTAATAATTTCTGCGTTTTACTTGTAAAATAAGCAGCTTCCATACATTGTCCTTCATTTCATCTTTCAATAAGTTTCTTGAGAAAAAAGAGTTTCATTGTAATTTGATTATTTCAGCCCCGCCAATAAAAGCACAATTAAATCGTTTGGATGATGACACCGAAGATAAAGGCAAAGCGATAGGACCAACATGGTCCTGTATTTGTAGAGTTTTTGTTCTTTTGACAAAATAGTCATCTAAAGAGCTTGCCCTTTTTACCCTGTTGGTCATTGTAGCTAATAAAAATAATTTCATTTAAAATAGTAAAAATCATTGGTCATTTATTTTTTTTTAAAAGTAATAAACACACTTTTTTTTTCTAAATAAGAAACTAATTCAAAACAAATTCATTCAGTTACTATTAAAAAAAAAAATTCTTCGTACCTTATGTTAATGCAATTTAAAGTGTATATAAGTGTATTACAAATTGAAGTGTTACAACATCAATTGTTGAAAAATAAATACTTTTTTATTGAAATTTTAACTACCAAAAACGGCATCGCGTATATAAATTATACTACAAATTAAAATTAAATTTAAAAAAATTTACCATTAAAACCAAATCTATATATTTTTTTTCGAATGTTTTTAAAAACAGTTTTTAAAATTTTTCAAAATGGAACGATGGATTTTATTGTTATTTAATTATATAATAGAATAAATGATGATAACATTAAAATGATAACATTAAAACGTTTAGACACTTTCATCGTTTTTCTTAGTTATAGTAAAAATGAGGAGGCTGAATAAGTGCGAATTTCATAACTGCGAATCTGCATAAGTGCGAAGCAGTTGCAAAGACTGGCATAAGTGCGAACTGGCACAAGCGCGAACTGGCATAAGTGCGCCGAAAGAATTTGCAAACATTGGCATAAGTGCGAACTGGCATAAGTGCGAACTGGCATAAGTGCGAACCAATTGCAAAAACTGGCATAAGTTTTTGCAATTGGTTCGCACTTATGCCAGTTCGCACTTATGCCAATGTTTGCAAATTCTTTCGGCGCACTTATGCCAGTTCGCGCTTGTGCCAGTTCGCACTTATGCCAGTTTTTGCAATTGATTCGCACATATGCCAGTTCGCACTTAAACCAGTTCGCACTTATGCCAGTTTTTGCAATTGGTTCGCACTTATGCCAGTTCGCACTTATGCCAGTTCGCACTTATGCCAATGTTTACAAATTCTTTCGGCGCACTTATGCCAGTTCGCGCTTGTGCCAGTTCGCACTTATGCCAGTTTTTGCAATTGTTTCGCACTTATGCCAGTTCGCACTTATGCCAGTTCGCGCTTTTGCTAGTTCGCACTTATGCCAGTTTTTGCAAGTGATTCGCACTTATGCCAGTTCGCGCTTGTGCCAGTTCGCACTTATGCAAGTTCGCACTTATGCCAGTCGCACTTATGCAGATTTGCAGTTATGAAATTCGCACTTATTCAGTCGCCCCGTAAAAATCTTAAAAATGCGACAATAGATTTTTTTTGTAATGCTATGAAATAGTTATAGTTTTGCAAAAAAAAAAAAAGTAAATAGTTAGCTGCAGAATGATTTTTTGTATTTTGTTATTTCTTTTATAAATTTTTCAATAATATTTTTTTCTTTGACATTTCTTAGGGGAGGGAGGAGGAGGGGGTAACTCCCTTACCCCCTTTACCCGCCATCAATCAATAATACTCCAATAAGAATCGACTAATTTTTGTCCAGAGAGTGTTGGAATCATTACAATATTAATTTGAGATCGCGTATTTATTCTGTTTTGGATTTTATTATGGCAGGAAACAATTATTATTTAGCTTTTCGAGAACGTATTGTAAAAGATTTTATAGGAAATTGCAACAAAGTATTCCACTAACAAGTCAATTGTATGTCGAATAATCAAGCAATTTATTAAAGGCAGTCTTTTAGAAACAGATTATACCCAGTGGGCACCGGACCAAAAAAAGACGTCTTTTTTTGGTCCGGTGCCCTTTGAATGTTTAAAAGATGCCTTTTAAACATCTTTTAAACATTCAAAAGATGTTTAAAAGGCATCTTTTTTATGTCACGTGCCCACTGGGTAAAGGTGGAAGACCATGCAAAACATGTCGTTTCACCGACAGAAAAATTATTCGTCAGATTATATAGAATCCTTTCAACAGTGCTTATGTTATCATTAAAAAACTTAACCTTTCCGTGTCTCAAAATGCATTTTGTCGACGGTTACAACATTTAGAACTTTTGAGCTTTAAAATCCTTTCATTTCTCAGAAGAATCAAAAAGCTAGAATTGATTTTGCAAATGCTCATAGACTGGACTATAAATGATTGAAATAGAGTTTTGTGAAGCGACGAATCAAAGTACAATTTGAAAGGTCCTGATGGCAATTTAAAGGTATGTATGTCTGAAGGTAAACGCTTAGATCCCAAATACACAAGTGGAATAATTAAGCATGGTGGTGGAAAAGGTGCAATGGTTTGATGTTGTTTATCTGGTTTTAGTTGAGTTAGTGGAGTCAGACCTAGCTACAGAATAAATGGTATTATGAATCAATATAGTTATCGTGATATTTTTGCATTAAAATACCAATTTAAGCAAAAAAACACGTTTATTCATTTTCAAGTAGTTTTATTATGTACAAATCTTTTTTCTTATATATAATATTAACCATTTTTTTCATTTAGAGCGTATTTTTAAAAAAATGCTGTAATTAGTAATCCAAGTAGAAAAAACTTTTTTTTTTTTATTTAGTTGCTGATTTTCTGGAGGACAGTGTAGGTTGCTTTTATTTTAAATAAAAACACTTCGAATAATTTTTAACGAACATTTAAATTTTAACAATCAAATAAGATTATTTGGACTAACTTTTAAAAGCTCTGTGGATTACATACAAAAAACATTTTAAATAAAATGTGTATTAAAAGTTTATACTAATCATTTATACTATTATATATATATATATATATATATATATATATATTATAGTTAATAAAACTATTGTAGTGTTGAATGGGTAAGAAATCTTTAATTTTTCCCACACAAAAAAAATCATTTTTCCCCCCAAAAAAAATCAACACGCAAAACCATTAGTAAAAGACAAATAATGAATATATATGAAACTAATCTTTCCTAACATTTAATTTTTATGAATAAATACAACAGCTTGACTCCAAAAAAACTTTGATTATAAATTTATAAAAAAGATGAAAAATGGGAACAAAAGTAATCTCTAATTACTATCAAGATACCAATTAGCTAGATTAACAGGTTAACTAATAGTTAATCTTGCTAAAGCTATTGGTCTACTATTAACCAATAGTTGAATCTACTTGAACTAAGTATATTTATTTTTAGTTTTAAAAGCAACTGTTCCCTATACTTTATATACTTATAAACAATTTTATGTGACACATTTTTTTTACATTTTCAAAATGTTTTTACTCAAAGCTCCTTTTTCAAGCATAGGAAAGGACAATTCTTTCTATTGGAGATTTTATTTGGATTAAGACTCAAACACATTTTACATCTTTGGTTGTGTGACACTTTTTTAGATGAAAAGTTACAGAATTTTTAAAATATATTCAAACAAAAAAAAAATCTAAAAAACAAAAACTTTAAAACTTTTGTTTTATTTCTTTAAAATATTATGTTTTGTAAATAAAATAATCTAGGTCACAGATGAAACGTTTTTAGTAACTATCAAAGAAAGTCAAGCTAATCAATCCAGTCAAACATCAGATAACATCCCAATGAAACAAAGAACAAACATTTCAACCGTGCACACAACCACGTATACAAAAATACCAGTAGCCCAAGATGTTGCTGAAATATTCAAAACATTGGGAACAAAAGCTGAAAAAATTTTAAATTGCTTGCGACAGTTTCAGACTTCTCCAATGTGGAAAACACTGGTAGATGAATTAGCTGACGATGAGTATATTCAATACTTACCTCTCCTTTTTAAATTTGTTCTAAATGAAGAAAGAAATAAGCGCTAAAGCAGTTAAACTTTTTTTTCGCATTTATAAGCTTTTTTATTTTATTTGTTAAATATCTCGTCTGAATATTAAGAAGTTATTCTTATTTTAAATAATATTTTTTGTTATAAAAGTTTTTATTATTAACCTTCATTTAAGACTGTACCTCTGATACCTTTTGCGGAGCTATGAAGCTAAGGGGAGGGGGTAGAAAGAAAATAAAATATATACTGAAAGAAAAAAAATATACTGAAATTGTTAGGTATTTTAGAAAGAATTTTTTTTTGTAAATTTATATTTTAGCAAAGAAAACTAAAAGAAAACTGTTTGAAAACTAAAGCAAATTAGAAAGACTATTTAAGAGAATTTAACTTTTTGCACAAGCAAAAACTCATAGACTAAATGGCTATTATGCAAAAGTTCTATATAATAAATTAATAGTTCACGATTTTAAGCAAAAAAATAAAGATGTAGTTGAAATTTTGCCGACTATTTAAAGATAAGTAATATTATTATATGAGTTCTTGAATAAGCTCTTGTTTTATCTTTTATTTTTAATTTTTAAAAATGGCTGAAAATGTTTTTGCTAATGAAGATTTTAAAAATTTAAATTTTGATTCTTTTAAGGATTTTCTTAACTTTTCTGAAGATAATTTAAATATTGTTAAAGAAACTGAAATGAATTTAATGAATACATCATATTTTGATCCTTATAACTTTAAGGATCAAAACATGATGTATTCATTATATCTTTTTTATTTACTTGAAAAATATATATTTAACATAAAAAAACAATTATGCTTAGTAAAAGAAACTATGAAAGTCTTTTTATTGAAATAATTAATAACAAAAATAAAAATACTATAATTGGATGTGTTTAGCGTCCACCATGTGGAGAAATCAGATTGTTTCAAAATTTTATTGAAAACTGTGTTTTGAAAATGAATAAAGAAAATAAACAGTTATGTATAACCGGTGATATAAATTTAAACGCTCTGAATTACCACAACTTTTCAAAAACTAAATCGTTTTTTGAAATGTTGTTTAGATGCAATGTCTTGCCAGTAATCAATAAACCTACTCGAGTGAATAAAACCTCAAAAACAGCAATTGATAATATACTTATTAACAATTATTTAGAAACGTCATTTTAGTCAGGCATTTTTAAAACAGATATAAGCGATCATTTCCCGATCTACATTATTATTAAAAAAAAATAATGGATACTCAGCTAAAGTTTACAAACTTAAAAAAACGTAACTTAACCATCAATAATACAAATAAACTATCGAATAAATTAAATTTAGAAAATTGGAATTATGTCTATAATTGTCATAACTCAAACGAAGCTTTTAGTATTTTTTTAGCTAAATTTTTAGCGATATTCGACGAAGCTTGTCCATATGAAGAAATACAAGTTAAAACAAAAGCACTTAATAACCCTTGGATGAATAAAATACTTTTAAAGTGTTCTAAAAAAAAAAACTATACAACAAATTCTTAAAAAATAAAAGTACAGAGAATGAGAAAAGTTATAAGAGTTTTTATGAACATCTTCTTAAAAAAAACAAAAAAGATGTATTATAATAAACAAATTAGCAATTCAAGTTTGATGTTAAAAAAACATGGTCATTAATTAACGACATAATGGGCCGAAGTCAAACAAAAAGTTCAGTATTACCTCAAAGAATTAATATTAATAAATCACATATATTTTGTCCTTATAAAATATCTAACGAGTTTAATAAATACTTTACAAATGTTTGGAATAGTCTCGCAAACAAAATTAATCCAATTTCTACGTCATTTAAGACATATCTAAAAAAATCAACAGATGAAACAATGTATGATAGTTTAACTTTTCTTGAATTTGACGCAGCTTATTTTTCTTTAATAAAAAATAAATCTCCAGGATTTAATGAAATTCCCAGTAATATCCTTATATCTAACAAAAAAAGCATTACAAAACCTTTGTTCTAAATAGTCAACCTATCTTTAGATCAAGGACTATTTCCTGATATACTTAAGCTTGCAAGAGTATACCCAATTTATAAAAATAATGATCACACCGACGTATCAAACTATAGACCCATATCGGTACTGTCTGTTTTCTCAAAAATCTTCGAACGTGAAGTTTATAATAGAATATTTTTTTACAAAAAATAATCTATTTAATCCAAAACAATTCGGATTTCAAAAAAACATTCACCAGAACATGCCATTATTGAATTAGTCGACCAAATAACTGATGGTTTTGAAAATGATAAGTTTACTTAAGGCATTCGACACCGTTGATCACTTTATTCTGTTAGAAAAACTAAAATGGTACGGGGTATGCAATAAACTATATCATTCGATAATAAGTTATCTAATAGAAAACAATATGTTCAAAACAAGAAATCCAGAATACTGAATTTTCTGTGTGAAGTGCCTCAAGGACCGATCATAGGACCGTTCTTATTTTTAATTTATGTTAATGATTTTAATAATGCATCAGTAAAACTAAATGCTATCATGTTTGCAGACGATACAAATCTATTTTTATCTAACTGCAATATTAATCAACTTTATGCTAACAGGAACATTGAATTAGAAAAAGTAAATGATTGGTTCAGGTCAAATAAACTTTTCTCTTAACGTTGAAAAAACACAATATACCTTGTTTCATAAAAAAACACAAGAAGAAAACCTTCCTCTAAAACTGCCAAAACTTATTATAAATTATAAACAAATTAAAAAACAAGATACTCTAAAGTTTTTAGGAGTTATTGCGGATGATCATTTATCATGGCTTCCACATATAAAATATATACAGTCAAAAATTAGTAGAATCATTAGTATTATGTATCGAACTCGTCCATACATAAATTCACATAGTCTAAAGCTCATATACTTTAGCTTAATCCATTGTTACATTACTTTTGCAAATATTACGTGGGCAAGTTGTCAACCAACAAAACTTAAAAAAATTCTTTCCTTACAAAAACATGCTTGTAGAATTATATACAACCAAAAAAGGGGGACCACACTAAACCTTTAATGATGGATATGAAAATGATGAACATATATCAACATGTATGAACAATATATGATAAATATTTACCAACACCTAATCTTTATGTATAAATATACCAATAATCTAACTCCTGAAATTTTTATAAGTAAATTTAACAAAAATCTAAGTGAGAAGTACTTCTTAAGAATAAATCAAAGTAACTCATATAAATTACCTAAAAAAGTAAACAAATACACAGAATATAGTATAACTTATAGAGGTCCCAAGCTATGGAACTCTTTTCTGAAAGGCAATTTAAATATGGCAAAATCTTTTAATTCATTTCAGTGTCAAACAAAAACTTACGTTTTAAATCTTACGGATTAATTTTTATTTTTGTGTACAAAAAATTGTTTTTTAAGCATTATATCTGATTATTTAACTGTTTGTATTTTTAAATACTAAATGTAATCTTTATGTTGAATATGATATCATATATTTAATTGGAAATTTGTATTTAAATATCTTCTTTTTATGACCTTTTGTGACTTTTAGAATCTATTAATATTATATCTTCTTCTTTACTATTTGTATCAATATATATATATATATATATATATATATATATATATATATATATATATATATATATATATATATATATATATATATATATATATATATATATATATATATATATATATATTTTCAATAAAAATTTTTCACTTTTTCAATATTATATCTTCTTTTTTGACTAATTGAGGGTGTTTGTACTTTTAACTGATACATCTTTTTTCTCTATTTTTACTCTTAAATATTATATATTCTTTTTTACTATTTCTTTTTTTTTTTCTCCTAAAATTTCTACCTGATTTATTAACCATATATTACTATTATTGTTATGATCT
Organism: Hydra vulgaris; assembly: GCF_038396675.1. NCBI lineage: Eukaryota > Metazoa > Cnidaria > Hydrozoa > Anthoathecata > Hydridae > Hydra > Hydra vulgaris. The sequence continues at coordinate 56,175,811 of NC_088922.1, read as the reverse complement.
GTAGGGGCTCTATGAAAAGGTTAGGATGGTATCTTGCCATCCATATCTTCTTTGAGCTCCTATCTGTTTATTATTTATGCATTTGTAATTATATTTATAAATATTTAATATTTGTAAATATATTTGTGAAAGGGAATTGTAACTTATATAAACAGCAAAATAAAATGAAATTAAAAAAAAAAAAAAAAAAGAATAATGTGAAATTTTAATAAAATTGTGTGCTGCAAATTACAAATCGGACCGTTGAGATATCAATATATGGGGTAGTTTCATAAGTACATAGACTAAGATAGTAATCATACAAAAATCAACTCATAAAATTTTATGGTTTGTGGGCTTTCCTGCTCACAAGTCATTTAACTTAAAAATCTCTCCTAGGGTCTTCCCGAAGAGGTCTCTCATGGGGGGTGTCATATGTGCTTTTTGCCAACTATACTTCAAAACTCGTCAACTCAAATTTATATATAAAATCTTTGGGGGTGGGGGTTGGGACACCCCTTACACCCCTCGTTCGAGACGGCCCTGATTTCTCCGCTACTTTGCAAGATTGTTTGGATCAACAAAATCAAAAAAAATGTATATATATATATACTTAAAATATCCCCCTCAAGTAAATGGATCCGAGCTTGGTGTAATATAACAAATTATATCAATCTGTAGCTGTTTGAGTTTTGCCCTTTTTTACTTCTTTTTATTTAGCGAAACAATTTATTTTGTAAAAGCAATTTTTTTTTTCTGTAAACCTTTAACTTTTTAATAATTTAAAAAACCTTTTTTTAAATTTTTTTAAAAGCTTTTCTAAAAATTCTACTAAACTTATAATTAATAGGAAAATTATTACAAAATTAACCCCTCCCCATCTCCTTTCCTTTATTTAAAAAATTTTAATTTAATTATTTAAAACAAATATTTTTTAATGAATTTTAATGAAAAAACATGGTGTATTTTTTTCTTTTAATTTTGGAGGAAACTAAAAAGTACTTACGTAAAACCATTGATTTAAGACCCCCTCCCTTTTGTACGCACCTGTATGCTTTTAACAATCCCCTTCCCCTTCTGCGTACGTACGCATTAATTATTACAAAATTAACCCCCTTTTCCCTAACGCCTACATTTTTTTTAAACATTAAAAGCGAAAAAAGTTTTAGTTAATTCGACGTGAAATTCAGGGCTTTTGTTAAGATGGTATTCTGGCATTATATTGGTAAAAAAAGGAAAAAAAATAAAACATTGGAAAATATGTTATTTAGATAATCGAACTTTGTAAAAATCAATAGAAAAAGTATTTTTTCAGAAATAAATAAATACTTCAAAAGATTATTGTGCTAGTTGCTTTTAATGATCTATTTGAGCAGTGTACATGATTTTTAATACTATAATTGATTTTTCTCAATTTTTTTTTTTTTATGAGTAGCTGTATGAAAACAATGTATAATATTCAAAATAATTACAGCTGATGGCATTAACTACTTCAGAGTTTTCTTTAAAATTAACTCATTTTCATTTTTTTTTTACTTTTACCAGCTCGTGCTACTGCTTTAGAAACTAATGATTCAGTTTCAAAACTTCTGATTTAAATATGTCAAAATGTGAAATCATTGCAATGGTATTTTGTTGATATATTTGCTGTCACGTGTGACATCATATATAACAACAAGTATAAATGCAAAACCATCAGTAAATATAACAACAAACGCAACAGCAAACATCTTTAAATATAACACCATAATATAACAGCATAATATGACAGCGAATATAACACCATTGTAACGCCAAAATTGTTTTGTCTCAAACAACTTCTTCGTATTCGTGAATATATAAGCTATAAATAACGGTATAAAAGAATCTGGGTACATGCTGTTAAATTGCCGTTAGTTTTTTATGCTGTTAAATTGCCGTTAGAGTAAAAAACCTTGTTATTAAAAAAATAAGGTATAACCTCAGAAGGTATTAAAAAGGATGCAGTGGCTAATTTGATTTTAAGTACTGACATGTTCTTGAGTAAACGTAAACTTAATTTGTCTTAAAATAATAATATTCATAGGATACCAGCTTTAACTGATATTTGATAAAGATTGCCTTTAGTTTGGTCAGAGATAAATATATTAAATAATCAAACAAATTGTTGATCCGTTACCATAAAAAACGTTTATGGTCATTATAGTTTTGGATTCTAAATTGGGTATTCAAAGTTTAAAGTTATGTTTACAAGCTTTTCAGTGTCCCAGCAACGTGTTTATAGTGTTTATACGGGTTTTCATGTGAATTGTTGTGGTTCTGTGATTATATAAAAATTGTAGTTAGAGTATGTAAAAGATGAGTTGAATTTAACTAGATAAGATAACAGACAGATAGAAAAATAGTATTTTAATTGTTCACATATTTCTTCTCCACAGCATTCAATTAAAGCATTTTGAGTAGTTTTGCTAATGTATGTTGCAGAAGCTCTAGCTGTTTTCAAATGATTTTTAAATCGCCACAGTTTACTCTAAATTTTAGCAACTCTCAAAAATTAAATTTAAAGCATGAATATAACATGGACACCAAACAGCATTTGATGCAACTTGTTGAGTTTTAAATACCGCTCCTTTTTGCAATGACGACATAACACTACAACCATCTGTTCCTACACCGACACATTTTCTTAAAGAAAGGTGTAACTTTTTTTCAAACATGTTTATAATCGATTGACCAATAACTTTGCCGTCAAGAATAGGCTCATTGTAAATTGATGTATTATAACATACAATTTGTTCACATATTTCTTCTCCACAGCATTCAATTAAAGCATTTTGAGTAGTTTTGCTAATGTATGTTGCAGAAGCTCTAGCTGTTTTCAAATGATTTTTAAATCGCCACAGTTTACTCTAAATTTTAGCAACTCTTAAAAATTACCTTCATTTGTTTTTACATCAGAATGGTCATTATCTATGTCTAATAAGCTGCCATCATCTATGTGGCTTCTAAAAGGAATATTTTGCCTTCCTAAAAGTATAACTGTTTTAACAATAGGTGTCAATTGTTGACGATTTTCTAAAACCTGTTGAAGCCGTTGAGTATTTACTCTATTTACAATACCCATTGCTGGTTTATTATAGTATTTTAAAAAACACTTTCCTGGTTTAAAAGCTTCCTTGTGATATGTTGCTCTTTCGTGACTTGTTAGATCTCCGTCCTTGCCAAACAGTTTAGCAAACACCTGTAATGGTTGCTTAACTAACTTCTGAAGTGCAACTTGTTTGTGAGATCCCGCAGTCCGGTGGTATAAAAATAGTGCACAATATTTACAGTATAGTCCCTTTTTTCTATCTGAATATACTAACCATTCGTAACCATTCGTATTTTTCCAGATGAGGATGATTAAGATATCGCTTTTCTCGATTATTTTTTCTTAATGTAAGCTGAATGCGGCATTTTGTAGTGGGGTGATGGTGGTTTCCATGGCAATTCAAACAGATTTTATAAAGTTATATCATCAATAGTTGTAATGACAAAGTTTCCAATGTCATTGATAAACCCAGCATTTGAAATCTGACTTAAACATGCTTGGCTAATCTTAGAGGATGCAGAGTTAGGTAGAGGCTCACTTAAAATCTGTTCATTTTCTGAAACAGACATAACTATGCCATATGAGATATCATTCCATTTCTGCCTTTCTCCGTTTATATCTTTGTCTTGCAGTTCTGATTTCTCATGTTCAACATGTTGAAAAGCAATTCTAATACTTATTTCCGGTGGTAGTGCTGATGCGGTTTTAAGTTCATTCGTTTTTTTAGTATCCTTAATAGAAGCAGTAAAACTAGTTAAAGGTATTTCAACAAAATTCTTTCTTTGATGCTATAAGGAATGAATCTAAACTACTCTGCAACCGAAAAGGATTTTTTCTCTTCATCGCGTTTTGAAAATATCATAATAACTATGGCAACAATCATAACTTTTTTTTTTAAATTGTAAACTGATATTAAAATAATATTACAAAACTGTTTAAAACTACTGATTTCGAAAGTAATTTGTTGAAAGTGTTGTTTAAGTCAATAACATTTGATCAAAAACTTTACTTAACCATTCAATATACTCAAATTAATTGCTGTTACCTGCTGAATAAAAACACTGGTTTCTATTAAAACAACTATTATATTAATTTAACAGGTTTGTATTACGTAAATTATTCTTTCAAAATTATAAAAAACAATAAAATTAACTGAGATTAATTGTAAATTAATTGTAAATTAATTTTAAATTAATTGTAGAGATAATTGTTTAAAAGAATTTTAGAGAAGCTATACCTAATGTTCAGTTTATTATGTCACTTTGAATATATTTGAAGCAAGCATTACTAATATCAAATTAATAATAAGATATTATATTGCGTCATTAATAAAAAACTAAATGAAAAGTAAAAAAATGAAAAAAAAATGTGTTGTAATGGTAAGTAATTAAAAAAAAGAATTTAGAATTTAGAAATTCCTATAAATTCCTTTTCGCTTTTATATTTTTAATGTACATGTAGAATTCCCTTAAAAACACATAACCACTTAAACATTACACGTACAAGCTTTCAGCTCTGGGTTCCACTAATGTCAATGAAATTATGAAACAATGATTGAATCAGTATCTCTAAACATTCTAGATGATAAATTAATAAAAAATTTACCTCTTCTACAAATCCTCAAAAAGAGAACGCAAATCAAATTTTTAGTTATAAAAATGGTTCAACTTATGCATTATGCCCTCCTACTGTTTAATAATTTAATTTTAAGTTTGCAATTATCTTATGTTAAACTTGTTCTAATCTACCAATGTTAATTTAACTAATTTACAAACACTTAAAGATGTTTATTTTGTATTTTTTTTTTGCAGTGCGATGGATATAATTTTAAAGGGGTCACTAGCTTTAAAGTAGGAAATCTAGCTTTTTATACAATAGCAATGTATATTTTGAATAATAGGAAATACGAAAAAGTAATGACAAAAGTATAGATTTAATACAATAACAGCTTTAATAACAGCAATAACTATCTATTAAATGACAAAAAAAAATATGAATAGCATAAAATATTTTGAAAAAAAGACAATTAATAAACAAACATTTCATATAAAAAAACATCTCTGAATCATTAAGATTTAAAACCAAAACAGAGTATTTTTTTTAAGAATTAGGAGATGATGCTGCTGATGCAGGTAGAATCATTGTCGGCTTTTTGTTATCAATGCGACAAGCCATTTTAGTGCATACAGATTTAAGAATAGAATGGTATTGCGAACACTCTTTTAAAGATTTTGCAAGACATTCTTCTACACAAGAGCATTGCAGTTTGTAACGATAAAACAGTTCTTTTTCTTGGAGCTTATGTTTCTTTTTTTCCTCTGAATCACGATTTTTTTTTCTGTTTTTATCCTTCAAGAGAAGCCACTTTTGAAAGCACATCTTGAGCCTCCATAGACTCATGCACATTAGTGACCCTTGTTGTTTTTGTTTGATTAACCTCCTTGGGTTCAACCCGGTTTACTGAAAGTTAACCAAGTACTTCTGCTAAATTGAGGCTTTTCTCATATGGTCCCTCAATGAATGGTTGTGACATTTCATTCATTGATTTCCAATAAAAAACCATACCTTCCTTTTGTTTAAACGACAATGGATTGTGATCTTGAAGTTGTTTCCAAGGGTCTGTTTGTTTTAATTTATCCTGTTGTCTTTAGAGGTTACACTTGTTTTCTTAGCAGTAGAAGATTGTAGAGAAACATCATCAGTTTTTTCAATAAGGTGAGCTGTTTGTTCAAATTTATCCTGTTGCATATCATCAACATTTAAACCATTCTTACTCATACCAACTCTCTTAGCAGCTGCTACGATATTGGTAGCGGATGCCCAATTGTTCCACATTGTTCCTGGGATATTCATGAATCTTTGTCAATTTTTTGTCTTATTATTGGTTTTTTTATTATTTGTTGTCTTGATTAATTAAAGTGGAAAAGATTTTATCTCGCGTATTATTATAATATCGATGGAGCTTTTGATTTGGTGCTTGGTCTAGTAGTTGTGTGACTCCAGTAGTATCAGGCAGAGTGTTCCTTGTTTACACTCCTAGCTTTGCCCTCTAATCTTCTGTCTATTGTACCCCGATCTTTATTTAAAGGAAACTTTCCTGTTTTTAATACTGCCTCGTTTTTTATTTTCTGTGCACCAACCTACTACCTTCAATACTTGATTTTCTTTAGCTCTTATGTCCTTTCTGTAGACTGTTGCTTCAGCATGAGTTTTTGGCTTTGTCTTTGTTCTACTTCTTTTTCTACCAGTAGAAATCTTAAAATTAAATTGCGGTTTTCCTATACTATTATTTTATTTAAACACTAAAAATAAAGAATATACATACTTGATTAGAGATTTCTTAGTTAAAGAAGATCAGTATAAACATTCACTCAATTCCTGGGTATTCTAAGTGAGCTTGTGGAGGCATATTTTACATAATGTAATGTAGTATTTAAGGGGGAAATAGTGAAGTTTTTAAGGGACTTTACTAACTAATATGCTATTTTTTGTTGGACTTAGATAACAAGCCTCCTTATATATCATACTACACTGATTTCTGATATAATAAGAAAAAAATTTAGAATTTTCAGAAATTTTTCATCCATATAAATACAATTATGTTCCTTGTAGTTTTTAAGGGGAATCTTTGAAAAAATCAGAAAATTCACTCTGCTAATTCTCACTAAATATGGCAAGAAAAGGATAACGACTTCCAGGGAAGAAAAACCCTATAATAGGTATTTTCAAATCACAAAAAAAAAATCACAAATAGTTAACCTGTTACGGATGTACTCCATTTTGAAAATTTGCGTAGTTTTCAAGGGAATTCTACCTGTATTATTTAAAAGTGATTCAATTAAGTTGTGCCGCGCAAATTTTAAACCGAGTTACAATATATGACGTCATCTCATAGTTACACTGGTTAAAGTAGTTTATTAAGATTAAAGATTAAAATTTAAAATTAAAGAGTAATATACATAAGTATAAGTATAAGAGTATGACAGAAAAAGAGTAATATTCAAACAAAAACTATATAAAAAAGATTTTTTTTATATAGTTCTATCCCCCCCCCCCGTACCTTACTTATCTTGGTCGATATCAAACCAAGATATGCGATATTGCGCTAATAGTGGTAAACAATATTGCGCCAATATTGGAAAATATTAGTATTACAGAGGCCTGGTATAATTGTGACCAACATAATTTATAATTTGAATTAACAGTTTACGTTTAAATTATAAATAAACCGACCACGAAACTTGGTCACACACTGATGGAAGTGTTTCTTTACCACGTAATGACCTCAGTGTTAATAAAAAAGGTTGAAGTCATTGTGCATTAAAAATATTTTCCAAAATTCTAAAACCATAATTGTTAATCTTACTTATAGAGAACCAGTTGGTAATTTAAAAAATTTTAAAACTTGCCTACGCACTTTTTTAACGAAACTTTGTAAAATACAAAAGCATGTTTACTTCGTCAATGACCTAAATATAAATCTTTTGAACCATGTGTCAAATTATAAGTGTTAAGGGTTTTGTAAATAGGGGAGAGTGGTACTGAATGAACTTTGTACTGAATAGACCATTAGAAAATTAAGAACTTAACAAGCTGATAATTGATTTTTTTTAAATGCATATAACTTTTGTATACTCAAAGTTTCTTTATTATTTTTGCTTTAACTTTATTCGTAATAATGCATTAATATTTGTATTTTTTATTTTTTACAAGACAAAAGACAAATTTTTTATCTTTTCAGTTTATTTCAATTTACACTATATTTTTAAGGTAAAGTTAACTATGGTTAATAATAATATTATAAATATATATTTTTTACTTTGTATAACATTAGAATATGATTGACTGATTGCTGTGATTATATGGGTAACATGTGCATGTTGTTTAGTGTACTGGATGAACCACCATTGGTTGAACTGAATGGACCGGTTTATTTTTCTGCAAAGTATTTATCACGCTTCAGTATGTTACTTACTAAAATAAAATACACGAGTTACTTCATCTATATGAACTATGGAAGTGTGAATTAGGAAATAAACCAAAATATCTAATAAACTTTTGTTAACGAAAGCTTAAGGCTTAAGTTCAATTATTCAATATAATATTAAGTTAAGCAGACTAATTATTTACATATTTAATTAATAATTATTATTTTGTAGTTTATTTCATTATTTCAATAATTGAATATGTCGTAATATTATTACGATATATTAAATTATTGAAGTTGTTATTACTTATAATAACAAATCTAGCATATAACATTTATTACATATACTATATATAAAAAATGTTACATGCTAGATATGTTGTATGGCATATAAAATGCACGATAAGTTATATGCTAGATACTATATAATATAGTATATCTGAAATGTTATTTATACTTTGTTAAAAACAATGACAATTATCATTATCAGTAGTTTTTACAATATAAAAAATAAATATAGATCTAATAAAACCAAGAATAAAATTTTGTAAATTACTTGTTCTATTTAAATCACTAAAGTATATATATATATATATATATATATATATATATATATATATATATATATATATATATATATATATATATATATATATATATATATATATATATATATATATATATATATATATATATATATATATATATATATTCATTGGTCGAATGTCAGCATTCAACAAGTATAATGTAGATCCATTTTATAATAATCTGCATAGTCTTTTCATTAAATACAAGTTTTTATCGAATGATATATGGAACGTTGATGAGACTGGTGTTACTCCTGTACAAGTGCCAGAGCATGTTTTAGCCAAGAGAGGAGAGAGGCAAGTTGCTTCTTTTACAATTACAGAACGAGGTATCTTTGTAACAATGTGCAATGGAGTAAATGCAAGTGAACCATCAATAGCACCATTCTACATATTTCCGCATGTCCATTTTAAAGATTTTTTTCTGCAAAATTCAATTCCCGGTGCTGTCGGAGCTGCAAAAAAATCTGGATGGATGGTGGAATCAACCTTTATGGAGTGGTTTAAACATTTTATAAAAAATGTTCGACCACCTAAGGCAAACCCTGTGCTGTTGATACTAGATAATCATGAGACACATATGTCAATTAACTTCATTGACTTGTATTTTAACAATCCCACCCCATACATCACACAAACTGCAACCACTAGATATAACATTGTATGGACATTTCAAACGTCATTATAACCGTTAAATTGATAGCTGGTTGGTATCACATCCAGGAAAAACTGTTTCAATCTATGACATTGCAGAAATTTCTGGAAAGGCTCAGGCAAAAGTATCAATGCCAGTTAACATCATTAGTGGTTTTTCAGCATCTGGAAAAAGTCAATTTCAACCTGATCATTGGAAGGATGAGGATTTTTTTTATCTCAGATTACAAACAGACCCAATCCTGAAACACTCAAGCTCAATCCAGTTTCAGTAGAAATTAATAAACCAGATCTTGAAGCACTAAACATCAACCCAGTTTCAGTAGAAATAAATAGAAATATTAAAGTCAACAAAAATGTTAACAATACCCTGAATGTGGAAAGTATACCCCCTTATCCTTCTGCAAAAGCTCGTTTCGAAAAATCCAAAGGTACTCACAAAAACCTCTCCTCTTCGATTCTAACTGATACTCCGATTAAAGAGGCTCTTCAAAATCAACAACTTCATCAAAGTTTAAAAAACAAAAAATTTCTAAAAAACAAAAAGATCCTAAAAATAAACGTCAAAGGAAACCAAGAAAGAAATCAAGTAACTCAAAATCTCTAAAGTTTCCATATAATAATGATGATGCTGATGATATTCTTGTTGAAAAAAATGATAATGGTGTTAAATATTGTTTAAATATTTGCGGAGGTATTACATCAAATTATGATTTGTGTGCTATATGTAGAGAAATGAGTCGTGACAACAAAGTGTGGTACCGTTTCAGACAGTATGCGAGCTGGGCACATAAAGCTTGCACAAGTACTGATAATGCCAGCCAATATGTTTGTGATTGTTTTAATTTGACTATCTGATCGAGACATCGGTCTAAAATTGTATTAATTAGTTCAGAGATATCAATAATGCCTCAACATACTGTTTTCTTGTTTTTAAACTCCATTTATCACCCTAATTGTTTTGCATAATGTATCTTGCTATGCGCAATGGTTTACAACTTTGAATATAGTAAACAATATACTAGGATAGTTAGTTAAGATATTATTCTTGTCTTCTGAATTAATACATCTGCCATAGTTATTGACGATATAGATATTAATCTTTTTCTATAAAAAAGAAATATTTTGTGGTCCATTCAGTACAATAAACAGTACTGAATGGACCACTAAACAATTTGGTATGGGTCACATTTATCGCACATTTTAACTATGTTCTGTTAGTGCAATGGTTTACAACTTTTAAGGACAGTTAGTTAAGATATTAATCTTGACTTCTGAATTAATATATCCGCCATAGTTGTTGACAATATGAGAAAAAGTTGTTTTTATAAAAAAGATGAATTATGTGGTCCATTCAGTACCACTCTCCCCAACTCTTTTACAAAATAATCTCAATCCAATAATAATCAAAGCAACAAGCATCACAAAAGGTTCTTCTACTCTAATCTATAACTTTATTTTTTTTAAATAACTGATTAAGTACAGCTATAATAAAGATTTTACAGATTTTTTTAAAATTTCCTGATACAAACAGCATAACTCTGAATAGTACCTTCTCAAAAATATACTCAAGCAACAAATCAATAAAAACACCATAATTTTGCGACCTTCTAATCAACAACGTTAATTGGGATTTTGTTCTTCAATCACGTGATGCTAAAACCGCTCATAAACTTTTTCTTAATTTTGTTAAAGCGTTTACTTTTCTTATTATACATAAATGATTAATCTTTGACATCAAGACTTTTAAGTCTTATTTTATTTGCAGACAACTCAAATCCTTTTTATTTTTATAAAAATATCAAAACATTTTTTAAAGTAATTAAATGAAAAATTAAATAAAGTAAATGAATGGCTTTTATGCAACAAACTGGTACCTCTTATCCTACCCAATCTCCTAATTAATAAAACTAACATTAAACTTCGAAAACCGGGAGGAAAAAAAAACGTGTCTATCAGATATATCAACTGAAAATATGTCAAATAAAAAAGATGCCGTTGTTTGTGAAAATCACTGACCTGTGTGGTACGTTTCAACAAATAACTACGGCCAAAAAATGTTTTGTGATCGTCTATCTTTGTTTACGTGTATAAAACCAAGTTTAATACCTAAACTATTTGTCAAATAAGAAACTAAAAATGCTCAAACTGATAAGCTTTGTTTTTAATTTTTTAGTTTACATTTCTTAGTTCGTTTTTACAATATAATGAGAGTAAATATAAATTAGTATAATTTATAAAATAAATACTACTATTATTGAAAATAGTATCTTAAAGGTATCGCTAAGAAGATCATAATGGTCTTGTCGTCTTTTTAACTTTATTATAGTGTAGATTATAGTATTTATAATGTAGATTATAGTGTTTATCGTGTAGATTATAGTGTATATAGTGTAGATTATAGTGTTTATTATAGTGTGCCAATAAGTTATAAAGTATCTAGAAAAATGCACAATAAAAATAAACATTTTTTTTTTGTATTGCTTCATATTTCTTTAAGGTGGCTACCCACTATTAAAAGTCTAAAAAAGTTATTCCCGAGCTAAATGGCATTGGTCAAAAGTACTAAAATCAGACCATATTTGAATTTGTAGCTTTTTATTTTTGAATTTTTTTTTTTCCAATGCGTTTTTCTCCATTTAAAGATTTTCTACCTTTAAACAAAGATATCTTCGGTTTTGTTCAATATTTTTCTTTGAAATTTTTTACAGTGATAAAACTTAGTTATATGAATGTGCTGAGTCAAAAATATATATACTATGGTATCCGATTCAAATTAAAATTTGGGTCAATGGGGCCAATTTTTAGGGATTTATACTAAATTGTAAATTTCAGAGAATTAAATAAAAATATCAGTTTTATTTTTGACTCAGCACACAGTTCATATAAGAAGCAAGGTTTTTGAAAAGTTTCACTTAATTTGGAAAACTCTGCAACTAGTTATCCTTGTAAGAAAATATGCTATTTTTGAGTTAATTATGCGCATAATTAATGACGTAATATTTAAATTATAAATTTATCGTATTTTTTTGTCTTATTTGATTCCAATGCAATTGAAATGTTTAAATATGGGGGAATAAAAGGGTTCATTTAAAGATTTTATTTAAATAGTGGGTAGCCACCTTAATTCGATTTAATAATTAGAATATCACCTGGACAACCGCAAAGTACGAAAAATCAATTTAACAACGTTAAGCTTTAAAACACCTTTCGACGACATTTGGTTTCAACAAAACAATCAATAAGACTCTCACTGTCAATTTTGTTTTGCATTTCGATTTCAATGTGTAGGATTCAAAGTGCCGACAAATTATCCTGTCCAATTGTTGAATGTGCAGCGCTCTTGATCCAGTTTAATGCGTTAAATAACCGCTCTACTGAGCAGTTTAAAGCGACGGTACACAAAAACATTCGCAGTACAACATCGACGTTTTGAAAAGTAAACTCGAGGTTTTTGGAACAAATGATTTGAATCGGATAACCTATTTCAAGTTGGAAAGTAAAGCTATGGACCTAATTCAAGTCAATACTCAAGTGTTTACTTTCTGTTTAAACGTTCAATTTCTGTTGGAACGAAGCGTTCAATTTCTAATGGAGCAAAGCTTCTAAAATGGAATCACTTGTTTCCAAAAAATAAATTTATAAATTATAAAATTTACGTATCATTTAATGTCTCGCATATTTAAGGTTCAGGGTCGTTAAAGCAAAAACGTTAAAGCGAAAAAGTTACTGGTTTCTATTAGCATTCGATAACTATTAGAAAAATATTTTAATAAAAACGAATTTAGTATATATTATAATATACTTAAAGTAGTAAAACTAATAATATAAAATTGCTACCCATATTTATTATCCTTATTGCGCCCACTATGCTGATACGTGAATTGTTTTGAAGAAGAAAAAAATTTGATTGAATCCAAATAGCATTTTTAAAACGATCTTAAAAAAAAAAACAGCCCTAACTGTATAGTTTTTCTAAAGCATTATTAGTATTACTATTATTACAACACAAAAATAACATAAAACATCTAAAAAAAACTGTTGCTATCCCTAAATTTGGGTAAACACAGCGCCTAACCGTTTCTTTGAATCCTCGAGCCAAACCGCTGTCTTTATAGTTACGAATGTCACTAGCTAATCGTTGGACAATATTTTACCAGACATGCGTAGTTTTTTAAATTTAGGCATGTGTTTTTTTTTAATTTATGCATAAATAAAAATTATTTATTTGCATAAAAAGTATTCACGCGGCAATCTTTTTTTAAACTTTTAACTTTCATTATTTATTTATTAATATTTATGATTATTTTGAAACACTATCCTACTTAATAATTTTTTTTTCTGTTTTCTTTTTTTTATTTTAACAATCAATAGTGTTTTTAATATTTAACACTAATTTAGTATTTAATAATTAACGCTGTGTATTAAGTGTAATTAATAGTGAAAATATTTTCATAAATAATGTTATCAAATAATAAAAATTGCATTGCAACAAGCAAAAAATTTTCAAAGTTTAAAGAACTGTTTATTTTTACTTTCTAATGGCTTTAGATGGCTTTCATTTTAAAACATTTAAAGATATTCTTGTAAATATATTTGAAGATATAAATATCACCATATTACGGTTATTAGGCGGGCGCAAAGAGGTTTGTGGGTGTGTGACACCCCATCCCCTCATTCAATGAATATTTACACTTTTAGTCGGCAAATTGCGACCTTTTTGTACCTTCAGTCGGCAAATTGGAACCTTTTTTTTGATGCAGTTGTCAAAATTGGACATGTTGGCATGTTAGAGAATTTGAGGACATTTTCTTTTTTTTTTGTCGACAAGACCCGTAACCTTGATACCTACTTTAACACTTGATATCTACTCGCGCCAGCCTTGTATGGTTTACCATTTAAAGACTAAAACCATTAAAAGAACTATATTGAAAAATTTATTTGCCAATTATATTGAAGGTATACTGGACTAATACTGATGCGTCAAGTCGCATTTTTACTTTTCAAATACATACATTTATATATATACGAACTTTTTTTCATTTAAGTTTTCATATGAATTAACTTTTGAAGAAATAAATTTTTCTATGTTTTTATAAAAGTTAATTTGTTGTAAAGTGTAAAAAATTCCAAAATTCCACAGGGTATATTCAGCAAACATACTCAAGTGCGACGTAGAAGAATTTGATCGATTTATTATTAGCTTTTTTTTCCATTCGCTCCCAGTGCAGAAAAACTTGTTTCAATAAAAAGGCGGTTAACTTCATTTTTTTCAGTTTTCACTTTTAACATAAAAAAAGTTATTGTGTTTAATTAACATAAAAAAAACAAAGCATGCCTAAAAGACGTTATAACGTACTTAAAAGTTTGAAAGAAAATAATGTAGAAACTGAACTTCAGTCTATGATACTGACGCAGGAATTGAAGTTTAATTCAAAAGTTTGCCGACAAGTTAATCATTTTACTGTGAGCAAAGGAAGTAAACAAACAATCTTTTATCAACAATTCGGGAAGGAAAACATTTTAAAAAAAAGAAAAATGGCTGACGGCGACGAGAATAAGGTGAATATTTTTAATCCTTAATAATGTTGAAAAAATACACGAAAAAAAAGGTTTAATAAATATATCCTTATAAATTTTTTAAACCAATAAATGCTTTATTTTAGTTTTGTCTTATAAAGTTCGAAATTTCCATTCGTTAATTAAAATACTTTATGTCACCTAGATTACTAAACCGAACATCGGAGAGGATGTTCAACATTTACTTAATGATCAAATACGTATTAGAGAAGGTGCAATGAAGCTAATTTCTGCATGTAGTACACTTAATCAAGCGTTAGAAGCAAGTAAAAATTTGCTCACGATTAATGCAAGAATTCTTGGACTAATGAGTGCATTGCAAAAACAAAAACAAGAATGTGTTTGGCAAGAATATAATAGAAGTAAAAGGTAATAATGGTGGTGATACGTTGGTATTAAAAAGATATTATTATTGTCCATGAATAGAAGGTTACAAAAAAACTTCTTTTTGTGGGTTTAGTGTTCAAAATTCCTTTTATACTTTTGTACTAGAGCTCTGTGGAACTTTAAAATTTTACAGTAAGAAAAAACAGGACTTTAGGAGTTCTAAAATTAAAAGTTTTCTAAATTTTTGTGCTTTGAAATCCTTTATAGTTTTATATAATTTAAAATTTTCAAAAGCTTCAAGACACTACAGTCCAGATATAAAATGACAAATATTTGACACAATCAGATATTTCAAATTAAGATATTTGCTTTTGTGAATTATTACACTACCAGGTGTAAATGCATCATTCCAATGTTGATATAAATTAAGCAACACATTTTTTATAACAGTCACTAATGCATAAGTTGTAAAAACAGCTGAAATACTGCATTAACATTTAATTTGTTGAATTATTAACAGATATTTAGCAATAACAGCAATTATTTTAATAATATTTTCACTTAGTTATATACTTATTATCCTATGTCAAAGGAAGGATGTTAACCACATTAGACAAGGTGGCAAGTATCCTTTTTACGCAAGAGAGCACATTGTTAGCCATTCTATAGAAATTTTTTTTTGGTTAAATAAGGGTATAAAATAATAGATATAAAAAATGGATCATTTAAAGAGGATTGAACCGCAGAAGTTAAATGATTTAAAAAGTTATTTAATGTTTTTTACTGAGAATATTTTTATTTTGACAAAATGCCTAATATTTTTGCAGTGAAAATTAGATGTGTTATGACACAAAATTGAAAATGGTTTTTGGGTGATATTGATTTTTGAACAATTTATTAAATTATTTAATTCAAATTGCTTTTAATCAAAAGGCTCTAATCAATATTTTGTTTTCAATTTCTACTTTCAATTTCCTTTTTATATTTATTTTTTTAATGCTATTTCAAAAACAAATATCACAGAAAGAACAAAACCAAGATTTTTTTGCTATTTGAAACAGTTATGTGATTATTTTTAGAAATTTCTGAGCTATTGTTTATACTAAAGTTTTAAAAACTAGAGTAAAAAATCAAAAAGAAATCATAAAAATGTATCAAGCTTCAAAGCATAAAAAAGCCCTCTTTGCTTATGAAGCTTTCTTAAATAAAAAAAATGCAAAAGAGTTAAAAATTAAGTGTTTTTTTGTCTGACATTAAGTTCTTTTTGTTGATGTCAAATTCCTTTTGGCTGAACGGCTAGCAATGCTAAAGCTAAATTTAAGATCTAGATTTTTAGTAGAAGTCAACAATGAGAGCGTCAACTAATGTAGTTTATTCTCTATATTGTTTCTAATTGGAAATTAAGTAATTTATACTCAGGAATTCTTTCAGAGCTGTTCCTTTTTAATTCAAGTTTATTCAATGCCTTTCAAACTTTTTAATAATAGGTCTTTATGGTAGAGCACTTCTTAGTGTAGTTGAAATGATAGTTCAAGCTTATTTTGATAAATTCTTCACATGTAAACCAGTACAACCTGCCACATGTCTTGCTGCCTATTAGGGCTTGCTTTTCTAGACAGGCTAGGAGAAGTTGACTCTGACATAAAGTACTCCTTGTCTTAGGGCTCTTAGTATGGGGGAGGGGGATTGAGAGGTGTTTAGTATAAAAGTATTTAGCCACTAATTAAAAAAATATTCCTAAGTAATGTCTGTTTTTCTAATTTATCACAGTTAACAAATACTTTAATTAATATTTTAAAAAACACTTTAATAAATAAAACTAAATGTTTTAAAATAAATAACAATTTTAAAAAAACCTTCACTGTCTTCTCTTTATCCATAATTTGCCAGCTAATCAATAGAAAAGTTAATTTATTTTTTTTAAACATAAAAGGGTGTATGCATAGGGAAGAGGGTATAGTATCCCCCTATGCATACACATTCTAGCTTTTATAGCATTGGCTTTGAGTAAAGTGGACGTGTATTTCAAGCACCGCTTTTTGTAGGTTTGCAAAAACAGGTTTTATTATATTAATAATTATTATTAAATACTATTCTTTAATACTACTTATTTAGTGTAAGGCTTGTTTTTTATGGACTTACTAAAGAGGAGGGGGCCTGGAGTACATGTCTGCTCTGACTAAAGTTAATTTGTTTAGTTCGTAATTTAAAAAATAGCTGCAGGTATGTGTGTACGTACTAAAACAAGTTTTTTTTACAAATAAAAAATAAACTATGGCTCAACTGCAATTTGATATCACAATCCATATCATCGGGTCTTATCAAATCACCCACTCAGCTGCGCTAACTTCTTACATAGAGTGTAAACTAAATTTTGGTGCATATATGTCTTGAAAATTGGGATCCGGTGCTGAAACCAAGACCTTTGGGATCTTTTCCGTAAAGTATTTAGGGGAGAGGGATTTGCAAAATGTCTTCTGAGTAGGATTGGCAAACACATTCAAAGTATGCATGCTCTAATTTAAAAAATATTTTTTTAATTTATATATTTTTTAATTTATAACTTTTTTAAATTCATACAAAAGGGGAGGGGTTTAAATTTCAAAAGAGTATGTACTTTTTAGAATACTTGGCAACCGGGGGCGAAAGAGGGTCAAATTTCAAAGTTATTGGTGTACATGCTTTATGAACGACTCCTTATTGCCTCTCTCATCGTTCTTTATCATTCTATTTTCAAAGACCGCATCTATTTTAAAGTTATTTTCTGTTATGCTTAGTTACTAGTGATGTGCCATCGGCAAAGGCCGATTGAGGCTTATTATTGGGTTTAATGTATGTATATAAAGGTAATATTCTAATATTAGGAATGCAACTTGCATATATAAGGTGTGCCTATTCACCAGTTTGGTTTGGCTTAATAGCCAATACCGATGGATCGGCCAATGCCGATTAATCGGCCAATGGCTAAACCGATTAATTGGTTGCTGGCTACCAATAGCATAGGCTAGCAGGTCGAATCACTTCTGATGAATAGGTACATGTTAAATATGTAATTTAAAACTTAATATTATTATAATACCCTTAAATAAATACATTAAACCTATTATTAGCCACAATTGGCATTAGCCGATGGCACATCACTATTAGTTACGAAAAAGATATTTGGTAAGGTATGATGCTGTAATTTTTATAAAGCAAATCGCTAGGTGATTTATATTGAAAAATTGAGTTTGATTTGATGCAATTTTTTATTGGTTTATCATATAATTTAAAAAAAAGTTCGTTTTCTGCAAACTGCCAATGCGGCAATGCCAGTGTTGTTTTCCAGAAAACTTTGTTCACTTTTGTTTAATGAGTTCACTCCCAAGATTAAAAACAATCAATATTCAAGTTAAGAGGTAACAAAAAGCAAAGAAAATAATTAAGGAGCAAGAAAGCAATTTAAAAGAAGACTTAAAAAAATGTAAACTGTATGAGACAGAAAAACCTTCGGATTTAATATGATTTAAGGATTCCAATTGAGTTTTTGTTGCAATAAAAGTTTTTTGAAATTTTTTATATTTCAAATAGACTGAAATTTGAATGGCTAATAATAAAATTTAAAAGTTCGGTAGTTTATTTGTTTTTGAATAGATTAAATAATAAATTAACTTTCCTAAAAGTTAATAAATAAAGCTTCTATTTATTTAGTTTCTCTGCACCAAGTCGTTCTGAATCATGTACTGGACAAATAGCAATATCAGGTATTTAAAATTTTAAATAAGAAACTAAAACATTAAATATTTTCTAGAATATGTTATGCAGATATTAATTTAATATAAATTATTTAATCATAAAAAATAGATATACGTGTGCCTGTTATGTGGAAGGATAATGTACATTTTACAGGAAGAACTGGTGGTAAGTTATTTAATAGTTTATAAATTTTTTTTTTACATCTTTGCTTCCAACAAGGCTTCAAGCAACCATTATAAGAGTTGGAAGTTACTGGAAGAGAAAAGATGAAGTTTGTAAAGCAAGATAACAGTTGACAGACGACTTAAAGAATTGTAAATTGTATGAATCAGGAAAGCAAGATGAAGGAAGCGAATTCCAAAGAACTTATTTTTGAGGAAAAAAACTAGACAAATAAGAGTTTTTGGAGCACTTAGGAACAGTCACTGTTAAAGGATGAGACTTAATTGAATGATGAGTAACATGAGAAAGAATTTTAGTAGATTGCACAAGAGACACTAGCACTTTAGAACAGTACCCATTATAGTTTTTTTTCATAACATTATGAAGATGTGATAATGTTTGGAGGTTGGCTGCAAGAGCAGGTCAACTATGTTTACAATGCGTTTTTGCACCTTGTCTAAAAGAGAAAAGGCATCATTAGAAGAACTGCCCCAGATATGTCAACAGTATTCCATACAAGGATGGATTTGAGATTTATAGAAATAAAGAATAGAATCCGGTGTAAGAAAGTGTCAAGCACAATAAAGAGATGCAATCTTAGCAGATGGTAAATTTGCAATGGATTAGATATACGGGTCTGCATTTAGCCTGATCATACACACACACAAAAAAAGGTAGAAATTTTTTATCTTGAGACAGGATATGTGATATACCGTTAATAAGTGTATAATTTTCTATCTTTTAAAGTAGAAAGTTATATTAAAAACAATGATTTGTCATTTTTTTTCAACAATTTTCTACCTTAATTGTGTAATTTTATGTTAGGTTTTATAAACATTTAAGTTTTTAACAAATGGCTTTATTTAGGAAAAATTACCTTAGCTTTACAAAGAAAAAAACAATTGTTTACAGTTGCACTATTGCGTCTAAATTTAGTATATGTCGGATCTAAAATCACAGACCTAAACACAATTTAGGTGCGCTTTCCACATGTTTTAAAACCTACAACTGCATCTGTGATTTTAAAATAATTTTAAAGTAATCTCTTGCCTTAAAAAAACAAGAAAAATTTTTTGTGTGATAATTTGTAGGTACAACTTTAAAGAAGTTGATATATTATCTGACATAAAGACAGAATTTGGTTGAAGTATTGATTTAATTCATTAGAATTCTTTTATAACGCAGGTTTGCCATAATTTTGTTTTCTGAAAATAAATAATAATTTCCAGTACAAATTATTTCACTGTGGAGTCAAATATAACAAAAATATTCTCATTCAACAGAATTACCATATTGAATAAATGAGTGCATATTTTAAAACTGTTTGATTTTCAATTTTTTGTTTGAATTTCTTGAAATAGTGATAAATACTTAGCAATATAATGTGCTATAATAATTTCAGAAAAGACTTCCTAGCATCACAACATTAACAAAACTATCAAAAATAAAATTTGTTAATGGAGATTTTTTCCAACTTTACAAATATTAGACATTAAAATTGCATTTTTCTATTAGATAAAGTTCATGACAATTTTATGTTGCAGTACCACAGAGATAAGATTATGTAAAAGCGGTTAAAGATCCAATTTTTTGAGTGTTATGGTGGTACTCTGGTGGACCAAAATGTTTATGTAAAATACTTCTTTAAAGTGGTTAAAATCAATTCAAATTATTATTTTGAACAAAATTATTTTTTTTAATTGCCACAAAAGCAGCAGTTGGTCATGTTGCATCTATAGTTTTTATGGTTACAGGGTAAATCAGGTCTTTTTCAAGAAATTTGAGTTGGATTAGATGGCAAAATTCAGAGGCAATTATAAGATAGCATACCTTGATGAACAAAATAGATTATGAAAATTTTGTACGCTTTTCAAATCTTGGCCAAAAATGGATAATCAAAAAAAATATTTTTTTGATAACTGATTTCACATTTTAACAATGTAGCTAAACTTCCTGATGTTGTTGTGTTCCTTGAACCAATTAAAAAGCAAGAAGTTTTAACTAAACCAATTAAAAAGCATGAAGTTTCAACTTGTCTGAAAGTATTTTTTAAAGAAACAAAATACTTTCAGACTGTGCTATAAAATGTCATCTACAGTTAAAGGATGTCAACAATATTATTTTGTTTCTTTCAAAATAGAATTTTGGAGAGTTGTTGATACCCACAGTCTTTATGCAGATGTATGTGTGTGTGATCCAAAGTGAGCTGCAATTTTCTCTTCTGATTTTAATTTTCAAAAGTTGTTTAAGTTTGGAAACAAGGCTAAATAATTGTTTTTTTCTCAATAAGTTTGATTGAAAAGTATTACAAAATATACTTTTAGAAAAAGTCTCTCATTACAATCATAATTGTAATGGGTTGCAGATTTGTCAGTTATATTTATCTACAAATCATAAACATGTTTATCCAGGAACATTTTTTAGCATGATTTTTTAAAGGAGAAATTTAGAAAACTCACACAAGAATCATACAGTGCATAATTTATTACTCTACAACAAATACTATAGAAAGTTGTTATTGTAAAGATGAACTAATTTTACGCAACTGTAGTAATAGTTTTGGCTTTATTATGTTATAGCATTCTTGTGAAGGATGTGGTTTTTACTTAAGCAAAAAAAGTTTTCGATATTTGATAACTTATCAGAATTAGAAAGTATGTTATCTATAGCTGTCAAAATGACTCTGATTACATAGCTGGGTGTATTGTTTAAAATGACTCTGATTTACATAGCCGAGTGTATTGTTTAAAATGATGAAGACTCAGGTGAATTGTACTTTTATAATGAGGAATTCTGATATTTTATAAGGAAAAACAATTGTTGAGATTGATTGTGCCTGGTGATTTTGTATGTCATTGGGTAGTATATTGCTAAATAATATATCACCATTTTGAGAATACTTATTAAGTTACTTATAAATACTCATAAAGAATACTCATTAAACAAACCACAAACATAGGCCAGGTGAATAGAAATAAGCAATTGCTTTTACTCAATAATTGGTCAGCTTTACATAAATAAAAACTTTGCAAATCTGCTTAAGTTTTTATTCACATAAAGCTGAACAGTTACTTAGTAAATTGCTCAACTTTACGTGAATAAAAATTTGAGCAAACTGCTAATGTTTTCATTTATGTAAAGCTGACCAATTACTGAGTAAAAGCAATTGCTCATTTTTATTCACCCGACCTTAAATATTATGCAGTTCTCCTTACATTTTTCAAACACTTCATAAGTGCAAGTTTGTCCCAAAAATAATTAAAATCTAGGATTTTGTGTGTGTGTGTGTGTGTGTGTGTGTGTGTGTGTGTGTGTGTGTGCACGTGTGATTGATTTGATACCTAATGGCACAATAAACAATCCTAAATGAAACTTCAGTCTGAAGACTGATAGCTTTTGCTTTTAGTACATAGTTTCAGTATTGCTAGGTTTGTTAATAGACAAAGAAATAAGAGTTTGTTTTCCAAACAATTGGATTGGTTATCTATTTGGTATAGAAGTTATGAGAAAATGATATTATAAAAATGTAGACTTTGAAATGATATAAAACAATTGTATGTTTAAAACATACAGTTGACATTTTTCATTTATTTATTTATCTTCTTTATTTCTATTTATTTATCTAAAGGCTTTGTAAAACATAAAATCTTCTAATACATATGCTATTTATTTCAAATAAGTTTTTAGTGACTTTTTTTTTAAATACATTGGTAAAATATTACCTAAGTGTAAAAATGGCATAAATTTTGCAAAAATGAAAGGAAAAAAAAAATACATAGTATCAAATATAAAAATCTGAATTCAGATATCTTTTTCGTATAAAAATCTCAATTCAGATTTTTTTTTTGCATGAATTAAATATTTAAACACTTCAAGATTCTTAATATTTATAAATGAGTTTAAAACTCTTTTACAAATATTAAGACGCTTACCAAAGTAATAATAAACTGTATTATTTAAAATGTCTTAATATTCAGTTCTTTTTTTTTTAATAACAATTTATTGAAATCAAAAAAACAATTTTTTAAAATTAAGATCAGCTGTTTTATGCTTTTGCATTGATTCGATGTGGTAACGAAGTTAGAGACACTCCACTATACGAAGTAACAAGCACTGATACAGATATGTACTTTGATGAACCTCTTGTGTTGTGAGTTATTTTATTGATAATTTTTAAAAGTTTTTCCTAGATAATTTTTGATAATATTTAATAGCCATAATAAAAATATCTTTTATAAAATATTTTATTTATATACTATAATATTTTCTTAAAATGTTTTTTGTTCCTAAAAAATATTAAAAAACTGTGTATAACTTTGCCAATTATATGATTGATTTTAAGGATACAAAAGATACAAAAAATTGAAATTTTATATCTTTAAAATTATCCTTAAATATGTAAAGTATAACTGTCTATAAATAAGATAAATCTAATTTGTTTTGTGAATGTTTTTTTGCAGATTTAATCTTGACGTTAAACATTAACTAAAAGAATTATAATATAATTTTTTTCTAAACTAATTTACTTTCAATAAAGCTCTATTTAAGTTAAACTGATACACTTTCAACAAAGCTGCACACAACCATTGTTTAAGTTGAGAGTTACTTGAATATAAAGAAGAGAGTTAAACTAGAATATAAAGGAAGAGAGTTCTAAAGCATGTTTAAAGGGAAAAAAGGAAAAGGTATAATTTTTTTGAGTATGAAGAGCAATTACAGTAAAGAATTGTAACTTGGCTGAATGGCGAGTCATGCAAACTGCGTTTTATTTGTTGGAACGAAAGAAAATTACTTGCTTGTACAAGTAAGCAGTGACTGCTTTAAAAATTTTAGAAACAAGAAAGAGATGCAACCCTTCACCGATGACAACATTCCATACAAGGAAGATTTATTGAGGTAGAGAACAGAATCAAGATACTAGGTACTCATCATCTCTCTACTCTGATTGTTTTCCTAAGTACCCCGAATCTATATACCTGAAATTTTCAGAGATGATTGAAAAGTAATTGATTTAAAATTATTTTTAAAAAAATCAGAAGTTTTGTAAAATTTCTGAATTTGTAAAAAATCAGGGGGTCGTTTGACAAACTAAAGGCTGAAAATGTAATAGACTCGAATTAACATATTACTAAAAGTATAAGTAAAAAAGAAAATAATAAAATATTTAAACCACCGTATTTAAACCGTCATAAATTTTATACTCTCAATAAATTAATTATACGTTTTTAAAATAAAATGTTTAATTGAACATTTTATTTTTAAAATGTATTGTTATTGTAATAAGCTATATGAAATAACAATAAAACAATACTGCGAAGTTTTTTTAGTCAATATTAAAAGTTTTTGTTAAAATAAAAGAATGCCACTACGTTGTTTTATTGCTGTTTTATGCAGTTAACAAGATTAAAAACATAAAACGCTTTAAAATAATCAAAGTAAATAAATAAAATTATTACAATTAATAGTAGTAGTAATAGTAATGCAATAATAAATTAGAATTGATGAAAAGGTTACCATTGTAAAACGTTAAACCTAATATTTTTGCAAAACTTATTTGCTAAATTTATTAAATATCATATTCTTTCTAGGCTTATTGCTTCTTGATCTAGCAGACTAATAAAAATTTAAGTATAAATAATATTTTTTATTCAAAGAGTTTTTTAAGTTAGTGTTTTTCATCAACTGATCAATATTAAAAAAAGATATTGTGTTTTTCATATTCTATTTGAAACTTCTCGTTAAAATAAGATTTACTAAGAAGCTTTATGACATATAAAAAATATTATAAAAACTTATAAGAAATAAATAGAAATATTGCTATGGATAATATTTAATTTTTAGGCTCATTTTGGGCAGTTGTTTTGTTGTTTCTGGTAGGAGTTTTCTTTATCTATGTCAAAACAGATAAAAAAATTAGCTTTTCAAATTGACTCAAACAGGTTTACAGCTTTTTATATGATTGTTTTTGATTTGCCTTCTACCTATCTTGTATATGTTGTTTTTTTACTGTTTCCATATTGTCCAGTCCTTCAATTTAACATTGTTGACCTTTCTGTGTATAAGAGTGGAGAACTATTCTGTTCTCTAGTATTTTTATTATTGTTAGTGCATCCAAATAGCTGATGTCATACAGATAGTCAAGCTATTCTATGATTTTCTTTCTCTATCTTGTGTCCTTGAGTTGTTCCGCCATTATTAGACTTTATTTAGTAAGTTTTGCTTTCAATTTGTTGATGCACTAGGATGCTTGAATGCCTGTTCCAACTCTTTCCCTGAACATAGACACAGTTTTGATTGTCAATTGACTAGCATCTTAAATTGCTAGTTTCTTTATGTTGTGGAGATACAGAAAGTGACCATTGGTTTAGGAATTTAATGCTAGCTTTGCACCTAGAATCTCATGGTCATATGAACCAAGTAAATACTTACTTGTTTTCTGGTTTTCATGTTAAACAATGAAACAAGTAGTATAATTGTTAACTAATTATTATAAACAGTGTTGATTAAAATGATTAGTCAGTACATCTAGTGCATCAATACAAGTTACATGCTTCCAAATAGCGGTTTAAGTATTGTGTTGCAGGAGAAGAAAAAAAATTTTGAATTTTTTTTTTTATAACTTACATTTACTGTTTTTTAATTTGATATATGGCTTATTCTACAGGTTTACTGATGCTTTATAGCATAATTAATTGCATTCAAGCTATAGATTATATAAATTCAAATCAGCTCAAAAGCTTTGTATATGTAGATTTTATTCAAATATAATTTTTTATAATCTTTTCTTTCACTTGACCAGAACTTTTCATTAAGTAACTTGTCCACAAATTTGATTTTAATCTGTTACATCATTAACTTATTCCTGTAATGCTGTATATGCAATAATACAATTGCTTGTACAATAGTACGTTCTCATTACATCATTGCTCATATTCTTTCTACGCTCTACTAAAATTATGTTTACATCATAAAAAATTTTTTATTTGTATGTAAATATTGTTTAAATTTTTTAATTTTTATCCTTATTGATATAGTAGTGTAGTTTGGTGGATGTAATAGGTGTCATTTTAAGGCACAGCGAACAGGGTTACTAGTTCAATTACTACTAAGGGTGTTCTTTTTTGAGTGGTCAACCATTCCAGGTAGGACCAACTTGATTTTCAAAAATTTGTCAAATATGAATCACCCTAATATACATATATATACATATATATACATATATATACATTTATATACATATATATACATATATATACATATACAAAAAAAGTTGCATTTTGTTGTCTCTATTAATGATATGTAAAAGAAATGTAATAAAAATTTGATTTAGTTTTGCCAACTTTAACTTGAATTTTACTATATTAGGTCAAAATGATGCTATTTTACAACAGTTGTATAATTGCAGAATAAAAGCATTAAGATTTAGGTTTTTTGATGATTCATGTTAATAATATTTTATTAATAGTATACAGAACTTTGCAAAAGTTTAGAGCACCCTACGAAATATTAGACAAAAAGCTGTTAGTGTTGTTTGTTGACTTCCGATAACATGATCCTGTACTTCATTATAAGATATATACTTGTATATATTACATTTAAATTACGTTGTTTGTTTTTTTGTTTTAGTTTAATTAGTTAAAATTGAAAATAAAAATGGCTACTGTTAAAACAAGAAGTGAAACTGAACATGGTATACTTGGACAACCTAGACCATTCCAAACAAATCAACTGCCAACTTCTGCTGATGTTTTCAAAGCATATGACTATTTATTAAAAAATAACAATTGCGCAAGTGTTACTGAAAGAGCAACAGTCATAGCTAATGAAATTAAAGCACTGTACAACAAAGCAAGTATTCCTACCATTGCAGTCAGCAGCTTAGTTATTCGCATAAAGAGACTAATTAACAAAGTACATGAGCTTCGTAAATACTCTGATCGCAAGAAGTCCTCTGCAACATTTAAATCAAGTTTACAGATGTTAGACCAACTATTCGATATTTGTCTGTGTAAGTGTTTTAATAAAGGTGTTCGAGAAAGGTCAGCTTGTTCATGTCCACTGCCAAAAAAAATTCCAACACTTGAATGGGAGTTCTGGATAGATCAAAAAACGGTACGGAAGATGGTAATAGGAAAAGTAGACAAAGAAGAAACAATTAAGCTGCAGAAGAGAGAAAAAAGAGGAAGTAAAACATGCAATTTACCGATTACAGATAAGAAAATGAAGTTTGATAAAGAAATTGATCCAAATGAAACATATTGTAGTGATAATGAACAGTCAAAGCCATATGAAGAATTTTTGCCAATTGAGATGTCAGATGGTAAAGTGATGTCAAGTTATGAAGTGATGTCAAGTGATAATGAGATGTCAAGTGATGAAGAGTTGAAGGTTTACAACACTAAACAATATCCTGAGTTGTGTAAGGCCATGGATAGGTGTAAAATCAGTAACAGGGATGCTTGCCTAATAGCAAATGCTGTACTAAAAGAAATAGATCTTATAACACCAGAGAATGCTATTGATCCAGCAAAACTTTGTCGTCAAAGAAATATGTGGAGGAAAAAAGAAGTTAAGAAGCATGCTGCTGAAGTCCAAAAAATACTTTGCATTGGATTTGATGGAAAGCAGGATATCACTTCCGTTAAAACAAGTGGTATCCAACGAAATTTCAAAGAAGAACATTATGTGATAGTGTCATTTCCGCAAAACAAATATGTCAATCATGTCACGCCACAAAGTAGTAAAGCTGTTGATATTGCACAAGAGATATTATTGAGCATCAACAACATCAAATCATCAGACACTTTAGCAGCAGTTGTTTGCGATGGTTCTGTGAATAACACAGGTCAACATAATGGAGTAATCAGAAAATTAGAAGAAGGTCTTGGGAGAACATTGCAATGGTTGGTCTGCTTGTTACATGCAAATGAACTACCTTTTAGAAAATATTTCTCTGTTGTGGATGGTGGATGTTCAACAGGTCCAGCTACTTCAACAGGTAAAATAGACATTGCACTTGATTTTGATCCAAAAGATTTAGATATTGTGAACTTTAAACATATACCTGGTAAAGTTGAGGATGTAAGTTTTGATGTCAAGAAAGATTTAAGCTCTGATCAGATATACCTTCTAAAAGCTTGCTTAGCTGTTCAGCAGGGATACACTGCTTGTGATCAAATATTGTTCCTCCAGACTGCTATGCCAGGAAATCTGAACCATGCAAGGTGGCTAACAAAGGCCAATCGTATTTTACGTTTGTATATGTCTAAGGAAAATCCTTCAAAATGATTGCAAAGAATTACAAGATTCATCGTAAATGTTTATGCGCCATCGTGGTTCAACATAAAGCGTCATTCTTCCTGTCTTGATGGAGCAAGAAACTTCTTTTATCTTATGAAGCAGTGCTATGAACTAGGGAAAGAAGAATGGAAAATTCTTGAACTAGTGTTGCAAAACAACTGCTATTTTGCTCATCCTGAGAACATTCTTATTGGAGGAGTTACAGATGAAAATGTATCAATTTGTCAGTTTTCGTGTGACAAAATAATTGACGCACGAGCTACATCACAAAGTAGCAAGATACGTGTCTTTGATAAATCATTCATAAAAATGATTGACTGGTCTGTTGCTATTGCAACACCACCACCGCTTTTATCAACTGTTTCTAATGATGATCTTGAACATTTCCAGTTCCACATTGATGTCTTGAGTGGTATTCCATGCCATTCTCAGGCAGTTGAACGTACTATTAAAGACATCTCAGCAACAACTATGAAAGTTTTTGGGCACAAATCACGACATGGAATGATTTTGCAGTGTCGTAAATCTCGAGCAGAATTACCGAAAATTGACTCTAAATCTGACTTCTTGAGCCATAACAAATAGCAAATAACTGAAACAAATTGCTGTTATGTGTTGCCTACTACACACTGACTATTTCTCCTTTAACAACTACTTGCATTTTAAAATTTAATGTAACAAGATGTTGAGTAATGGAATATAGCATTAAACCACGTGTATTTACATTATACGATTATACAGTAATTTTAATTCCCAAAGTTGCAGATCCAAGACACGCTTCAATTTTATTTCAAAAGGAGTTTTTTTCATAAGTAGACTGTAATGCAACATTTTAGTAATGTTTCACAGCCCCAACTTAACATTTACATCATAATGACCCACCCTAATATATATATAATATATATATAAATTTATATTTATATATATATATAAATATATATATAAATTTATATATATATATATATATATATATATATATATATATATATATATATATATATATATATATATATATATATGTTCATTTGTTTTTTTTGAACTGATTAGCAAAATTATTTAACAAATATGAGTAAATGTTCCAGGTAACAAGCGAAAAACTATTCAAACTAAGATGAGTAAAATATATTTTTTAGTTAAATTTTCTCAAATATTTTAACTTTTTCTCTAACAATTTTCTGTGTTAGAGAAAAATTAAAATATTTGTTAAAATTTAACAAATAAATATATTTTACTCATCTTAGTTTAAATAGTTGTTCTTTCGTTACCTGGAACTTTTACTCATATTTGTTAAAAAATTTTGCATATCAGTTCAAAAAACTCAAAAAAGAACATATATACAGGTACCAAAAAAAGTTTAGAACCACTTAACAATTTTGCGTAATTTTATTATTTTTTCAATGTATGAAACTAATATTGAACTTTGATAATAAATTATATATATATGACACGCAAATGAATTGAATTCAAATGAAAATAAATACATTTTAAACATGGCTTACTATATAACAGGCCTTTCCAACGCGCGGCTTGCGTAAAAAACTGGAGGCAAGATAGTTTTATATTTGAAAAACTAACAAGCAATTTTACAAAATAAATACGGGGGTGGTTTTTTTTGGTAACAATAATAATTATAAAACAATAATAAATAATTATTATAAAATTAACAAATTAATTTTTATTTAAAATTTTTTTAAATAAAATTAATTTAAGTTGAATATATATATATACATAAGGTAATATTTGCATAAAATTTACAATAACCAAACACCCGTAATTATTTTAACTAACTTCTAAATTTAAAAAAAAAAAGTTAGTTAAGAGGTGAAGGATTAAGCAAAGGATTTAATTTAGTATTTAAAAAATGGTTCGTCGATGTTGTGTAACAAATTGCAATGGCAATTATAATCCTCAGAATAGAGTTAAAACATTTAGACTTCCAAGAAACATTGAAGAACGAAAACGTTGGATTGTTATAATACCAAGAGATAATGTTCCTGATACTAATAACACCGTAGTATGTGAAAGACATTGGCCCAAAAATTATACAACTGTTACTGATTATGGAAAGCTGAGACCTCGTGATGCTCCGTCAGTATTTGATTGTATAAAGCCAAGCTTATATCCTACTGTACCCATGCCACTTAGAAAAACATCAAAAAGTCTTAATAGTGTTCGCTGGCAAGAAAAGGACAAGTTAGCAATATTTAATTCACAAGAAAAAATAGAAAGTATTAATGTTTTATATGAAAAGTTAAAAACTAATGAATTTAATTTTGCTATTATTAATTATTTATGCAATGATATATTATATATTCAGTCTTCAGACTTTTTAAAGGAAAGTGCTGTTGCTAGATTTCTACTCTGTATATATAAAGATCTCACTTTTGAAGCATTTCATTGTGGAGTTAAAATTAGTGTTATGACTTTATCATCTAACCGAGTTTATATTATGAACAAATTTTCTCATATTTAAGAAGCATTAAGATTTTTAAATTGTTGTGAAATAACACCCAAAAAAGAAGTTGTATAACAACAAATTTTGTCAATGAATAAAACATGTATTAGGGAAAAAAAGTATCCAATTGAAACAATTGTGCGAGCATTTGAGTATTTTTCTCTTTCACAATCAGCCTACAATCGCATCAGAGAAGATTTTGAACTTCCGAGTTTACGTACTTTAGGAAGAATTACATCTAAATGTAAATCTTTAGAGGATACCACTTATATCAGACATATTTTCTCTAATCTTAGAGATGATAGACAAAAAACGTGCATTTTACTTCTTGATGAGGTTTATGTTAAACCAATGTTGCAGTATCATGGTGGCATAGTATTTGGTACATCAGTTAACAAACTTCATCTGTTAGCAAACACAGTACTGAGCTTTTTGGTTGTAACATTGTTTAATGGACCAAAATTTGTTTACAAAATATTACCAGTCAGAGAACTTGATGCTGAGTTTCTTTTTGAACAGACAACCCTGATTCTTGATGCAATTAAAAATAATGGGGGCAATGTTGTTGCTATTGTCTGTGATAGTAACAGAGTCAATCAGAAGTTTTATAACTTTTTTGAAAAAAAAGAAGCATGGTGTACTAAAGACAATATTTTTCTTTTATTTGATTATGTTCATTTATTAAAAAGTATAGGTAATAACTGGATCACAGAAAAAACTCAAGAACTTGAATTTTATATTGATGGAGAAAAAAAAATAGCACGGTGGGTTGATATTATTAATTTGTACAAGCTTGAAATGAAAAACATTGTTAAAATGTCTCAATTAATAGAAGTTTCTGTTTATCCAAAGCCAATTGAAAGACAAAAAGTTATCACTTGTCTGCAAGTGTTTTGCGATGAAACATTGTCAGCATTAAAAAGTCATCCAGATCTGCATGAAAATGAAGGGACAATTATTTTCATTACTAAAGTAGTTGAATTTTGGAAAATTTGTAATGTTCACAGTCCTTATGCAGACATTTGTTTGAAAGATTCTAATCGAGCTTCTATTGCTTCTGCTAATGATGACAATTTAAGCAAAGTTTCTGCAATGGGTGATTTTGCAATACAAATGAAAAAAATAGAAAAAGGAAAAAGAGTCAAATTACTAACAAGAGACACTGCTAATTGTTTACCTCAGACCTGTTATGGTTTGGTTCAGTTGTCAAAATATCTTTTAGATACAACTCATCAGTATGTACTATTAGGCAACTTTACTACAGATCCATTAGAAAAGCTCTTTGGAAAATTAAGACAAGGCTCAGGAGGAACTTATTTTATTTCCGTTCAACAAGTTCTTGAAAAAGTAACTATATACCGTACAAAGTTGCTATTAAAGTTTGAGAAAGTTCAGATGTGTTAGCCATCTAGGTTCAGATCACTCTTGTCCAAAATGTAAATTTTTACCAAGCGAGGGTATTTGCAACGTTATTGACAATTTACCTGCTCTGTGTGATTCATTGACTGTTGATATTAAAATGTCATTAGTTTATATTGCTGGGTACATTATTCATGAAGATGAAAATCCAGATGACACCTTTTATTTCTATGAAGCGTATAGAAATTTTGTAAAGGACATAAATCGAGGAGGTTTAACAATTCCTGGTGACAAAGTTTGTCAATGGGCAACTTACTGTTACATTCTTTTTTATGAAGTATATAATGACACTTGTCGGTCATCACTGTGTAACCTCCTTATGATGCTATCAGAATTTTATTCATTAGGTATGCAAAGACATCATGGATTAACAATGACAAATATTTTATTTAATAATTATTGTCGATTCTATTCACCTCGTTCCCACAAGGAGCCAAAGCAGAAGTTGATAAAACTCAGCGCAAAGTAAAATTTTTGAAATGTTTTTAAGAAAAACTGTAAAATAGTGTTTAATAAAATATCTAAAAAGCTTGTATTTACTTTTTATTCTCTAAGGATTTTATCTCTTTTTTTCTCAAAAATTTATTTTTAATACTTAAAAAACCCATTAATAAATTTTGTGGTAAATGCTAATATTAAATTATAGCAAAATATAAATCTATATATACTAAATTGTTTAAACATAATTAGTTTTAGATATATTTAAGTTAATTTAAAATTTTTATAAATGTTATTCATTAGTTATATTACAATGTTAGTTATAAACAAAATTAAAAAAAAAAAAAGAATAATAAATTTCATTTTTTATAAGTTACTTTTAGTAGATATCATACAAATATTATATTCATGCGAAAATCACCTAACTGAAAATGTAAACTACTGCATAGTAATATTTTTAATCTTGCCTCAATTACAGGCCTTGTTACGAGATTTCGCTGCGTAGCGAAAACGCGTAACGCATTTTTAAGTAACTTAACTCAGCAAATATATTTTGAATCGTTAGAAGTTATATTGCGTCACTAGCGTCTTTACAAGTACCGCATTGTAATTAGGCCAGGAAAGTATTGCTGATGGAATTGGTATCAAACCTTATTAAATTGGAAGAATGAACAATTTCCTTGATGTCATTCCAGTTTGTCTGAAACCGTTTGAATATGCCTTCTGCAGGCATATTCAAACGATTTATATATGCCTTCTGCAGGCAAGCTCTAATAAAATAGATTCCTGTCTTTGACTGAACCCAATATTGGTTCCTGAATGTCTTCCAGTATTTGAGGCAGTTATGTCAAAGTACAGTCCCATCACATCGTCACGTATTCTATAATCTTCCAGTACATTATACAAAGCTTCATACTGAGCAGCTCCAGTCCCATGCTCCATTGCTGGAATTCCAAGAAGCTTAATGTCTCCATCAATATTAGCTGAAACAGCAAACCTGTCTCTTTTTTCTTTTTTCCCATTAGTAATATCTTCCATAATTTTTCCATCAAAGTGAGCTATTATATAAAGTGCTTTCTCAGCAGCTTTTTTAACCCCTATTTTGAGCTTTGCAACGTTTTGCTGGATGGTTTTCTTTTGTGCCCGCCAAATAGTAGATTGAGACAGTAAAAAGTCTTCAACATCTCCATCTGAACTAACAACCAAATTTGTACACACATGCAGCAAATCTCTGGACGAAATATTTTTGGAAATTGAAGTCATAGCAATATCTTTTACAAAATCCTTGGCTGTTGCGTGTCATTACTTGGTCTTGGCTGATCAAAATCAAACAAACAATCTGAGTCTATGCTGGTATTTACATCACTGGTTTCTGAGGAAAACTGAAGCTCTGTAGTAAAATCATCTCTCTGAGAAAACTGTTTAACACTGTATACTAACTGTGGATGTTTCAATCTTCTTTGTTCTCTCTTCTTAATTCTCCGGTTATAAAGTTTGTCTTTTTTACTCAGAGTCATTTTACGACCGGTCTTTTGATCTCTCAAAAATTTCATATCAGTACAATACGATTCCTTATTAAGACAAGGCTTCTTTAGAATATCTTGGATATTTGGTTTAGCAATCCAGAAAACCTTCTTTCCTTTTTTTTTTGAAATCTTGTCTAGCTTTTCCTGCTTCTTTTGAGTTCTTACACTTACTTTTCTTTAAATTCTCCCAGCTGTTGATCAGATCAGTGATATGATTCCTTTAATAATATATATTATCCAAATTTTGTGGTGTGTTTATGGTAACCTGTCCCTTTAATATGAATTAAATTTTGTTTGGCCTACCTTATAAATGGGTCAGTGAGTATCAAATCCTTGTATCCTCCGTCTATCCATGGTTTCTTAACTGCGAACATAATGCAGTTTTCAGGACAGCTACCAAGACTGCATATATAACAATGTTAAGCCAACATTGAGGTACATATTATACAATATTGCACCAATGTTGCTTGCTACTAGGGAACTTAATTAAAACTCTTCCTCTTATTTCTTGTAGTCTGGACACTCTTTAATAATAATATTGCAACAATAACAATGGTAAAGAACAATATTTTCCATTGTTAAATACCTCATTGTAACTCATTGCAAAGACTAAAAAGTAGAAATTAATATATAGCAAAAACATTTTCTAATTAATATAATCTTTTCTATACTAAAAAGCGGAAAGTAAACTTTTTAATTTAAGTTTTATAGCTCAGAAACTAAAGATTGACAGGTCTACACAAGAAACAGACCTGTCAATCTTTAGTTTACTGAACTATAAAGTTTAAATTATAAAGTTTAAATTTTTTGTACAAAAAAGTTGTATTAATTACCAAATGTTTTTGCTATATTTTATTTTCTACTAAAAAGAGACTTTTAAATAAAATAAAATAAAAATATTTAATGAATTTTCTTTTTTTTTAAGATATGGCAGGTTCTGCATCCTAAATTTTCTGTTCATTAAGGTCTTCTATTGAGCAGTGGGATTCGGATCCTTCAGAGTCACTAGCTTTCCTTATAATGTTCAGTAGCCCAGATTAAATTTTTGGTTTTGGTTTTGAGTCATTGATGATTATGCATCACGTTTTTGATTTGCAAGTTCTAAATTGTACTTGGTCAATTGTTAATTCTGTTTTTATAAGGTGCGCAGACCCTTGTTTTGTTTATAAGATTTTTTAATTTAAAAAATTTTTAATTAACAAAAAAAATTTGTTGTATAGACTCATAGTTTTGTGTATTGAATTTTTTTTTTTTTTTGAATTCTGAAAAAGTTTTAGGTCTATTCACAGGAGTCAAAGTGTCAAAAAGTGACCACAATTTGATTCCTGTACAATCAAATTTTCAAATTTGTTAGATATTAGAACTATTTCTAATTGATTTTGTTTAATAAAATGGTTTTAATAGTTAAAAAATCTGTCTTGTTTATTAAAATGTGTATATATATATATATATATATATATATATATATATATATATATATATATATATATATATATATATATATATATATATATATATATATATATATATATATATACAGTCAATATACATATATATAATTTGCCGACCATAATCTGTGTGATGTAGGCATCAGCATAAAAAATGTAAAACAAAGATTTGACCATAAAACATAAAAACAAGGTCAGTTTTTTGCCGAGATTAAACACTTCTAGGTCAGCAGTTAGACCAATAATTCTAACGGTTTTATACACACACACACCCATATATATATATATATATATATATATATATATATGTATGTATATATATATATGTAAATTATGTTAATGTATTTTACAAATAGAGTGCTCAATGTTCTTAAAGAACAGAGCAATAATAAATTAGTAAAAATCAGGAAGAGTTCTCTTCCTTATGATTCAGCAATGGTGAAACTTCAAGTCGAAGATAAAAGTTAGATAAGTGTTTTTTACTAATTTATATATATATATATATATATATATATATATATATATATATATATATATATATATATATATATATATATATATATATATATAACAAAATAACAGGGTATAATAAAACTAAAAGAAAAAAAAAAAGATGAACTGCCATTTGCTTTTTAGTGAAGAGCTCCAAGCAGATTTCAAAATGGAATTTGAACTTTATTACACGGTTATAACAGCAAATGAAAGATATGGCTCCAAAGTGCCATCCAAAAGCACCCTTATTGTAAAAAAACGTGCGGTTCAATTTAATGCTCCAAAGTTTGCATTAGCTGGTCATACACAATTATCTGTAGATGATATCAAACAAGGAGTTATATCTAAAGATCTTCTAATAGGTGAATAAAATTTATAATAGTAAAATAAATAATATTGTTTTATAATACTACAATTTACTTTGTTGTTTTAATGTGTCAGGCAGTAAAGGAGCAAGTGGAGTGGCAGTATTAGGAGATGCTTCTGAATTTCCAGCACATCCACTAGAATTGTGGGGGCAATTTTGCTGTCAATTAGCTGCTGTTCCTTTATGTATGCGTGAGGAGATATTTCTTGGAAGTTGTTTTGTTGCAAAGGTAATTTTTATGTTTATTAATTCTGTTTTAAATTACTTTGTTATCAAAATTTTATACTTTATTTGAACATATATATATACATATATATATAAATATATATATATAAACATTTTTAATATTTTATAAAAAAAAATTTTTCTAAATTTTTTTTTTAATTCTTTTATTAAATAGATGGACAATGAGTTCATTGAGTGGTATGTTGTATTGTATCAGTGTGAATTAAGTTGCTGGTGTAATCAAAATACATATTCTAAAAGTAGTAAACCTGTTGATGCTATTAAACTTACTCAGGTAATTAACAAAAAATAAACTTAAAGTTAACACTGAAAGTTGAAGATTACTTTTTGTCTAAAGTATTTATTTTCCATTAGAACACAGAAATAACTAAAGATTGTTTGACAATCCATATCAAGTCACAAGCTGCTCAACGATCATTTAGGTTTTCTGATGAGAGTATTTGCTCAAAGTATCTTACCACTTTAGAAAACTGTTTACTAAATCTCCAAGTGTGGAAATTAGCTTGTGAAGAAGTAATGGTTATTCCACAAAGCAAAAAAAATAGAATATCTATACCATCAAAAGTTTCTTTCTATGATCAAATTGTTATCGAAGCTCCTTCTCCAGGTTAGTTTCTTTAGGTTCAATATTGCTGGTTGTTTTTTTTGTTACCATGGTTTCTAAGGTTTAACTACTTAATACTTTACACTGTTCAATAAATTTTTTCATCAAGTTTTAAGATAAGATTTAATAATTTACATTCTAAATTCAAAAATAAAAATAAAATATATCAATTGGCTCTAGTTTTCACAAAAAGGACTATGCTCTAGCTATTACAGAAAGGACTGCGTTGCTTTTTTTTTTCATTATTTTTTCCTACTGCATGTATGTTGTTTGATACACATGTGAAAAAACAAGATAACATTTGACAGAAGACTTAAAAAACTGTAACAGTCAGAAAAACATGAAAGTATGAGAGAATTCCAAAGAAATGATATTTAAAGGGAAAAACTAATTAGAAGTGTTTTGGTTTTTTTACTGTATTTGTCTCCCCAGGGCCAGTGGGCCAATACAGTTGTTGAGGTTACGCAACTTTATTTGTTTTTAAAATAGTTAATTCAACCCTCTAAATTCCAAAACACAAGCGTTCAAAAACAAGGCTGTTGTGCAGTGAAGCAAGTTAAGCGCAATAGTACTAGGGTTAGTAGTGTGCATCAAACTTAGACTTTTATACTTACAAAGCTTGCGCTTTACCACTACCACATAATATCATTATCTTTCACATAATCTTATTACATCATCTTACCACATAATATTATTATCTTTCACATCTTATTACATCATCTACCACATAATATTATTATCTACCATATAATATCATTATCTACCACATGATATCAATATCTTGAAAATACCTTGCTAAATGGTGAGTTATGTAAGGTTGAGTTTTAGTTGGTAGAAAAAGAGATAATAGCTTGCTAGCAACTTTATGTGATGCAAATTTTTGAATAGTTTTTTTGTATGATTTATATGAGAATCAAAAAAAACATCAAGTAGAAGTTTCAAGTTTATCAATATTATATTAACATTATTGTGATAATTGTTAGCAGTAACAATTGAATTTTATTTGGGTCCAATACTCTCAAGCTATTGCTGTCACAGAAGAAAGATCTCATTCAATCTTTGCTGGTTGTTTCAACTGATGACTTTTTATCAAGACTATAGTATACATCTTGACATAAAGATGACACTTGTTTAAGTTGTTAAAGTATGTATTATTGTCAAGTAGAGTTACTTAAGAGATTAGAATATCAGGAAGATTGTTAATACAGGTGAAAAATAACATAAAATCTTTATAATTGATGCCAAAATTTATATACACCATATAAATTTTGGCATCAATTTATATGGTGTATATGGAATGTTTATGTTTGATGGACAGCCACAAGGATGCATCCTTGTGGCTGTCCATCAAACATAAACATTCCATATACACCATATAAATTGATGCCAAAATTTAAAAGCATTTTGTAAGTTAGAAAAAATAACCTTTGCATCATTGGTTTCTTCCAATGCACAATAGAACTTTTCTGTTATTATGGTTAACAAGTCAGAGAATTAAATCCATATTGATTTGCAGAGAGTAAGTTGCTTAACTCATGATGAATTGTTTAAAGTTTGTTAAACATTTAAAGACCTTGCTAAAAATAGCAAAGCATAGTCAAAGAACCTAATTTAATGACTAATTTAATAACTTAAATTTGTCTCACAAAGAGCAAGTAGGTTTGACTATTTTTGCAAAGGGTAAGGTTTTATGTATTAAAAATTACTTTAAAAACAGAAACATTTGCAAAACATAGGTCAAAACAAATTGGTAGCAATTGGTTGTTTTATTTCTAGTTATTATAGTCATTATTTAAATTTTTAGAGAGATTTAAAAAAAAAAATCAAGTTACCTCAAAACAATTGGCTTGCAAATTTAGAGCACTAACATGAACACCATTAAAGTGCAACATGGCACTGTTAAGTTCTAGTAAATTTACAGCTATTAATCGGATCACCCTTTCTAAGAACTACAACAGTGTTTGGGAAACCCTATCAGATGGCTTCAAAGCCATTACAAAAAACATTAGAGGTGTACCTGTATTAGGAGATAAAAGAAAGTTTCGCATTTCTACTATCACAGGGCAAGAGCTCATGTGTTGAGATAAGAAAATATAGTGCCCATCATCATTGCTAGGAAACAAGTATTTTAAGTCAGATTCGATTATTCAACTAATGGAAGTATTATAAGTCAGATAAGTGATACTGATTTTGACTTGCCTGACCTTAAACATCAGGAACTATATTAAATACCAGGAACTGAAATATTATGAACTAGATAAAATAGCAGTAACTAAATGTCAGAACTCTTAATTAGTATCGGGAAATACATAAAATATTTGGAATTTTATAAAATATGAGTAGCTATATAAAACATTAGGTACAAAACACCAAAAACTACTTAAAATATCAGTAATAATATGAAATACCACATACAACATTTGTAATTATAAAAAATACCAGGAACTGTACAAAACACTAGAAATTAGATTAGACAACAAGGACAATGTTAAATATTCTGAAATATATGAAATACCAGAAACCATAAAATATTGGGAACTACAAAAAGTACTAGAAACTACATGCAAAACCAAGAATTGCTAACTATCAAGAACTATATCAAATATCAGGAACTATGTAAAACATTAGGAGTAAAAATATTAGAATAAATTTCAAATATTTTTTCAAAGAGATGAATTGAAACATAAAAATTTTTATTGTCATCCACAGAGCTAGAACTAAATTTACCAATAAAACCAGGGTAGCTCTTTACTTTTCTAAAACTCTAGCAAATATGATTTGGCAATAGAGTCATTTTTTATATAAAAATTGAGATTAAATTATGCAAAATTTAATTAAAATTATGCAAATTTATACTAAAAGTCTGTTTTGATTTAGAAAAGTTATGTCACAAAATTTTAGTAACTTCATAAAATGGAATCTATTACACAGCAACTAAAAAGTTTCAGTATTTGTTTTTATCCGGCTTTCCTGTTTTTTATGGCTTACTTTATTCGTGTAATGAAGAACTTTCTTATAATAGTTTATTAGTAATCACCAAGCCCTTGATGGAAGCAATCCTGATACTCATCAATAAGTACAGATAAAGCGATTGGTATAAGATTATCTATCAAGGTTAGTACAGGATACTTATATGTTTATTTCCTGGCTGCAATCTTTCCTGTATTATACAGTCTCTTGATATAGTACATTTTCTTTATACAGCTATCCTATTTAATTTAAAAAGAAAATTTTTGTAATGGGAATGTCTCTGATAACACTTAAGAGTATCTGGTTGTAACAGATAGCCAAATTCAATTTTATTCTCAATAACATCCAGTTATTAAAAGTTTTATTTAAAAGTTATTTAAACAAAACAATCCCTCTAAATTAAAAACAATTTGTATTTCCTATGTAAAACAGATAATCAATTGGTCCATCATTGTTAAACTTTACTTAACAATCATGTTGAAAATTTCATTTGAAAATGTATAAAGAGAAAAGAAAAACTAAAACAAACTTTCAGTTACTTAAACATTTTGTTTTGCACCTGAAAGTTCAAAATATAGTGTGATAATTGTACAAAAAAAGTGTCAAATAGTAAAAAAGTTTCACTTTTTTTAAGAAATTTCTATCAAAAAGATATGGAATATAAATGATAAAAAAATCAAAGCAAATCCATAAAAAAAAGTCATGCATCTTTAGATAACCAATCTTTTAGTTTGATAAGATTGGATGGATTGTTGGATTGGATTGGATAAATGGATTGGATGTTTGATTGCATTGGATGGATTAGCTTGATTGGATTGATGGGTTAATAGGTTTTGTTACTTATTTAAAACCTAAGTACTTAGTTTCAAAAACGTTTTTTTCTTACCATTTTTTAAGATACTATTTTTAAGATTGCCATTTTTCTTACTATTTGTCAATTGTATAATGAAGTTAAAAAAAAAAGAAGTAAAGTCATAGCTGAATCAAATTACATATTAATTACATAAGATATTTGAACTTATATTTTATCACATTTTAAAGTCTAAACATAATTATTAATAGTTGTACTTGCATTTCTCAGAAACACGCACGTGAATTGAGCAATTACTATATTTTTTTAACATTGCTTAAATGACACTGTTGTACTATTTAGTTAGAAGTTGCTTCCTTATTTCATACCAGGTATTTCTACTATCTGGGCTAGCTAGCATATCTAGGATATCTCTAATATTTGTTATTGTTTGTTTGTACTAATCATTATGTGGAAAGAGTTAAAGGGCTATATTATTTATAGCCTTTGCAATCCTTCATTTTTGTACTACAAAAGTAAATTCACTGTTTCATTGAAGTTATTTGTTTTAATTATATTAGTCTAATCTATAACTAAATATAC
The DNA here is from genome assembly GCF_038396675.1 of Hydra vulgaris. NCBI lineage: Eukaryota > Metazoa > Cnidaria > Hydrozoa > Anthoathecata > Hydridae > Hydra > Hydra vulgaris. The sequence continues at coordinate 56,134,132 of NC_088922.1, read as the reverse complement.
CAGCAAAAAAAAAAATGACTGTAAATAACAGCATAAGCCATTGCTTATGCTGTTATGCAACATCTACAGTCATTACTGTAGATGTTGATTTATAATTAAATATACTGCCATAAAATAATGACTTCATATGTTGTCTAACTTATAAAACAACAGTTATTTTAACTCATGAAGGTTGAGACTTGCATTTAAAATATTACCACTAAATTTCTATTAGCTGTAGTTAGACATAATTTTGACTGTTGTGTTAGCAGCCTAGCAGTTATTTGAAACATTTATTGTCTTTATAAAATGATTGCTTATATCAGGAAAACTAAAGTTGATAATTTTTTTTTATTTGTTATTGTTTTTTTGTTTCTGAAACTTTATTTATTTCTATTTTTTTCAATGCATTTTTTATAAGTTAAATTTAATAGAGATTATGTGCATCTTTTATTCTATAATAGACTTGAATAGATCAAACAGCTTTGATTTGAATAGATCAAGTAGTTTTGCTTCAACATCTTCTGATAATAAGGTATGTTTTTTACTCATGAAAAATTATATATATATATATATATATATATATATATATATATATATATATATATATATATATATATATATATATATATATATATATATATATATATATATTAGGACACAGAAGTTCTTGAAAGCAAGGTTTTATCGCACTCTGAAGATTTGGCCCAAAATATCACTGATGTTCATAATGAATCAAACTTGTCAAACAACAGTGATCATGATATTGAAAAAAATGATGAAGTGTTTACTACACAACCTTTAACAGATATGGTAAAAACAGAAACAAAAAGTTCTATAACAAGTGATCTTTCTGAGAGCAGCTCATCTAATCTAACCCATAGTTTATCTAGTGATGAATTGTCTCACAGTGCATCTAGTATTGAAACATGCAGTTTTACGGAAACTTTTAAATGTACTGAAAGTTTAATAGATGTGTTCAAAGAATCTAGTAGCATTTTTCCAAGTGAAAACTCTGATATAAATAAAAACTCTAAAGTTACTACAGCTAATTCTAATTCTTTTAGTTGTGACTCTACTGCCCCAAACAGTACCCAAACTGTCTCTGATTGTTGTATTCAAGAATCTAATAGTAATGATGCAGTCGTTACAGGACTCCACCATTTAGATTATTTTCAAAACTTAACTCTTAAAAATCAGAATTATATTGAAAATACTGAGTTGAAGTACTCAAATGAATTTGTAAACAATTCCAATTTCATAAAAGATCAAAATTCTGAAAACTCAAATTTATCAGAATCTACTCTATCTAATCTTGTTGACTCCAATAATCTTGTTACAGATTATGTGTGCTATAATCTTTCAGATGCAAGATCCGAGGCTGTTGTTGAGCTTGATAATGGTTGTACTGAAACACAAAATCTTTTAACAAAAGAATCCGAATCAAATGCTAATTGTGGTGATTATGGTCATACTGAATCTAGTAATAACAAAATATTTGATGATAATGCATATAAAAATAAAGAAATATGTGATAATAATGAATCTAATGATTCTAAAAGAGAACTTTTTTATAACTCTGATGCTGAAACAATACCACCATCCTCTGATAGTTATATAATGCCTAAAGAAAATCTGACTGATAAAGTTAATACATGTCAATATAAGGAAAATCTAATACAACCTGATGAAATTGATACTTTTCAATCTAAAGAAAATGCAACACAGTCCAACACAGACAGTTTTTATTCTGAAAAAAATTCAGTACAACCTGATCAAATAGATTATTTTCAATCTAAAGAAGCTATATTACAGCCTAATGAAGTTGATGCTTTTCAGTTTAAACAAAATGCAAGATTGTCCGATGAAGTTAATGAAGTTAGTGAAACTAAACAAATTAATATATTATCTTTTAAAGAAGATGACATAGTAGTTCAATCGGAAAATATTGATAATAGCACTACTTGTCCATCACAGTTGGTAGAAGAGAGGTTAAACATTTCTTCTATTGATAAAATATGTATTAATGACGTTGATAACGATATTAATGTAATGAATGGTTTCAATAAAATTGCAGTGTCTTGTAATGAAAATTCTCCTGAAAATGAAGCTTTTCTGTTGAATCTTCCTAAAGATGATACTCAACCAACTATTGCCAATAATAATGAGATATGTCATTTGTGTTCGGAAAAAGTACCCAATTTAGAAACTTTTCATGAAAAACATGATAATGCTGTAGCAGAAATTTCATTTGTTGGCTGCAGCAAAGGTTCAGAATGTTGATTACAATATTCATTTGCAAAAATTAGTTTAGGAGTATATATGATCAAATGAAGTTTTACTAATGCTGTGCAATATTATAATTACTTCAAAACGAAAACGAACAATGATGAAAAAGTGATGTGATGAAAATATGAAAATCAAAACTAAACAGCAAAACATGTTACAACACACCAGCTGACAATGTGAACGTTATATTTAATATATACTATCAATATATACATATTATATACATCTAAATATCAGATTTATGTACAAATCGTGTATGTGCTATGTTGTTAATTTATTTGTGTAAATGTTTTTTTGAGTTTTTAGGTTTTATCGAAATTTCCTTAAAAAATTAATAATTTTTTAAGGAAATAAGCGTAATATTTTTTTTTTGTCAAGTTTTATTTTAAATCTATTTTTTTAATTCTTTGTTGTGCTGATTAACATTGATAAATGCTTTTAATTTTTCTAAAATATTTTATGATTTTAAATAAGAATCTTGATATTTAATTTCAATTATTTTTTCGAAATGTATATATTTTTATTTTATGTTTTTTTTTTTTTTAAATATTATGTAAAAATACAGATTATATTGTAAAATTAGTTAAATCAGTAGCTTATGCATGATTTTTGTTTGGGGTTGACTTTTTCAACAGCACTTGGTTTTCAACCCTGAAAACTGCAATAGTTTTTTAACTTTAGTAAAAAATAACATTTTATTTCTCGTTTACTAATATTCTAATATAACGTTAAATTTTAATAACGTTAAATCATAAGTTTAAACATTTTGTATTTGAAATGGGAGACGAATCTCAAATTTTTGTCCCATTTTTTATCCAATATCCTTGTCTGCGTAAACTACTGAGTGCGATTGGTATTAAGATAAAATACGATACGTAGTCGAGAGATATGAATTGTTTAAATTTTATATATATATATATATGTGTGTGTATATATATATATATATATATATATATATATATATATATATATATATATATATATATATATATATATATATATATATATATAATTTAATAAAAATAAATATGCTTATTAAAACATAACTTAGTATACATCTAATACTCGTAATATATAAATTATATGTTGTATTGTATCAAGTATATCGAAATACATTTTGGTTGACAAAAAAGTTGTCGCTTTTTTTCAGAGAACTATTTGCTTCAAACTATTATATATTGCGCATTTTTAATGAGAAATTTAGCAAAGCTTTAGCTAGACAAGGAAGAACATATTTTACATGCGATAAATGTAAAATATAGTTGTAAAAGAGTCATCCTCAACATGAACTACGAAACCTTTTAGGGGTCGTCCATAAATTACATCACCCTATAAGGGGGTTGGTGGTTTTTTGACGACTCATAAAACTTGCTACTTAAGTATTACGATTTTGTGACGAAGGGGGAGGTCAAAAACGGTTGAAAATTGCGTGACATAATTTATGGACGACCCCTTAACTGAAAGTAAGCTTCACTGGAAGAAAGGAAACGTTTTCGTGAAAGGAAAACTGCTGTTGTACATGTAGCACACTCTTTGACTTGGTTTGTTGAAGTTGCTTTGATTTTTGGAAGAACCTTTCTTGTCCTAATGTTACTATTCATAGTTATGAGTTGTAATATTGGACGAAGTTCTCTATATGTACACTTTTATCATGCATAACTTGGAAACTAATTAGGTATATGTTGTTTTCTATAATGAGTCAGTTGGGAAAAAAGGTTCTAATGATGCAGCATCAATGTTGCTGCTGCAATAATTTACTAAAGTGTTGTCGTCAGAAGTTAGATACAAATCTTTTGTATATCAAAAAACTGTATCATTCTTTGTGTAAAAATATAAATTCAAATCTAAAGGATATAGTTCACTGGTTAAATGCTAACCTAATATGTCAGCAAAAAAACTGTATTAATTTTTTTTTTATGTCCGAGAAAGACTTCTACAAAAATGTTGAAAATAAAATCAAAATTAGTAATTAACGGCTATATACTTCGAGAATTGTAAAATATCTTGGTGTGTTGATTGACTTCAATCTTTGATGGAATTTATATATACTAATGAATACATATGTTTGAGCTTTGCAAGCAACTTTTAAATAATTAGGAAAAATGTTTAAATTATGAATCAAACAATAAACCAGTTTTATGAATGCTTCTTTCCATAAAATTGTCTGCGGATATAACACAAGATTTACTCGGTTGCCAATTGTCGAGTATTTGCATTTTTTTTTTCTGAGCTGAAATCTGACGTTTAATTTAATGTGTATATAGTTGGCCGTACTTAAAAATATTTACTACGCGTATTATTAATTCTGGGGTTTTCCAATAAGGTATTTTTGGCTTCAAAAATTTCGGAACTTAGGGGATGCGCTATTAAGTTATTATAGAAATCAATAAGTTAAAACCGTACGGATTTATTTGATTTGGTTTATACATGATTTGTTTGGTGTTGGAAATTTGACAAAATAACATTTATTGCTATTGCTATTTTGTATATGATAAAATATATAAAAGTCATGAAAAAAGCATTTGAGGTTTAGGCGGTAACTGGAAAAAATCTATTGGGTGTCAATTAAAACTTTCTTTTATTTTTGTTTGTGAAAAATTTAATTGAGATTTCAGATGAACAATAAATAAAACACAAATAATTTATTTACATAAAACCCAGATCATATTTGAACAAAAAAGCCTTAAGCCAACTTTATTACTCATTTATTCACACGTGTATAAATTATGCCAACATCGCTTGGGGAAGTACCGAAAAAAGTAAGTTGCGATGCCTTTATTGCCGTCAGAAGCATGCAATCCAAGTGAATAATTTTGCTGATCATTTTACTCATTTCAAACCAATATTTAAGGAGATGAAAATACTTGCGAGCTCAATGTTTGTAACATTTTATGCTTTATTTACATGTGAAATAACGATTTAACTTTATCTATCTTTAAAGACCTTTTTTTCTAAACCCAATTAATAATTATTTACTTAGAAATAAAAAATTTGTATATGAACCGATTTGCAGAACCAAAATTTAACAAATTTTGCATTACATTTCAAATACTTTGGAATAAAATTTTGAATAAAATCTTTGGATAAAATCTTTGGATAAAATCTTTGGATAAAATCTTTGAATAAAATCTTTGGAATAAAATTGTTATACCTAATTTTGATATATCCATTACTTTTTCGATCTTTAAAAGTAAACTTTAAAATTTTATTCTCTCTTTGTATGATGTATTTAAATACTTTTTATAATATTTTTTTAAATATATTTTAACGTATTTGTCTTTTTAATTGTAAGACTGTTGTATTTTCTCTTTCTTATTGTAAAGAGGTGTCTTACTGTATTTACTTTGTATATATGTTTATATATGTATTTATATATTTGCGCTTTTATAAGTTCTGACGATAAATCCAATTTTTTTATTATATATAACATTAGTGTTTTGATTTATACTTTCAATTTATATCACGATTTATTGTAATTTTTTAGTCTTGTTTATGTATTGATGTAATAAAATTGTAAATAGTTCTAACGATAAGATCACTATGATCTTTCAGAAGCTTTGTTTGTTTTTGTAAACGACTACAAAATACGGTAAGGTTGGAAATGGAAAGCCAATCTATTAAATGCTATTTTCATGTGACGGTGCTCTGTGATAAGAACATTTGGACTTCTTAGAGCACTTTAATAATTAAAAATATATATGTGTACACGCACAAACCCATAAAATTATTAAAGAATTATTTAGCAACATTATTTTTATTTAAATAATAATATTTTTTTGTTTAACAGTTTTTTCTTCTATTTGTCTCCGCCAGATTGTATTTATATATTTATTAGATATTAAGAATAACATTATAAAATGTTTGCATATTGAAGAAATAAAACTAACTAATGAATACTTTTGAGTCTTTTCCGTAATTGCACATTCCGAAACATTTTTTCCGTAAGGAACTGTTTTGCAAGTTTTTCTTCGAAATGGTTTGTTTCGCAAGTTTCTTTTTGTAAGGCGTTATTACGGAATTTTTTTTCTTTCGGTAATGCGTTACGAAAGGTGAATTTGCGCATGTATAAGTTCCGCAATACCAATTTGAAATACGAAAGATAAAATGCGAAGTTTTCCTAAGTTTTTTTTCGACGAACAACCCTAAATTACATCTTATCAAAAAAATAACCGTATCCATTCCTTTTTTTAAATATGGAGGTACAACAAGATAATTCTAACCTGTGTATATACAGTACAATCTCTCTAATTCGAAAAGTCAGCTTGAAATGTCATCGTTAAAAGTCTTTCTATAATTCGAAAATCTCTCTAAAGGCGGATTTCCACAAGACGAAAAGATTCGCGCAAAGCGACTTTTTTCGTCGA